>NC_058097.1:57857348-58160378 GCF_020171115.1 Neogale vison | reverse complement strand
CCTGTGCCTCAAATGGAAGAGCAGGTTGGCAAAGAAACATTCTCAGTCCAGTTCTGGTGTTGCTGAAAAAGCTTCTTAGGCGAGAGTTCAGGGCCTGATTTTGGCTGGATTTCAGAGTTATTTGAGGGCCCAGACATCACCCTGAGGGTGGTATGGAGGAAGGTTGTAACAGCCTTCGATATGTTTGGCAGCAGCATGCAGTGAATGATTTATATCCAGGATATGTGCCATATTCCACAGCACTGTTGAGGGGAAGCTTTTCTGAGAACCTGCCAAGCGCCATATGCCCTGAAGGCCAGAATCTGATCTGGTACCCAGGTTGGCTGCAAGACTTGCCATCCCGGGAAGGAAACAAAACCGATACAAAAACACTGGGTGTGAATAATTGGATTTGGGGAGACTGCAGTAAATGAGAATGGATGTGCCCATTTAAAAAAAAAAGAGCCACAAACACTCGTGGCACTGTGGCTGTATGAGATGGGGCTGCCTGGGAATTCTTAGCATCTCCAGGGCCATGTCACTGTAGCATCAGGGTCAGTGGCAGAGCAAAGAATGTCCAAGTTTATAGACGTCTGTACCTCCGTGGGCTCTATACCTAGTGTCTTTGCTACATGAGCAAAGAACTCTGGGATAGACATTGTGGTCCAAGGATGTAGATTTTGTGACCAACCAGAGCTTCTGGTAACTCACTTGGAAACAGCCTTCAGTGCTTGCCAGTTTTGTTGCTGGGGAAGAGGTTCTCTTTACAGGGCATTTGGAGAAAGAAGGTAGAGTCACTGTATTGATGCTTAATCTGTAGAAGCGGGAGACCCAGGTGTTGCAGTGGAATCAGTTTTTACAGTTTCACATGCCATATACTGCACATACACGAAGTGTGCAATTTGTAATCCTTAATATCTGTATAAACGTAAGAAATCACCCAGCCGTTGTATTGGGCATATCCACCTCCAGCGTTACCTCATGGCCCTTCTTAAATCCCTCTCAGTGCCTTTCTTGATATTTCCTATCCCTTCCGTGAACAACCACTGATTCACTTTCAGCACAGATTAATTAGTCTTTTCTAGAGTCTTAAGTAAGTGGAATCTTAGAAGTTTATTAGGGTCCACTGCCTTCCAGGCAACATTATTTGGAGAATTCGTTGTGTAAATAGTTAATTCTCTTCATTACTGAGTAATCCTCTGGATATCCTGCGGTTATACCCCTTTATTATATTTGCGTGTGTGTACAAAATGCCGGTTTTATTGAAGCTCGGGGACAGGACCTGGGGGCAGAAAGAGCTGCCCTTTATCTTAATTGACAGCCCCCCACCTTGCAAATTCTAAGTATTAAAAACAGCTACTGCAGGGGCGCCTCGGTGGCTCAGTGGATTAAAGCCTCTGACTTTGGCTCGGGCCATGATCCCAGAGTCCTGGGATCGAGTCCTGCATCCGGCTCTCTGCTCAGCGGGGAGCCTGCTTCCCCCTCTCTCTGCCTGCCTCTGCCTACTAATGATCTCTGTCTGTCGAATAAATAAATAAAAATCTTTAAAAACAGCTACTGCAAATATTAATGTACAAGTCCTTATGTGGACACTCAGCTGAGGAAATTTCTAAGCAAACATTAAAATGTGTGTGGCCTTGTTTATTGTTTATGGTAAAATGTGATAGGGAAGAGAGAAACATACGGAAGAACTATTACACAGAAAGACCCCAAGATTTATGATTTGGGAAATTCTTATTTCATCTTAATTGTAGAAGACATTGAAATGTAGCTATACAGCCTTTTGTAATATCTCAGCAAGATCCAAAGACAAGTGTATTTAGTCATGTAAAATTTCTTTGAAGAGATTGTGACTATGCAGGACTCCTCAGTACAACCAGAGACCATCTAGGAAATTTAAAGTTATCCCTTGGCCATCTCAGCAAAGGCCAAAAAATTGATAGAGGATTATCCGGGGAAGGTTGGGGTGGGGGGATGTGTGAACCAGCCTCTTGTCTAATGGAATGAATCTCTGTGGTATATACAGAGGAACCACAATGTTCTTGAAAATTCCTTTCTACGAGAAACACCTTGGATCTTAAAGGGACAGAATATGAAATTGGGACCTTCAATATTCTGCACACATGAAACCAGCTAAGAAAATTACTAAGCTGCAAACCTTTGTTACCTGTCATAGAAAAGGAGGTGGAGGACAGTAGAATACAGGATGGGGACCTGAGGCCAGAGTCCTGAACTATAGAAGGTTTTCCCAGGCTTTGATACTTCATGAGTTTACTAAGCTTGATTGCAGCATTTCTTGGAACTTGTGGCTACTTTTTCATTCCCCCACCCCTTGAAACAATGTATATAACTATTACCCTATTTCTCTTCCACTGTCTTATTTTGGGAGCAAATACCTCGTCTTCTAGCTTTACAGATATACAGACAGGGTGTGTGTGGGGTGGACTATATCCAGAGCCTTGGCCATATCTGATTTAGACAGTTAAGGTGATGAGATTTGAGATTTGGGGGCTGATGAGATTTGGGCATTGAGTGGCTACTGTAATAGAATGAGACATTTTGTGATCTTGGAATGGGTAGAATATATTTTCCAAGCAGGACAGATAGGAATCTGAGGACCAGACAGCAGACTGTGGTAAATGGGATCACCGCTCCCAAAGATGTTGGTGCCCAATCCCCAGGACCTGTGAATGTTCCTGTAGATAGCGAGGGGGGCTTTGCATGAATAATGCACTTCATGATGAGACTTACCCGGAGGGCTCAATCTAATCACATGAGTCTTTATTTATTTTTTTTTAATTTTTAAAAAGATTTTATTTATTTGACAGAGAAAGCACAAGCAGGGGGAGCAACAGGCAGTGGGAGAGGGAGAAGAGGTACCCTGTTGACCAAGGAGCCTGATGGGGGCTTGATCCCAGGACCCTGGCATCATGCCTGAGCTGAAGGCAGATGCTTAACCGACTGAACCACCCAGGGGCCCCTCACATGAGTCTTTAACAATAGAGAACCTTTCCATCTATAGGAAGAAAGAAACAGGAAAGTCAGACAGGGCTGTATCAGGCTCTTTGATGTCCCATTGCTGGTTCTGAGATAATAACTAGGAGCTAAGTTGAGCACCATACCTCTGAGAGCCCAGCATCTCCAGTCCTGGCTCAGCAAGATCAGAGTATCGAGTAGTACCACAAAGAGCCCTTTGAAAAAATTGTTTGACTTTACAGATCACCTCTTCACAACCAGAAAACGCCCTGGAAGCTTAGAAGCAAACCTCAGTCCTACAACCATGTGGAACTGAATTCTGCCAACAGCACCTACAAGTAGGAATCCAAGTTCCCAGAGCCTCCAGAAAGCCAGCCTGCCGTCTTCGGGAGCAGCTGGAGCCCCAAGGACTGGGGGAGAGCCCCAGTGGCCAGGACACTGCATCAAAGGTGTGAAGGAGCTGGAGCCTGCCAGGGTAGGACTTGCCTGGAGAGATGCTTTGGTTCAGAGGGTAAGGAAGCCAGAGCCTTACATCCTGACCTGCTGGCTCAGAGGTGGGGTGTCGGGGGGTACCCAGGCAGAGTCCAGAGAGTGCTCTGGGCTAAGTGGCTGTACCTGTCTGGGCTCTCTGGCCCCCAGGCACCAGGTTCTGCTGCCTCCCACCTCTGCAGTCCCTAGCAGCCCAGCTTTGGGGCCTTCCATGTGCCCTGTAGGCCAGCCTAGGAATTTCCTCCTCACCTAATGGCTCTTTGGCGGTAGCACTGACTCCCTGGACCTCTTGCACTATGAAGACACCCAGTCCTAGTGGCTGTCCCTGTTGGCCCTCGGCAACCTGATCCCTCCATGGCCCAGCCTCTGTGCTGACCTCTGAACCACCATCCCCATGCTCTCCTCCTGCCCCTCCCCGCCCCACCGCATCCTCAAGGCTGCTACTTTCACCTCCTTATGCACCGCTGCCTCCTCTGCCCCAGGCCCCATTACCCACCTCCTACCATCTGGTCTGAGGCTCAGGCTGCAGACCCCTGGGCCCTATCGCTGGCATCTCAAGGTTTTAGCTTCTCTCTGACTGCTAAGACTGCTGCAAAATCACTCCTTCTCTGGGGCGCCTGGAGACTCTGGGTTAAGCCTCTGACTTCAGCTCAGGTCATGATCACAGGGTCCTGGGATCCAGCCCCACATCAGGCTCCCTGCTCAGTGGAGAGTCCGTTTCTTCCTCTGCCTTCTGCTCCCTCCCCTGGCTCATGCGCTTTCTCTCTCTAAATAAAATCTTAAGGGGCGCCTGGGTGGCTCAGTGGGTTAAGCCGCTGCCTTCGGCTCGGGTCATGATCTCGGGGTCCTGGGATCGAGTCCCGCATCGGGCTCTCTGCTCGGCAGGGAGCCTGCTTCCTCCTCTCTCTCTGCCTGCCTCTCTGCCTACTTGTAATCTCTCTCTGTCAAATAAGTAAATAAAATCTTAAATAAATAAATAAATAAAATATTAAAAAAAAAAATCTCTCCCTCTCCTTTACCCTATGACACAGAGGAAACACTGAAGTAAGAAGTGTAATCTGGGTGAGAGGAAATGTTCCAAAGGGCCCAGGAAACTGTGGACCTCTGGGTAATGAGATCATACTGGGGTTTGAGGGAAACCCTAGGATGTGCAATACAATACAATACAAGAGGGCTGCTTCTCACTCATGGGTACCAGGTAGGGACTTTTCCCATCACAAGCATACCTAATTCAGGGTGAGTTCTAAGGGAGGAGGTATTTTCCTGGGCACTAAAGTGATTCTCTAGGAACAAGTGAAGGTCACCCTCTGGGCAGATGCTCAAGTCTTTCCATCAGAAAGATGGCTCTCAGATGGTGAAGGTTTCATTCTCAGCATTCAGGTGTTTTTTTTTCTTCCTGGCAAAGACCCTCATTTCCTGTTTTCTGGTCGGTTTCTTTGGTCTTTGTTTCCCGTTGTTCAAGTATTAAGGAATTCTTCCGGAGATTTAGAGCTAGCCACTGGGACACTGTTTCCCAAATAGGAGTGGAGCCCAGTGATTTCCTGCCCTTAGAGCCTGGAGACCAAAATCAGGGTATAAAACTAACGTGACTAGAATTTTGGTGTGAAAGGTTAGGGAGCTAGAGATGAGGGGGCACAGGGAAGGAAGAGAGGCAAAGAACTGAGGAAAGATCCACTGAATTGTTGACTGTATCTGGATCCGTACAAGTGTGAGAGTAAACTGTCCGAAGTTTAGACAAGTACCACTAGAAGACAGTATATCAAATAATTCAGCTCATACAGGGCTGGGAATCATTTTTGTTCTTATCTGCCGGTGAATAGGTGAAACACCTATTTTACAGTATACAGAACAACAGGTAGAATCCTTGGAAATATATCACCTAGATAGTGGGACTTAATTAAACACAGGCTAAGATTTGCTCCGGACCCACCCTGAAAAGAATTAAAAGCAAACATTCAAAGGAAGAACTGCTACCATGTACCTTTACCTGAAAGCCATGACAAAATCAGACTAACGGGAGACAAGCAAATGCAACACTCAACAAGGTAAAATTTATCTTGTCTGGCACCCAATGAGTGATTTACTGGGCACACAGAGGAGCAGGAATATAAGACATACAGTGTATCAGGATTTTAAAAAGTGGAAACATGCACAAAAAGTGACTGAAATGATAAAACTAGATAAGAATATTAAAGAGCTTTTATAAATATCCTGTGTTTTGGGGCACCAGGGTGGCTCAGATGGTTAAGCTTCTGCCTTTGGCTCAGGTCATGATCCTGGAGTCCTGGGATCGATCCCCAGAGCAGGGAGTCTGCTTCTCCTCTCCCCACCCCTGTTCTCTCACTCTCTCTCTCAAATAAATAAGTATATATATATAGATATAGATATATAGATGTATAGATGTATACATCCTGCATTTGTTCTTGGAAAGATGGGGAAAACAACTTGATTAAGCAAGAACTAGATGTAAAAAACAGATACATGGTGGAATCTAGGGTTTTCTATATATTGTATCATGTCATCTGCAAATAGTGAGGATTTTACTTCTTCCGTGCCAGTTTGGATGCCTTTTATTTTTTTGTGTTATCTAATTACGTATGGACTTCTAGGACTATGTTGAATTAAAGTGGTGAGAGTAGACATCCTTGTCTTATTTCTGACCTTAGGGGGAAAGCTCTTTGTTTTCACCATTGAATATAATGTTGGCTGTGGATATTTCATATAAGGCCTTTATCATGTTGAGATATATTCCCTGTACTTTGTAGAGGGTTTTTTTTTTTTTTAAGATTATTTATTTATTTATTTGACAGAGAGAAATCACAAGTAGATGGAGAGGCAGGCAGAGAGAGAGGGAAGCAGGCTCCCTGCTGAGCAGAGAGCCCGATGCGGGACTCGATCCCAGGACCCTGAGATCATGACCTGAGCCGAAGGCAGCGGCTTAACCCACTGAGCCACCCAGGCGCCCCTTGTAGAGGGTTTTTAATCGTGAATGGATGTTGTACTTGGTCAAATGTTTTTTTCTTTTTCTTTTTTTTTTTTTTTAGCAGATTCTTTTTTTAGGTTTTTATTTGTTTATTTGACAGACAGAGATCACAAGTAGGTGGAGAAAGAAAGGGAAGCAGGCTCCCTGCTGAGCAGAGAGCCCAATGTGGGACTCCATCCCAGGACCCTGGAATTAAGACCTGAGCCGAAGGCAGATGCTTAACCCACTGAGCCACGGGCGCCCCTTCAAATGTTGTTTCTTCATCATTTGAAATGATCATATGGTTATTATCCTTTCTCTTTTTGATGTGCTGTGTCATTTTGATTGTTTTGCAAATACTGATCCATCCTTGCATCCCAGGAATAAATTCAACTTGATCTTGTTGTAAGATTTTTTTTAATGTATTGTTTGATTTGGTTGGCTAATATTTTGTTGAGGATTTTGCATCTTTATTCATGAGAAATATTGGCCTGTAGTTCTTTTTTGTATGTATGGTGTCTATGCGATACTGGCTTCACAGAATGAATTTGGAAGAGTTTCTTCCTTTTGCATTTTTGGAATAGTTTGAGAAGAATGGGTATTAACTTACCCTTTAAATGTTCGGTAGAATTCATCTGTGAAGCCATCTCTTGTAGGCAGCATTTGATGGGTCTTTTTTTTTTTTTTTCCTGTTACCCTATGTCTTTTGATTGGAACATTTAGTCCATTTACATTCAAACTAATTATTGATAGGTATGTATTTATTTCCATTTTGTTACTGTTTTGTTGTTCTTCCTATGGATTTTCTTTGATCCTTTTTTCTGCTCTTTCATGGTTTGTTGGCTCTTTTTAGTGACGTCCTTGGAATTCTTTCTTTATTCTTTACACATCTATTAGTGAGGGTTTGTTTTCTTTTTTAAGATTTTATTTATTTATTTAACAGAGAGAGAGAGAGAGAGAGAGAGAGGGAAAACAAGTAGGAGGAATGGGAGAGAGAAGAAGCAGACTTCCTGCCAAGCAGGAGCCCAACACAGGTCTCGATCCCCAGGACCCTAGGATCGTGACCTGAGCCGAACGCAGCTGCTGTTAACAGACTGAGCCACCGAGGTATCCTACCCTTGGCCTTTTTGTGACAAAACAATCATTCTTTATTTTTTAAAAACATTATTTCAAGGGGTGCCTGAGTAGTTCAGTCGGTTAAGCATCTGCCTTCAGCTCAGTCATGATCCTAGGGTCCTGGGATCAAGCATGGTGTTGGGCTCCCCTTGTTGGTGCGCTTTCTCCGTCTCTCTTTCTCAAATAAATAAGTCTTTAAAAAGAAAACCAGAAAAAATCCCAAAAAACCTTCAGTGTCTTCTGCTGACCTTCCCATGATACCTTATCATTTTTTTGGACACCTAAACTAAGGCTGTCCTCTAGTTATTTCTGTTCACCTCACCCTCTTGGATACGTTTATTTATTTATTTAAAAAGATTTTATTTATTTATTTGACAGATAGAGATCACAAGTAGGCAGAGAGAGAGAAGAGGAAGCAGGCTCCCCACGGAGCAGAGAGCCCGATGCAGGGCTCGATTCCAGGACCCTGAGATCATGACCCGAGCCGAAGGCAGAGGCTTAACCCACTGAGCCACCCAGGCACCCCTAACTTTATTTTTTTAAATAAGATTTTATTTATTTACGAGAGAGAGAGAGTGGACACACAGGGGGAGTGGCAGGCAGAGGGAGAAGGAGAAGCAAGAGCTCCGTTGAGCGGAGAGACAAACGTGGGGCTTGATCCCAGGACCCGAGGATCACGACCTGAGCCGAAGGCAAATGCTTAGCCACCTGAGCACCCAGGCACCCCTCTTGGACAACTTGACTATAAATGTTAAGAGCTATCAGTGTTATGCACAAATCACAGACGTTTTTCAGGGACGGTCTCAAATCCCTGTGCAGATACATCAGCGCAGTTACAGATGAAATGATAATTACTTTCCAGCAAGCAGGTGAGCTCGCTGAGTTTCCAACCTTTGACTTATTGTCCAGCTGACCCCTTGCTACACCTGTGTGAATGCTGCCCCTGAGGTCACCGTCCTGGCATCAACCACTGATTTGGTAAGTAGCTATCTTTTTCAAATACCTGTTAGACTCTTAGAAGAAACAGAATCCATCTAAGCATCCCACATTTCCAGTGGGAAACAGTGTACGGATTAAAGCCTTCTGCCTGTGGGCCGGAACGTGGACCCAGAACCAGGCAAGGTGGCGGTGTCCTGAGGGCTCTGGAGAAACAGCTGTCCCCGGTGTCCAGCTCCTCTGAGACTGCCAGGCATTACCCCTCCATTTTTTCTGTGCCCTGAAATCTCCTCCATCTTGTGGCCGACAAACCCACTGACCCTGCAGAGAGAGTGTTTGGCAGCTCCCACCCCCAGGGAACGCTGGGCGTCCGCGAACACTCGGTGGTGCTGGCGCCGGTTTCTTCATCGCTGGGAGCCAGTGCGCCTCACTGCTCTGTAACGGAGTGTCTCCAGAACTCCCGCCCTCAGTGGACCCTGGTATACTTCCAACTCCCCTTTTCAGAAATGATCTGCACAAACTGCAGCTTTGAACTGTGCTTTGGTGTCGCTGTTCACTGAGTCGCATCTTAGTCTGTCTGCACTCGCAGGGCCTCTGCGTCCGAGGGCGCTCCGGGAGTCGGCCCACCCGTCCACCCGCAATAATAAGGTGGCTTCTTATTCCCGCGTTCGGAGCTCTAATCTGCTGGGTGCTCTCCCCTCTTCCTGAAAGCAGGATGCTTTCCATGAAGGCCTACGTGGAAACTGATGAGCAGAGAGGAACTGAGCTTTGCCAGTCCTTAGTGGCGGATGGGATCCGTGACCACAGTAATTTCCAGACTCACGGGCTCAGTGGAATTAAAGGTAATGCAAACTTTGTTCATGTTCACATCAAGTCAACTGACCTATTGTCTAAATTCATTGCACGATTTAAAATAATTTGACTCAAAAAAGAAAAAATCAAATCAAAATCAAAATAAAATAATTTGACTCTTTCATTTCTCCCTTAGTTTGCTTCATTAGTTAATTCAATATTTTTATCCTAAATGTGCTTCCCTCTTTCTTTTTAAAGATTTTATTTATTTATTTATTTATTTATAGAGGAGGGAGGGACAAGCAGACTCTGCACTGAGTGCAGAGTCGGACACAGGGCTCCATCCCAGGCCACTAGATTGTGACCTGAGCCAAAATCAAGAGTCGGAGTCTCTACCAACTGAGCCACGCAGATGCCCCTCTTTTTATTTTAAGTGCTACTATGTAAATTAGAATATCTTCCAGAAAAGTTCTGTATGTGTTGTGTGTGTGTGTGAGAGAGAGAGAGAGACAGAAAGTGAGACTGGAGTAGATGTTGCTCTGTGAAGCCATTTGCAGCTCCCCATGTCTCCTCTCTATCCGTGTGGTGAGCACTGTTGTCACAGCGTGGGCTCTCTGAGAGGCATTTGGTTTACTTAGAAATACATGGTGCCTTCTCTCTTACTTGCCCTTCTGTCTTAATTAATCATTTTCTCATTAGCTCTATAAAATACACTCACTAAAGTCCCAGAATGCAAATCATTGCTTGGAGGATGTGTTGTCTCATACCCTCTGTTCCCACTGAATTTATCAAAATTCAGTTGATGCAGCGCCTGGGTGGCTCAGTCATTAAGTATCTGCTTTCAGCTCAGGTCATGATCCCAGGATCCTGGGATCAACCCCACATCTGACTCCCTGCTCAGCAGGAGGCCTATTTCTCCCTCTTCTACTTCCTCTGTTTGTGTTCCCTTTCTCGCCGTCTCTCTGTCAAATAAATAAATAAAATTTTAAAAAATTCAGTTCATTTCTTTGCCAAATTCTTAATTCCAATGTTACTTTTAAATTTTATTATTTATTTAATATAGTGTATACCAGTGGAAAGCAATTGCAAGTAAAAGTTTCTATTTAAGAGATTCCTTGGGGCACCTGGGTGGCTCAGTGGGTTAAAGCCTCTGCTTTCAGCTCAGGTCATGATCCCAGGGTCCTGGGATGGAGCCCCGCATTGGGCTCTCTGCTCAGCAGGGAGCCTGCTTTCCTTCCTCTCTCTCTGCCTGCCTCTCTGCCTACTTGTGATCTCTGTCTGTCAAGTAAATAAATAAAATCTTTTTAAAAAACTGTAAATGATTAGGATATAATATATAATCTATGACATCCTGTACTCAGAAGATCTATGAAACATTTTGAAATTTTTAGTCCACTTATTGTTTGTTTTTTTTTAAATCCAACTTTTTTTTTTTTTAAGATTTTATTTATTTATTTGACAGAGAGAAATCACAAGTAGATGGAGAGGCAGGCAGAGAGAGAGAGAGGGAAGCAGGCTCCCTGCTGAGCAGAGAGCCCGATGCAGGACTCTATCCCAGGACCCTGAGATCATGACCTGAGCCGAAGGCAGCGGCTTAACCCACTGAGCCACCCAGGCGCCCCCCACTTATTGTTTTTTAAACATTTTATTTATTTATTTGAAAGAGAGAGAGAGAGAGAGAGAGAGGGAGCACAGAGGGAGAGGGAGAACCAAACTCCTTGATAAGCAGAGAGCCTGATGCAAGGCCCCTTCCCAGGACCCTGAGATCGGGTCCCCAGCCAAAGGATTAACTGATTGAGCCACCCAGGCGCCCCTTTAGTCCACTTAAAGAGCTCTAGTAATTAAATAGTGATTGTATTTAATTCACTTTTGTTGGGGCGCCTGGGTGGCTCAGTGGGTTAAAGCCTCTGCCTTCGGCTCAGGTCATGATCTCAGGGTCCTGAGATCGAGCCCCACATCAGGCTCTCTGCTCAGCAGGAAGCCTGCTTCCCTCCTCTCTCTCTGCCTGCCTCTCTGCCTACTTGTGATCTTTCTCTGTCAAATAAATAAATAAAATCTTAAAAAAAATTTTTAATTCACTTTTGTTTTTCTATAAACACAAAGAATGGTATAAAATATTTATCAGGAGATCCATAATAAAAATTAGACCATATAAGAAATTATAGAAAATTAGTTCCTTAATGATGAAATATCAAATATAATTTATCATTTAACTTGTATTTTCATAAACATAATATCAGATGAGCATTTAATGTGTTTATTTTTCTCCTAAAAGAAGGAATGTTTATATTTCCTCCTAATATGTATATTTTCCTCCTAAAATACTTTTTTATAAAATTTGCAAGAATTTTTGTCTTTTGGGGCGCCTGGGTGGCTCAGTGGGTTAAAGCCTCTGCCTTCAGCTCAGGTCAAGATCCCAGGGTCCTGGAATCGAGCCCCGCATCCGGCTCCCTGCTCAGCAGGGACCTGTTTCCCTTCCTCTCTCTGCCTGCCTCTCTGCCTACTTGTGATCTCTGTCAATGTATAAATAAAATCTTTGAAAAAAAAAAAAAAAAGCTAAAGTCTTGAAAAAAAAAATTTGTCTTTTATCAAATTGATTAGTGGGGTACTGAAAATTGTCAGGAGAGCTTCCTATATACAATTTACATATTAAATATTTTAATTAGGTTGCAATAAAAAACCTTTCGGTATCCTTTTTTTTTTTTTTAAAGATTTTATTTATTGTTAGAGAGAGAGCGTGCAATAGAGCATCTCAACCATGAGGGAGAAGCAGACTCCTTGCTGAGCAGGGAGCTGGATTCGGGGCTCCATCCCAGGACTCTGGGATCATGACCTGAACCAAAGGCAGATGCTTAACTGACTGAGCCACCCAGGTGCCTCTCAAATGATATATTTCTTAAGTTCACTGGAAATGCTAGTAGCCATGCTGGACCTGATATGATTGATTGGTGCTATTTTCAGAATGTTCTTTTATTGACAAATAGATACCAAAAAAGGTCAAATGCTTTTCTTTGTCCCGGAACCAACGGACTGAAGCTCGAAACAATGACTAACACCTCAGGCCAATTGTGTGTAAAGACTGGTAAGACCATGCTCACTCGCTGCCCGCCACCAGTGGATGCTACCAGTGGACGTCTGCTAGAGCCAGCTTCATAGAGTCTGAAATAATGAGGAAACGCTCCAGTGATTGGTAGCACCAAAGACCCTAGAGGGCACTTTAAGACTCCCCAGAAGTTGTCCGCTGCCTCTTTAAGAGGAACCGAAGACCTTCCCGGACCCCAGAAGTAGAGTGTCATTTTCCTTGGGCCTGGCCTTCCTGTGTGATCTTTTCTTTGAGAGTTCCTGGTGTTGGGCGCCCCTCTTCCAGGCCTGCCTTGCCGAAGGAACTACATTACCCAGAAAGGCTTGTGTTGAGCGGCAGCCGCAGTAGTCCAATGAAAACCCAGAAAGGGGACACTTCCGGCAGGGCAATGCGCCTTGAGGCGGGGCTTCCGTCGTTTCTGTGGCGGTCATTTTAGCGGTTCTGGGGTCTTCGGGCTCGGTCAGAGGATCCGGAACACCAGTTGCGACCGATAGAGAAGGCACAAAAGGAGACTTTGTCTCCGCTGTAGAGAGGCGGGTCTGGGGTCGGGGACTTCGCCGCCTGCGAGGACCGCCTGGAGACCTCGGTGTCCGCGACTGCCGGGGCCACTCAGCTGTCATCACTTTGCTCCGCCGAGAGGCTCCGATGGCGGCGGCCGCTCCCAGGGACCCGGCTGAGGTAAACGCTCGTCTCCCGGGGCCTCCCCTCCGCCCCCCACCCAGACCCCAAAGGCCCGAGCGCGGGGCGCCTGCTCGCGGCCCTGCGGCCCAGGCCCCGGTGTCCGGAACAGGCAGGCGCTGGTGGGCGGGGGCGCGTGTGTGAGCGCCGGCGGGCTGCGTGCGGGAGCGGGCTCGGGGCTGAGGGGCCCCTGGGGCGGGGGCCGCAGGGGGCCTGAGGGGAAGGATTCTGCCCTCCCGCCCTCAGAGGGCGTGAGGCGGAGACCCCTGGACTGGCGGGCCGAGGTGCCGTACCTCGGTTCTGAGGGTCCTGGGACCTGTGGAGAATTTTGAGGAAAAGAGAGACGCGGTCTACGCTGGGATTTGAGTAGCCTCTTAAGTCTGCTCAATAGAAAAGTTGTAGACGGTGATGAGGACACAAGGGGAGGTTGAGTCTTTTCCTAAGGACACACAGCACAGAGGTTGGCCGGCCAGTCTGCCCCAGGTTACCTGGCTCTGGTGCCCCGCAGGGACACAGGGAAGGCCTGAGGCCCTGGAAAGTCGCCGTGGCCACATCTCTCGAAGACCTGCCTCTTCCCACAGGTATCCATGGTTGCAGAAATGCTTTTGGAACCTACACAGGTGAGTACCTGTGTAGGTACCAGTCCCTCCTGGTTGGGTACCAGTCCCTCCTGGTTCCGTACCACATGTTGTCCAAATCCGCGGCGTCATGAACTCTTCATCTGCCGTTCTCCCAGCCCTTGAGTTTGGGGACCCTGAAGAACCCGAGCTCAAAGTCGAGTCTAGGCCAGGACTTATAGGAAGGGGTTCCCATTTGGGCCGATCAAGGGAAAGAGATGTGTCAGTATGTGGAACTGCCTGGAGATGAGGCTCAGAGCATTCAGGTGATTGCAGGCCTCCTTTCTGGTGAGAAGAAACCGAGGCACTGCGCCAGAGTCGAGCTCGGAATGACTGCGTCTGAAGTTAGGCGTTCATCTGGAGGCAAGGGAAAAGTCTGGATCAGTGGAAGAAGGTGGTCTTTTTTTTTTTTTTTTTTTTAAGGTTCTATTCATTTATTTGAGAAAGAGGGAGAGACAGAGAGAGAGCACAAGAAGGCAGAGGGAGGGCAGAGGGAGAGAGTGAAGCAAACTCCCTGCTGAGCAGAGAGCCCCATGTGGGAGTGGATCCCAGGACCCTGAGATCCTGACCTGAGCCAAAGGCAGATACTCAACTGACTGAGCCACCCAGGCACCCCAGCAGGTGATCTTATATAGGTCTTAGCACATTCCATTTGGTTGCAGAATGGGAAACAGAGTGAACACAGCGATTAACGGGAGTTAAAGGAAAGAGCAGACACCAGTGACACAAGAGTCTGGTATCTCCTCTGATTTGGGGATCTTGAGAGGAGGAGGGACGTGAGATAGATCTGTGGGGATATGGAGTATGGGTCTTCAGGAGTGAGGCTTTTCGTGGTTTCACCTTTCTCTATCCTGGCAGGGAAGTGTGACTTTTGAAGATGTGGCCCTCTATTTCTCCTGGGAGGAATGGGATCTCCTAGACGAGGATCAGAGATGCCTGTACCATGATGTGATGCTGGAGAACTTTGCACTCACATCCTCACTAGGTAAGGCCCTCACACCTACCTCCATGCCCTGGGCGAGGCTCTACCTTTCTCTTTTCTGTAGGAGCAGCTCTGTCTCACCTCTGAATAATGGGTACTGCTGCCTTCCCCAATTCCTTGGGTAGATGCTGTAGTTTCTAGAGCTGGTCTGCATGTCCCCTTCTCTCCCTTTATTGCCACAACACCTATTGCTTCAGACCCTCACAGGGAGGGATTCAGGATCTGAATGGTCTTGGCCTCCTTGTAGAAAATAATTTGACCATATATGCAAGAGTTTATTTCTGGAGTGTTTATTCTATTGCATTGGTCTTTATTTGTCTTTATGGCAGTATCACAGTGTTTTGACTACTTAGCTTTGGAGTAAAATTTTAAATTAAGAAATGTGACTCCTTCAACTTTAGTCTTTTTCAAGGTTGTTCTGGCTTTTTGGTGTCCTTGAGATTCCATGTGAATTTTTCTATTACTACAAAAAAAACTGTACTCTTGATAGGGATTGCATTGAATCTGTAGATGGCTTGGAGTAGTATTGATAACAGTATTAAATCTTTCAATCCAGGAATATAAAATTCTTTCCACTTATTAATTTAATTCCTTTTATCAAAGTTTTGTAGTTTCTTGGGCACCTGGGTGGCTCAGTGGGTTAAGCCGCTGCCTTCGGCTCAGGTCATGATCTCAGGGTCCTGGGATTGAGTCCCGCATCGGGCTCTCTGCTCAGCAGGGAGCCTGCTTCCTCCTCTCTCTCTCTGCCTGCCTCTCTGCCTACTTGTGATCTCTCTCTGTCAAATAAATAAATAAAATCTTTAAAAAAAAAAAAAAAGTTTTGTAGTTTCTTGTGTTCATATACTTTACTTTCTTGGTTAATTTCTAAGTGTTTTATTATTTTGATACTGTTATAAGTGGAATTGTTTTTAGTTTCCTTTTTAGATTATTCATTATTAATGTACAGAAATACAACTGGGTTTTTTTTAATATCCTATTTGTATCCTCTTATTTTGCTGAGTTCACTTATTCTAAAAGTTTTTTAAGTCTTTAGGCCTAGTTTTCTATATAAGATATATTCACAAGCAAAGATAATTTTACTTATTCTGTTCGCTTTGGATGCCTTTCTTTTTCTTTTCCTTTTTTTTTTTCTGTCTAGAGCTTCCAATACCATTTTGGATAGTAGTAGTGAATGTTGGTATCCTTCTTCCTGATCTTGGAAGAAAAGCTTTCAGTCTTCCAGCATTGAATATATTAGCCATGGGTTGTGATCTTTTACTTTTACTATGTTAAGGTAGTTTCCTTCTGTTCTTAGTTTATTGACTGTTTTCATCATGAAAGGGTGTTAAATTTTGATAGACTTTTTTTTTTGCATCAGTTGAAATGATCATGTAATTTTTCCCTCATTCTGTGAGTGGGAGGTATTACATTGATTAATTTTTGTATGTTGAACTGTCCTTTCATTCTAGAAGTAAATCCCAATAGGTGATGGTGTATAATCCTTCAGTATGCTTCTGAATTCAGTTTGGGAGTATTTTGTTGATGATTTTTTTACCTGATGAGTCATCAAGTATATTATTGGTTTTCTGTGTGCTCCTAGTGGCTTTGTCCGTTTTTTATAAAGATGGGTGTTTGTTCTTCATTAAGTGGTTGGCAGAACTCACCAGTGCCAAGCTTTTCTTTTTCTTTTTTTTCCCCAAAGGAAAGCTGAATTTATTTTATTTTATTATTTTTATTTTATTTTATTTTTTTAAGGATTTTATTTATTCTTTGGAGAGAGAGAGCACGTAGGGGGAGAATGGGAGAGAAAAGCAGCCTCCCTACTGAACAGGGAGCCGATCCAGAGCTCAATCCCAGGACCCTGAGATCACCACCCAAGCCGAAGGCAGATGCTCAACCAACTGAGCCATGCAGGTGCCCCAAGTTTATTTTGTTTTTAATATTTTATTTATTTATTTTTAAAGATTTTATTTATTTATTCGACAGACAGAGATCACAAGTAGGCAGAGAGGCAGGCATAGAGAGAGGGGGAAGCAGGCTCCCCCCTGAGCAGAGAGCCGGATGCAGGGCTTGATCCCAGGACCCTAAGATCATGACCTGAGCCGAAGGCAGAGGCTTTAACCCACTGAGCTACCCAGGTGCCCTAATATTTTATTTATTTATTTGAGAGAGAGAGATATCACAAGCATGAGGGAAAGGTAGAGAGAGAAGCAGACTCTTCGCTAAACAGGGAGCCTGATGTAGGACTCAATCCTAGGACCCTGGGATCAAGACCTGAGCTGGAAGGAGACACTTAACTAACTGAGGGAGCATCCAGGTGCCCCAAGGCTTTCCTTTGTCAGGAGGTCTTTGATTAGTGATTCAGTCTCCTTCCTAGTACTCTCGTATGATCTCTTTAATTTCTGTAGACTTGGTAGTCATGTTCCCACTATAATTTTTAATTTTGCCACTTTGAGTCTTTTTTTTTTTTTAAGGCCAATCCAGGTAAAAGTTTGTCAAATTTTTTTTAGAGATTTTATTTTTAAATGATCTCTAAACTCAACGTGGGGCTTAAGCTCAACTCCGAGATCAAGAATCATGCTCCACTGACTGAGCCAGCCAGGTACCATAAAAGTTTGTCTAAATTTTGATAGCTTTTTGAAAGAACCAATTTTCAGTTTTGTTGCCTTTTCTTTGTTGTTTTTCTTATCTCTACGTCAGTTCACATCTTTAGTATTTCTTCTTTTTTTTTTTTTTTTTCCTACTAGCTTTGGGTTTATTGGCTCTTTTTTTAGTTCTTTAAGTTTGTAAAGGTAGGGGCGCCTGGGTGGCTCAGTGGGTTAAAGCCTCTGCCTTCGGCTCAGGTCGTGATTGCAAGGTCCTGGGATTGAGCCCCACATCAGGCTCTCTGCTCAGCAGGGAGCCTGCTTCCTCCTCTCTCTCTCTCTGCTTGCTTCTCTGCCTACTTGTGATCTCTGTCTGTCAAATAAATAAACAAAATCTTAAAAAAAAAAAAAGTTTGTAAAGGTAAGCTGTTGATTCAAGATCTTTCTCCTTTTTAATGTGTTTACAGCAATAAATTTCCCCCTTAGTGCTGCTCTTGCTGCTTCACATAATTATTGCTGATACCATCTTTTCATTTGTCTCTAAACCGAAGTATTTTGTGATTTCCCTTATGACTCTTCTTTGACCCATTGGTTGTTTAAAAATTATTTTGTTCTTTTTTTTTTTTTAAAGATTTTATTTATTTATTTGACAGAGAGGGAGATCACTAGTAGACAGAGAGGCAGGCAGAGAGAGAGAGAGAGAAAGAGAGAGGAAAGCAGGCTCCCTGCTGAGCAAAGAGCCCCATGCGGGATTCGATCCCAGGACCCCAAGATCATGACCTGAGCTGAAGGCAGCAGCTTAACCCACTGAGCCACCCAGGCCCCCAAAAATTATTTGTTTAATTTTCATAGGTTTGTGAATTTTTTTTTTAAGATTTTATTTATTTACTTGACAGACAGAGATCACAAGTAGGCAGAGAGAGACGGGGAAGCAGGCCCCGGCTGAGCAGAGAGCCCAGTGCAGGGCTCTATCCCAGGACCCTGAGATCATGACCTGAGCCGAAGGTGGAGCCTTAACCCACTGAGCCACCCAGGTGCCCCGGGTTTTTTTGGTCAATTTTCTGATGACTTTTCCAATTTTCCTTCAGTTTTTGATTTCTAACTTAACCCATTTTGCTTGGAATGATGCTTTGTATGACTTCTGTCTTTTTAAATCTAGTAGCACTTAATTTGCTGAGCATATTCTTTTTCCTGGAAAATGTCTAATGTGCAATTGAGAAGAATGTTTATTATATTGCTGTTGGACAGTATTCTGTATATTCTGCTAGTTATACTTGGTTTATTGTGTTGTTCAGGTCCTCTATTTCCTTACTTTGGTGTGTTTATTCTATATTTTTGAGAGTGGGGCATTGATATCTCCAGCTATTATTTTAGAACTGTCGGTTTCTCCCTTCAGTTCTATCAATTTTTATTTCATGGTTTTGATGGTCTTTAATTTATTTCTTTTTGTTTATTTATTTGACGCATCACAAGTAGGTAGAGAGGCAGGCAGAGAGAGGGGGAATCAGGCTTCCTGCTAAGCAGAGAGCTCGATGCGGGGCTCAATCCCAGGATCCTGAGATCCTGACCTGAGCTGAAGGTAGAGGCCCAACCCACTGAGCCACCTAGGTGCCCCAATGATCTTTAATTTAATAAGAGATCTTTATTTGGTTATAGGTGCCTAAATGTTTATAATTATTATCTTTTCTTGTGTCTTGAACCTTTTATTAATATATAATAACTTTCTTTGTCTCATAACCTTTTTTGATGTAAATCACTTTGTTGTCTAATATTAGTATAGCCACCCCTGCTCTCTTTTGATTACTATTTGCATGGTCACGTCCAAGCAGTCACTTTGAACTTATGTCTTTGGATCTAAAGTGAATGTCTTTTGGACCGCATATAGTTGGGTCACATTTTTTTTTTTAAGATTTTATTTATTTATTTGAGAGAGAGACAGTGAGAGAGAACCTGAGTGAGGAGAAGGTCAGAGGGAGAAGCAGACTTCCCATGGAGCTGGGAGCCCGATGTGGGACTCGATCCCGGGACTCCAGGATCATGACCTGAGCCAAAGGCAGTCGTCCAACCAACTGAGCCACCCAGGCGCCCCGGCTCACATTTTTTTATCCATTCCACCAATTTTGTCTTTTGTTTAGAGAGTTTAATCTATTTACATTTATAGTAACTACTGATGAGCAGGAACATCTGTCATTTTGCTATTTGTTTTCTGTAGGCCTTGAAGCTTTTTTCCCCTCATTTTCTGTATTACTGTCTTTTGCATTCAATTGATTTTTATTTATTTATTTATTTATTTATTTTTGGAGTGAAATGTTCTGATTTGTTGGTTTTGTTTTGGAGGGTTTTTTTTGGTATACCTTCTAGAGGGCTTTGTTTTTTCTTTTTTGGGTTTTGTTTTGTTTTGTTTTGTTTTAGTTAATTATGGGGTTACATTTAACATATAAAATTATAACAGTTAATTTGAATTTATGCCAGCTTAGCTTCAATCATATTTTTTTAAAGATTTTATTTATTTATTTGACAGAGATCACAAGTAGGCAGAGAGGCAGGCATGGGGGGTTGGATCAGGCTCTCTGCAGGGCTCAATCCCAGGACCCTGAGATCATGACCTGAGCTGAAGGCAGAGGCTTAACTACTGAGCCACCCCGGCACCCCTCAGTCATATTTTTTTAAAACTCTGCTTCTATAAGACTCTGTCCCTACACCCTTTCTTTAGTTACTGATGTCATGAAATTACGTCTTGTGTGTGTTGTATGTCCAGAAATTTGGATCAGTAATTGTTATTTATGTGTTAATCTCTTAAACATAGGAAACAAAGAGTGGAGTTGGTTTTTTTTTTTTTTTAAGATTTTATTTATTTGGCAGAGAGAGACACAGTGAGAGAGGGAACATAAGCAGGGAGAGTGGGAGAGGGAGAAGCAGGCCTCCCGGTGAGGAGGGAGCCCGATGTGGGGCTCAATTCCAAGACCCTGAGACCACGACCTGAGTGGAAGGCAGATGCCCAACTGACCGAGCCACCCAGGTGCCCCCCAAAAGTGGAGTTATTTTTTTTTTAATTTTTTAAAAAGATTTTATTTATTTATTTGACAGACAGAGATCACAAGTAGGCAGAGAGAGAGAAGGAAGCAGGCTCCCTGCCGAGCAGAGAGCCTGATGCGGGGCTTGATCCCAGGACCCTGGGATCACGACCTGAGCCGAAGGCAGAGGCCTTAACCCACTGAGCCACACAGGTGCCCCCAAAAGTGGAGTTATAAGCCCAAGTTATTAGCTTTTATAATTGTTTTTATATTAATTTAACAGAGATCTTTATTTAGTCAAATGGCTTTGAGTTACTGTCTAGGGTCCTTTCATCCTCAACCTGAAGGACCCCCATTACCATTTCTTGCAGGATACATCTAGTAGTAAAGAACTTCCTTGGCTCTTACTTATCTGCAAGGTCTTAATTGCTCTCTCCTTTTTTAAGGACATTTTTGCTTGTTATAGGATTCTTGGATTTTTTTCCTTCAATCCTTGGATATATCAACCCACTACCTCTTGCCTCTATGGATTCTGATGAAAAATCTGATCATCTTGGAGATCCATTGTATGTGATGAGTCACTTCTGTCTTGTTGCTTTCAAGATTCTCTCTTTGCCTTTTGCTTTTGTCACTTGGACTATAATGTGTGCCAAGAGTGAGTTTCAGAGTTTAGCCTGGTTGGAGTTCACTGGGCTTCTTAGATGTTAATATTTGTGTCTTCCATCAAATTTGGGACGTTTTCAGGCATTGTTTCTTCAAATAAGCTCTCTGTCCTTTTGTTTCCCTCTTCTTCTAGACTAATACATTGCATATATTGGTTTACTGTATACACATTTTATACCCATATACACATATACACATACTATATTACACATTGTATATATTGCATATATCGGTTTACTATACTATATATGGTATACTATAGAACACAAGAACATAGGTTCTTATGTTCTGTTCACTTCTGGTCAATCCTTTTTCTTTCTTTTCCTCAGATTTGATATCTTCAGGTTTGCTGATTACTTCTACCTACTCCAAGCTGTTTTTGTATCCCTCTAGTGAGTTCTTTCATTCAGTTATTATATTTTTCAGCTCCCAAATTTCTTTTTGATTATTCTTTATATTGCCTATCTCTATTGATATTTATGTTTTGGCCATGCAACATTTTCTTGAATTTGTCCATATTTTCTTTTAGCTCTTTGAGCGTCTTTTAGACAGATGTTTTAAATAAAAGTCTTTGTCTAGGGACACCTGGGTGTTTCATTTGGTTAAGAATCTGCCTTCAGCTCATGTCATCATCCCAGGGTCCTGGGATGAAGCCACACATTGGGATTACTGCTCAGTGGAAAACCTGCTTCTTCCTCTCCTGCTCCTTCTGCTTGTGTGCTCTCTCTCTCTCTCTTTCACTGTCAAATAAATAAAATCTTGAAGAAAAAAATAAAGTCTTTGTCTAATAAGTACACAATGTAGTCTTTCTCAAGGACACTTTCTCTTGTTTTTTTTTTTTCTTTAGAATGGATTAAACTTTCTTGTTGCTTTGTGTGTCCTCTGATTTGTTGGTGTTCTTGTTGAAAACCAAACGTTTGGAGGTTTTTTTTAATGGTTGTAGGGTGTCTACTGGAGATCAGTCTGAGGTATAAACTTAAGGTCTCCTCTGTTTTTTTCTAAGACTGTGCCTTTCCCTGGGCATGTATGATGATTTTCTCTATTCCTCCATATATGTGATTTTGAATATCCTAGTCTTGAATTTCTGCCTCCCAGAACAGGAATAAGAGAAACAGGAGGTGGTGGAATGGATAGACATCTGCCCTTTAAATCTCCTGTAAAATTGCCTGAGTCAGGGAGGGAGAGGTTTTGCAACAATGGCTGCCCACCTGTCTATTACACCTCTACCATCAGAAGCATAGATCTGTGATACTTGGAGGACAGAGTCCTTATTGCCCACCTGGACTCCAGCAAGCTGCTCTAGAAAAATGTGTATGACTGCCTGCTGTAGGACTCAAGAGTTAGACAAGTTGGGATGTGTATAACTTAACACATTGCTAAGAGCTGATATTGACCAAAGTTAAAGCAATTTAGCAAGTTGCAAGCATTCATTAGACTCTAGAGTTGCAAAATAGTTACATCAGATTGAGTCTATCAATGCATTTGTGGTCCTGGGTGAGGAGACAGGCTCCTGGTGCTTACTGCCCCACCATCTTCCCTCTAGCTGGGCATGGAGGTACTTTTTCTAGTGTGTTTTCTGTGATCCATTGTGTGCTGAGGTGTTCCAGGCCAGTATTAACCACTGACCTATACTATCTTATCCTTAGGATTTGGATCTTCCAAGTCCCATGCAGTTGCTCAGTTGGGGTTAGGGGAAGAGTCTCCTGTGCTTCACAGGATGGATATAATTCCAGTCTCCACAAGATGGGCCCAGAGAGGGCCTGATCTAGGTGAATGACAGCTGGGGGATAATGTGCTATCAGACCTTTGTTACAAATCACACCAGGAACCTGTTGTGTTTGACTTGTGTTTTGGTGCCATTGCTGGTGGCCACAACTCACTTCTACCTTCCCTTCTCCATTCTTGACACTTTGCTGACTTGTCATTTTTATTCATTCTCTAGCCCCAGGCCAATCTCCACCTCTCTGGACCTTTTTTCTTATTCATTCCTCACACTCTTCTCTCCACAGTGCTTTCCAACACTGCTGTATTCTAAAGTGTGTACATATCTTTTAATTTTTTTTTTTTTTTTTAAGAGAGGGGTGGTGGCAGAGGGAGAGGGAGAGAAAGAATCTTAAGCAGGTTCCATGCCCAGCGTGGAGCCTGCCCTGGGGCTCGATCTCACTAACCTGAGATCACAACCTGTGCTGAAGCCAAGAGTCAGACACTTAACTGACTAAGCCACCCAGGCGCCCCATCTTTTATGAATTCTTAAAGCCATTTACTTTGTTCCAGTCAGATTTTCCTACATGTGGACATAGACTTCTGTCCAGCATCACAGGTCACAGCAGAGGTAATTCTGCTAAAAGCCATTAACAGTAGAATGAGTTGTAGAACATGTGTTTCACCCCGGCCCAACCCTTTTCTTGTATCCTGTGCCTAATGAGGCCTCCCCAGTTCTGTGACCTTGGGGACCCAGTAGTATAATGTAGCTGTTTCCAAAACCTAATCCCAACTTCCTTTTCCTGAAAACAGTTCCTTATACTGGTTCTTTAATGTGTCAGATGTACATTTGTGATGGGTTTTGCCCCTTCCCAATAAAGTCAACATGTATTTCATCATCACTTCTTTGCTTTCAGGTTGTTGGCTTGGAGTGGAGGATGAGCATGCACCTTCCGAAGAGAGCATTCCTATAGGAGTTTCAGAGATTGGGACTCTCAAGGCAGATTCACCTTCCCAGAAGGCCCAGCCCTTTGAACTGCATGGCCCGATCTTGAGAAGCATTTTGTACTTGGCTGAGCACCAGGGAACATATCTTGGGGAAAAACCATATACATGTAGGAAACAGTTCTGTTTAGATGCCAACCTTCAGCAGTACCGGGGGCAGCACACTGGAGAGATACCCTTCAGAAATTCTGTGGACAGAGCCTCATTTATAAAGAACTGTACAGTCCACGTGTCAGGAAAGCCCTTTACCTGTCAGGAGACAGGGAAGGACTTCTTAGCTAGCATGGGATTTCTCCAACAACAGGTCACTTACACTGGGGAGAAGCCGAACAATGAGTGTAAGGCTGTCTTTCACAGTGATAAAAGTCATCACAACTGTGGAGAATGCAAGAAAGCCTTCAGCTGCGCAGACACACTTGTTCAGGACCAGGGAGTTATCACTAGAGAAGGACTCTATGAGTGTGGCAAATGTGGAAAAGCCTGTACCCGAAGATGTAACCTTATTCAGCACCAGAAAGTCCACACTGGAGAAAGACCTTATGAGTGCAATGAATGTGGAAAATTCTTCACCTATTACTCCAGTTTCATTATACATCGGAGAGTTCACACTGGAGAAAGGCCCTACGAGTGCAATGAATGTGGGAAATCCTTTAGCCAAAGCTACAGCCTCAATAGCCATAGGAAAGTTCACACTGGAGAGAAGCCTTATGAGTGCAGGGAATGTGGAAAATCTTTCAGCCAAAGGTCCAACCTCATTCAACATCAGAGAGTTCATACTGGAGAAAGGCCTTATGAGTGCAGTGAATGTGGGAAGTCCTTTAGCCAAAACTTCAGTCTCATTTACCACAGGAGAGTTCACACTGGAGAAAGGCCTCATCAATGCAATGAATGTGGGAAGTCCTTCAGCCGAAGCTCCAGCCTCATTCACCACAGGAGACTTCACACTGGAGAAAGGCCTTATGAGTGCAGTAAATGTGGGAAATCCTTTAAACAAAGCTCCAGCTTCAGTTCACATCGTAAAGTCCACACAGGAGAGAGGCCTTATGAGTGTGGGGAATGTGGAAAATCCTTTAGCCATAGCTCCAACCTCAAGAACCACTGGAGAGTTCACACTGGAGAAAGGCCTATTGAGTGCAGTGAATGTGGAAAGTCCTTTAGCTGCAAATCTAACCTCGTTAAACACTTGAGAGTTCACACGGGCGAAAGGCCTTATGAGTGTGGGGAATGCGGAAAATCCTTTAGCCAAAGCTCCAGCCTCATTCAGCACCGGAGAGTTCACACTGAAAAGAGATCTACTGAGTGCAGAAAATGCGGGAAATCCTTTAGCTCCAAATCTGACCTCATTCAACACCAGAGACTTCATACTAGAGAAAGGCCTTAGATAATTACACTGGAGGAGAGAAGTTGTGAGGAAGCCATCTACCTAAATTCAAGTCCATAAATCTGAAAATCCACAGTGGAGAGATCTCACTTTAGTATGTGGGAATCTATACAGGAGCTATGTCACACTTCTAACCTGTCCAGGGCTCTTGCCAGGTTTATGTCACTGCCAGTTTCTGTGGAAGAGTTGTATCACCTCTACCACTCAGCGTTTACAGTGTGCACTAGTGCTTCAGTTACCACCACAGTGTGCTCAGGGAAGCTGACCTCTTTCCCTCCCTTTTGCTGGAGGAAATCGTGATTACTCTTAGCCCTTATAGGGTCTTCATTCTCTTCTCTTGTAGAAGTTAGAGCATGGCCCAGAGGACCCAAGCTGAGTTCTGCTGGTAACTTGCCAAGAAGGACCATATTTTCAAGGATGTGTTTGTTCTGTGACACTCCTCTTGGATTTTCCTGACCTCCCAAGTCCCCAACCTGGGATCTCCCTGCCTCCTATTCCTTTAGATTTTGCAGTAATAAAGACTTTATTGTTAATCTTTGTTCTTGGGGTTCTCTTCACTATGTGAGGTGATTTGAAAATGGCTGGGTTCTGTTGGCATTACAGAGTGAACAGCTTTGTTGGGGTTCCTAATGCTTTGTGTGCCTCAGAGATGAGAGTCTGGAAAGAAAATAGCTCTCTTTCCACCTTTTCCAACAATTTACATTGTTGCCTGCGGTCTCCTAGGAAAGACTGCCAGGACTTGTCCTAATTTGTGGACTGGGTTTCAGGATTTTTTTGTGGGCTCAGAGAACACCCTGAAGAGTCAGGAAATTGTGACAGCCTTCAGTGGTTCTAAGAACTACAGGAATTGTTTTCTTTTTCACAGTGGATGTCACATAACGCTCAGTAGTGTTGAGTCTCTACCCCAGTTGCTACAAGGGAGCCATGTGCCCTGATACCATGGATTCATTAGGCAAGTGTCATGGTGAGAATACAGAGCCCCGGGGGAACTATAATTGGTACAATAACAATGGAGGAGTCTGAAGCAAAGTAGACGGCACGTGCCCCTTCTAGCATTGCATCAACAAATGCTCCAGTGACTGTGATTGTGCAGGATAGGTATGTATAGAAACTCAGGACCTCCAGGTTTGTGCATCTTTTGTCTCTGAGATCTTTGTCAAAGAAAAATAAGCTACTGGTTCTGGTATATTCACCTTAAGCCATTTCTACACACATATGAAAACAAGCATGCAGAGAAAGAAGATCCCTTAGTCCCTCGGTGTGGCTCTGTGACCTAGCCAGCATTCCTGTTCAGTGAGTGGTATGGATTTACTTAATCATAAGTATTCGCTACCACTAAGGCAAGGCTGCTTCTCCAAGGCCATCGGGAAAGAGATAGAGTCAATACAGGGCTGCAGAACCTGGTTTTATGAAAAGAGGGAGGGACGTCTTTTGTGTTTTTTTGTTTGGAACTATTTCATAGAACTTTATTCAGGTTTTGTTTTTGTATTTGTTTTGTGTTTTTTTGTTTGTTTGGAACTATTCTGTAGGACTTGATTCAGGTATCGTTGACATACAATATATTCCACCTATTTGAGGTGTACAGTTTGTTAAGTTTTGATGTACAGACATATCTTCAAAACTTCATCGTGATCATGATTTTGACCATGTCTATCAGCCCTAATTTGCTTCACATCATTTTATAATGTGTCTTTACCCTCTCCAGGCAACCTTTGATTTACCTTCATTTATAATAGTTTGTATTTTCTAGAATTTTATATGGACTGAGTCATAAAGTGGTTTTTTTTCTGGTTTCATTCATGATTTGTAATTATCTTAAGATAATTAATTAAGATAATTAATTCTTCAGTGTTGCTTATATAAGTGTTTCACCCTGTTGCTGCATAGTATCTTTTCTATGGATATACCATTTGTTTATCCATTCATCTGTTAGGAGCCTTTGGTACCTCGTTTGGGCGATTGCAAATAAAGCTGCTAGAACACTTATATATAATTTAATATGTACATATGTATTTTTCACTTCTCTTGGGTTAGTAACTCAAAGTAAAATGCCTGAGCCATAGGACAGGTGAATGTTTAACTTATTAAGAAACTACCAAAGAGGGACACCTGGATGGCTCAGTGGGTTGAAGCCTCTGCCTTCGGCTCAGGTCATGATCCCAGGGCCGCCCTGGGATTGAGCCCCACATCTCTCTGCTCAGTGGGGAGCCTACTCCCCCCACCTCTGCCTGCCTCTCTGCCTACTTGTGATCTCTGTCTGCCAAATAAATAAATAAAATCTCAAAAAAAAAAAAAAAACAACTACCAGAGTATCCAAAATGATTTTCTGTTTTTGCATACCCACCAGTAGCACATGAGCATTTCAGTTCTTCCACATCCTTTTTTTTTTTTTTTAAAGATTTTATTTATCTGCCAGAGATAGAGAGTACACACAAGCAGGCAGAGGCAGCGAGAGAAGCAGGCTCCCTGCCGAGCAAGGAGCCTGATGCGGGACTCGATCCCAGGATCCCGGGATCACAGCCTGAGCCGAAGGCAGTGGCTTAACCAACTGAGCCACCCAGGCATCCCTGGTTCTTCCACATCCTTGCCAATACATGGCATCCGTCTTTTTTTTTTTTTTTAAGATTATTTATTTATTTATTTGACAGACAGAGATCACAGGTAGGCAGAGAGGTAGGCAGAGAGAGAGGAGGAAGCAGGCCCCCTGCTAAGCAGAGAGCCCAATGCGGGGCTCGATCCCAGGACCCTGAGATCATGACCTGAGCCGAAGGCAGAGGCTTAACCCACTGAGCCACCCAGGCGCCCCGGCATCGGTCTTTTGATTCAGTCTTTGGAATTTACCTTTTTAACAAGCAAGCAGTAATTTTAATTACATTTCCCTAGGGATTTATGATGTTGAACATTTTTTTTCTTGTGTTTATTTGTCATCCATGTATCTTAATATCTGTTCATATCTTTAGCCTATTTTCTTTTTTATGAATTGTGGCTATTTCCTTTTTTGTTAAAAAAGTAATAGCTTACGTTTATCCTTCAGGTGTTTCTGTGGTAAGTAGAAGATAAGACTACATGCACCACACACTTTGAAGTTTAATCTGCATTATTTACATATTTTCCATCATGTTCTTAAGTCCAGACTTTCAGTAATACATGGAAGTCCTGGTTTGTAGTGTCTTTCAAGTTCGCTGGCATAAATACTCCCACTATGGCCGATCTCAAGCTGCCAGTGTGATGTCACTAAGCACAATTGGGAAGAATTGCCAGAGACATAGCATTCTGTTTCCACATTTCTAATCCAGTAGCTGCAAATAATTTGTAGAACATAGGCAATAATAAAACATACTAAACTGATTAAGACATGGGGCGCCTGGGTGGCTCAGTGGGTTAAAGCCTCTGCTTTCGGCTCAGGTCGTGATCCCAGTGTCCTGGGATCGAGCCCCGCATCGGGCTCTGCTCAGCAGGGAGCCTGCTTCCTCCTCTCTCTGCCTGCCTCTCTGCCTACTTGTGATCTCTCTCTGTCAAATAAATAAATAAAATCTTAAAAAAAAAACTGATTAAGACATGACAAGTTGAGATTTACTAGAGCTATTATTAGGAGCTATAAACTGCACCATAGTTAAGATATACATGTTAATGTTTTTGAATATCCTTAACACCCCTGAAACCAAAAATTTCATTGAAAACACAAAAGAATTTCTATAATACTGATGACAATTCAGTTAAATACTTCAATTGTTGAAGAAAAAAAAGCAGGCAAGATATTTGAAATACAGAAATTCTTGGAAAAAAGCCAAACTTTGAAATTGCTTTTCTTGCAAAGTATCAGCAGGAATGCAAACTAACAGTTGAGATGCAATTTCCCAACACTTTATTTTGGGGTTAAAGCATGTTTTTATTGTGAACTTTATATGAAAAATTTTTCACGTTTTTATTATGAACTTCATATGTTTTTATTATGAACTTTATATGAATTTATTATGAACTTTATGTGAAATTTATATCTTTGTTTTTGTTGACCAAAAAAACGTATGTAATCCATCATAATTCTCAGCTTGGGGTTCCATAAAAATGATTGGTAAATTTCAGTAAATTTGAAAACATTCAGAGGGAACATTTAAAGTGTTGTTATGCTCTCTACATTCTTGGTATTATCACCCATATTTTACTGAAGAATGAGTCTAATTTCTAAAGTTTTCCAGTGCATATAAATTAAGGTTTATTGAAATATGTCACATTTCAGTTGCCTGTATTTGGTATTTTTTTAATAACAAGAATGTTAGTAGCACTCATGTTTGGAGAAGATAATAGCTGTCTGTTGTCTCCCTGCCTCAGATCCAGGGCTGGATCTCAGAGAATACATCTCACTAGCTGTAATCACAGTTGTCTGCAGGCATCTGGCAGGGACTAAAATCATTTGTGTAAATTTGTCCTCATGTATTTAAATGAAAAATTTAAAGTAAGCACAAAGATGAAATAAGGAAAGGAAGTAGTAGGCAAAAGTCAGTAAGCAAAACAACAATTGAATCAATTGAATAAGAAAAAAGAAACTCGTGCCTGGGTGGCTCAGTGGGTTAAAGCCTCTGCCTTCAGCTCTGGTCATGATCCCAGGGTCCTCGGATTGAGCCCCGCATAGGGCTCTCTGCTCAGTGGGGAGCCTGCTTCCCCCTCTCTCTCTGCCTGCTTGTGATCTCAGTCTGTCAAATAAATAAATAAAATCTTAAAAAAAAAAAAAAACTGGAAAAGGGCCAGGAATCATTTTGAAGATATATCAAGAATATATATGTATATATATTTTTAAGATTTTATTTATTCATTTTTCAGAGGGAGAGAGAGCACAAGCAGGGGGAGCAGCAGGCAGGTGGAACAGGCTACCCACTGAGCAAGGAGCCTGATGCGAGACTTGATCCCATGGAGCCTGGGATCATGACCCAAGCTGCAGGGCACTTAACTGACTGAACCACCCAGGCGTCCCCAAGAATACATTAACATATAAATTAGGTAAGGTTTATTGACATATAGGATGTAACCAGTTTTGTTTATATCTGAGAAACCACAGTAGATTTTTTTTTTTAAAGATTTTATTTATTTGTCAGAGAAAGCGAGAGCAAGCACAGGCAGACAGAATGGCAGTCAGAGGCAGAGGGAGAAGCAGGCTCCCTGCCGAGCAAGGAGCCTGATGTGGGACTCGATCCCAGGACGCTGGGATCATGACCTGAGCCGAAGGCAGCTGCTTAACCAACTGAGCCACCCAGGGATCCCACCACAGTATTTAAGAATCCTCAGTGGAATGTCATTTCACGGTAAGTTACTACCACCTTAGTCCCGTCTGTTAAAATCGCTATACACACATAATTGAAATGAGTGAAGCCATCCAGTCGTCTGCTGGCAAATATTTTGCTGTTCTGTATGTTCTATTCAGTGCTTATTTTTTTTTTAAGATTTTATTTATTTATTTGACAGAGATAGATCACAAGTAGGCAGAGAGGCAAGCAGAGAGAGAGAGAGAGAGGGAAGCAGGCTCCCCGCTGAGCAGAGAGCCCGATGCGGGACTTGATCCCAGGACCCTGAGATCATGACCTGAACTGAAGGCAGCGGCTTAACCCACTGAGCCACCCAGGTGCCCCTCTATTCAGTGCTTATTTCAACACCCTTTCAATCACATTCAGTCTCAAAGGTGAATTCAACAGTTTATCACTTTACTCAGTTTCCCATGGGATACCTCAGAAGTTCAACCACCACATACAACCTCTACTGGCAAAACCCTGATTGGTTTTAGCTGTCCCCAGGCACCCATGTATTCCACTACACTGATGACATCCTCCTCTGAGGGAACTTGCTAGACACACAGTATATGCGAACAATCATTGTTGCACTTACAGAGAGCGAAGGCTCTCCCCCATAAAGTTCAAGGTCATGCCACCTCAGTGAGTCTTAGGTTCATCTAGTGTGCCTAAGGGCCACTGTACTCATGTTGTTAAAAGGCAACTTCTAATTTTGTCAGCTTCAGTCTTTTTTTTTTAAGATTTTATTTATTTATTTGACAGAAATCATAAGTAGGCAGAGAGGCATGCAGAGAGAGAGGGGGAAGCAGGCTCCCTGCTGAGCAGAGCGCCTGATGTGGGGCTCCATCCCAGGACCCTGGGATCATGACCTGAGCCGAAGGCAGAGGCTTTAACCCACTGAGCCACCCAGGCGCTCCAGCTTCAGTCAGTCTTGAGCGACCAAACCTAGTGAGTCTTTCTGGCTCTGAAGGCAACATATTCTCCATTTACAAATACTACTAAGGTTTATTATGCATTCACCCAAAAATTAGCCTACTAGTGGGATCTTTACAACAGAAAGCCCTATATTCAGTTCAGATGGCCCTACAACAGGCCCATCTTTTAGTTGCCTACTGGCAACGTGGTAGAAGTTCTGTGCTCACCTGTGTTTCTTAGAGTGTTTGGACCACTCGTGCTGACAGTTGGTTACCTGTAAGCCTTTCCGGTGCAGAAAGCTGCCTGTTTTGACCACACTACCTGCCCTTTGAGGAACAACTGCTGGTTGCATGCTGAGCCCTTTTGGAAATGGAAGCTGTCCCAGGACCTGAACCCTGTGACACTCTGCACTCAGTTACCCATTATTTCCTTGGTCATGAAGGCAACATCCCATAAACTCAGCATGACCATCAAGGCTTTGATAGGGGATGGAGACAAACCAGGACCTGCTGGTGGATCCCACCTGAAACAAGAGGGCTTTACCTGTCCTCAGTCTCTGGTCAGATCCCACAGTACTGAAGGAGGGCACCCTTCTCCTGGACCTTTGATTACCCGGGGATAGCTTTAGGATAACTAATTGAACAACAAAGGGAATCACATGCTTTATTGCTGATAATGCCACCAGTACATGTGATGGAATTCTCTGAAGAGCTACTGCTTTTCTTCCTTTAAACAGGACATCCCCAAAAATGGACCCAAGAGTCAATACAAGTGGCCTAACTCCAGACAGTCACTTACCATTGGGGAATGCCCTGGCCAACAGATGACCCCAAGGACACTTTACAGGCTCCTGTGTCATTGCCACTTCTAGTCCTTTGGTGCAATCAACGGCAATAATAAAACCTCATTCAAAACTTACTCCTCTGGGGTGAAGAATTTTACCCCAAAGGTACTAATTAAGATCACCTGTGTCTTTGCCATGCCAAATTTCATGCTGTTAGGGCCTCATTTAATTCCAAAGCTGATTGGGATAACTTTCAAATCCTTGGTTAAAAACTGTCAGACGACCCCATAAATCTTTCTTTGCAAAGCCCATTAGACCATGAAATATCAGTCATAGAGGAACTTCAAACCTTGAAATTTGGGCTAAACTCAGAGGGCTTCCCCCACTCTCCTGTCATGGCCTACACGTGACACGTCAATGCACTCTATCTGGGAACACTGTCATTGGCAATACAATGGAGGGGTGCCATCCCAGAGGGATCTCCTATAATCACCAGCAAATCAATTTTATCAGGCATCTGCCTGCCTCTGCCAATGCCACTTATTATTATGACTTGACAGTACTGAATACCTACTCATACACCTTATTCATCCACCCCACTACACATGCCACTGATGGAGCTACCATACAAAGCTTTACAAAAACACTCATGCCCTTTAGAGTTCCAGACATTACCAACATTGAATGAAGAATCTCTCACTTTAGAACAAGGCATTCAACAGATGTTTCACCTTCCCTATCTGTCCCAGGCTGCTGGTCTTTTTTTTTTTTTTTAAAAGATTTTATTTTATTTATTTGACAGAGAGAGATCACAAATAGGCAGAGAGGCAGGCAGAAAGTGAGAGAGGAGGAAGCAGGCTCCCTGCCGAGCAGAGAGCCCAATGCAGGACTCGATCCTAGGACCCCGAGATCACGACCCAAGCCGAAGGCAGCGGCTTAACCCACTGAGCCACCCAGGCGCCCATCCCAGGCTGCTGGTCTTATAGAATGCCTCAACACTTAAATCTTTTGGAAATTATAGACAACAAGTGATCTTATAAATGGGTCTGCCTCCTACCACTGGACCTCATGATAGTAAATCCCCAGGCCTTGGGTCCCTCTACTCAATATCAAAATGCACTGAAATCAGTTGCCTTCACCTCCTTTCTCCAGTGACACCTCACATATCAGCATCAACAAGGATCACATTGATTAGGCATTCCTCCCTCTTCCTCTTCCTCTTTTATCTGTCTTTTTTGGACTTTCCCCAGTCCTGAGCAGGATGGAAGCCAGGTCGAGGCTTGAGTTACTGTGGGATATGATCATCTCTCTATCGAGTGTCCCTTCGGCTATCTGCCAGAGTTATTTGGCACCCTGATAGGTGTTGATTTGCGTAGCCTATACCACACGCTTTGCTAAATATTCCTGGCTATAAAACATACTTAATTTCGAATGCCTATAAAAATCTCACTTAGGGGGCGCCTGGGTGGCTCAGTGGGTTAAAGCCTCTGCCTTTGGCTCAGGTCATGATTCCAGAGTCGTGGGATCAAGCCCTGCATTGGGCTCTCTGCTCAGCAGGGAGACTGCTTCCTTCCTCTCTCTCTGCCTCTCTGCCTACTTGTGATCTCTGTCAAACAAATAAATCTTTTTTTTAAAAAATCTCACTTAGGAAGTAGGGATCATGTGTCCAGAACTCATACCCACAGCAGTGTGAATACCAGAGAAGCCAAGAAAGACTAAAACCGGACTTATCTAGTAAGATACTCCACTAAGGAATGCAGGTTCCCTCCAACTACATAGACCTGAAATGGGAGTATTACCCAGTCTACACGAAGCCCATGTGGTCAGTGCACCCTCGATGCCTCCGGTTATAGCACTCCCACAAGACAAATATGTCCCCCAGCCTTCTGGCTTCTCATAGCTTGGCTATACTTACTTTGTGTAGATAATAACATGGGCCTGGAACACTGCAGGCCTTGAGCAGACCCCATCTGGCAATGCAACAGCCATCTAGCTGTATTTTGGCACACTGACACCCATGCCCTCGTAAACCCCACTGCCACAGCCAACCACTGGTTAGTGCCATAATTTTGTTCCCATCTCACTGGGAAAATTTTGTGCAGTTGGACATGCCATAAGTTTCCCTTAAACTGCCCGACCATGTTGAAGCCTACTCAGATGATCTTAAACTTTGCTCATAGCAATACCCACACCCAATTGATCTATTTGGATGGATACATTTCTAAACTTTGATTGTTCTCCTGGCCTTCCCTTCAAAAAACAACTCCCAGCTAGTCAGGATGGTCACTGTAATGTCATGACCAAAATGCTTACTGACACATAGAAATTTTTGGTTGCTCATGTCAAATGCTAAGACCAAGATTTGAGCCCCCAAGGACTATTTTTACGCAGGCATATTTTGCTCCACCTCAGACTTCTCTTCATTTGGTTTGCACCATCTCCATTTGGGGGCTAAATACAAACTTTGAACTTCTGCCAAAAAAAGTTCTGTATCTTGATTGTGGAGGTAGTTAATGAATCGACACCTATGATGAAAGTGCACAGAACTACACACACACACACACACACACACACACAAGCACGTGTAAAATGGTAACTTTGAAAAAGGTCTGAAGACTGAACCAATGTTAAATTCCCAGTTTTGATATGAAGATTATGTCAGATGTTACCATAGGGGAAACTAAGTGAAAGGTATTCTGCACTATATTTGCAACTCCCTGTGAATCTATAATTATTCTGAAATAAGACATTTTTAAAAATATGATGTGTCTGTCTTGCTAAATCTTTCCCACAGCTTCCTAGAACGGTCCGACTAAATCCAAGTTTCTCATCATAGCCTATGAAAACTTATTCGTCAGCCCCTTCCCTTCATCCTCCAACCATCACTCTCCTCTTCCAGCCTACTGGCCTTCACTTGATTCCAAACACACCAAGTTCTCACTAGCTTCGGAGTCTTGGTGCCTGCTTTTCTCTTTGCTGAGAATCTTTCCTCACCTTTGCACTGGGATAGGGTCTTCACTGAGCTGTATAATATCATCTGTTATTTAATGTCTGTTTCACTTTCTGTGCTGTACAGTTTTATGTCCATTTTTCCACTTTTACAGACATGAACCCTGAAGCCTGGGAAGAGTAGACGTGACCAAGGTCAGCCAGTTGGTAATGGTCACAATTTAGATGATTTAGAATCCGTCTGTCCCCACAGTCAAACACTTAGCTCCTCGCCCCCTCCTGCCCCTTTTCACACATGAACTGGAACTAGATAAGAAGATAAAGAGCCAAGCAATCCAGTTCTAAGCTTTGCCTTCAGTTATGTTATGAAGATAATAACATCTTGAGGTTATGTTTACTTAAAAAATAATGAAATAAAATTTAAATGGAAATGCAAAAGACCTATAAGAGTCAAAACATTTTCTTTAAAATAGAACAGATTTGGAACTTAAAGATCTGATTTCAAAACCCATCAATATCAAAAGCATTATAATTCGTATGGATGTGTGCATCATCTTTATCAACAACTGCCTGACAGAGATCTAAAGCTCTCCCACTGAGCTATTAATGACTAACAAGAAAACAATACGAAGCCTGGAATGTGACCCTGGGTGCCCAGTTCTGATGGGTCAGCCTGAGGTGAAGGAATCAGAAATTTGTTCCTTTCCTCTGAGCTTTACTAATTGGGGAAAGATTGAGGGCCACTGGGAGAAGGAAGAGAGCTTTTCAATTCACACCGTGGTCTCCTTCACCAAAATATCAATCTCTTTTTCCCTGTCCTGTCCCAGACCCTGCCCCATCTGCTTCCCTTTAAATGAGCTACACCATTTCCCAGTGAGGAAATTCTGGCCTCTCTTTACCACTCCTACCAACCACTATACATAGGCACTAAGGTCACGTTGTCATGGTGCCCACAACAAGGATCACATGCGCATCCTTCTTCTTGGCCCAGTCACCCATAGTGTGCGTCTCCTGCCTCATCCCTGAACTACTGCTGCCGCGTCTCACATGCCTCAGAGTCCAGCAACTTCCGGATCTCGTGTCCGTGCCCGATTCAAGACACTGAATCTCCTACCATGTTTCTTCTGCTGGGTCATCACATACTTTCCCCCTCATTTTGGTAATACTTACATCCAGATCTTGGTAACTGTACTTTCGTTTTCTTTACATATTCCAGAGTGATGTTTAGTACCATTGTGTGTTAGTCACTTTCACAAGCATAAACCAGAAGAATACCCATTCCCACAGGCCGGATCACGACCTTAGCTCTTTTATGCTTTCTGTTTCATCCTTTGCCTTTCAGATCTCATCTTCATTCTGATCGTCTGACTCACTAATTAGTTCTGTAAATATCTCATTCTATTTATTCTACAGAGTCCTGTCTTTTTTTTAAAAAAAGATTTTATTTATTTATTTGACAGAGAGAGAGATCACCAGCAGGCAGAGAGGCAGGCAGAGAGAATGGGGGAAGCAGGCTCCCTGCTGAACAGAGAGTCTGATGTGGGGCTCAATCCCAAGACCCTGAGATGACCCAAGCAAAAGGCAGCAGCTTAATCCACTCCTATCTTTATCCAGTCCTATCTTTATAAACGTTTTCCATGACCAATATTTTCCTAATTCTTTTTGGCATATCTTCTTCCTATGGCTTCTGTCTTTCTTCATCTCCTTGATTATTTTTTAAAAGATTTATCAATTTATTTTAGAGAGAGACAGCAAGCGGGGAAAGGGGCAGAAGGAGAGAGAGAATCCCAAAGCAGACTCCCCTTTGAGCGTAGAGCACGACGCAGGGCTCCATCTCACAACCCTGAGGTCATGACTCAAGCAGAAACCAAGAGTTGCTAACAACTGAGCTACCCAGACGGCCCTCCTTGATACTCTATTTGCTTATTTGCATTTATTTGTACTCTTCCATCACTGTTTTCCAGATGTCATATATTGTTTATTATGATTTTTTGTGATTTTTCCATATCTAATTACTTTCACTGGATGTATGAGATGCTCTGTCTCACGTGCGTACGGAGGAAAGGCCAAAATCAGGCTATGTGCTCTGGCAGATGCAGTGAATGTGGAACAAGGGCAGGGGGTCAGGGAAGGGAGTCCCTCTCCCTCTATACTAGGCAACCAGGTCATCGGTTTTCAGCTTAACTTGGCCAGGGTACAGGTATCACCTGAACTGTCACCCAATAGGTCTGTGGGAGGAGAGAGAAGGGCACAACAGCCCAGGGGCAGCTGATAGCCTGACTGACCACTCCTCCAATCCTCTTGACCTGATATTGCTGCCTATTCCAGCACCACAGACAGGAGGTGGTACATGAAGGTATTGGATGTCCGGCCCTGTAGGTGGTAAATGAAATGGCTTTCTTCAGCTGGTGACATAAAAGCCCTTACAATTTGTATGCCTTTGTTTTCTCTTTGGCTTTGCATTTCTGCTAACTCATTTTTATTGCATTTTTGTGAAACCATGAGTCTGCAACATTTTAGGGTGTGGGGAGGTCCTTTGCCAAGGGCGGTTTGCACTGTGGCAGAGTGACTCTGGAAGCCTTCAGGGAGTTCTGCAGGGGAAGGACGTGGTCAGATGGTTTATACAGGGTCCTTATGACAGCTACTTTGAGGACAGAAAACTGGCAGGAAGACAAGAGCAGACCCCACCAATGAGGTGTGGGGGGCTTCACAGTATGAGGTGGGGTCGTTTCACTGTGGATATGTGGATATGGCTTAAAAGTAAAGGATAGACATGATGTTTGGATTGCCCCATAGCTCTCTTCCCTTACTGTGCCTTCTGCTTCCCCAACTCTCCCTCATCTTGTACTGGTGGTCATTCCCACTACAAAGAGTCAGGAAACAGAAATGCTGGCTTTCCAAAAATCTATTCCTGCCACCCACCCAGCCTCGTTTCAAACCAGGGATCTCTCCCCGTTGTAACTCCTCCATCTCTGACAAATGAGTCTCAGACATTGTGCACTTTCTCAACATAAAATAAGAATCTGTCTCTCCCTTTCCATTGAAATGACCTTAGTCTCAGCCCTTGTGGTCTTTTTTCTGGACTAGGAGCACCTCCTGGAGGTGCAAGTCCCCTTCTCACCAGTCTGGGATCGACACAGGAAGAAAGAACAGTAGCCTTGTTCTCTGCCAAACTTGTCATCCACAAATCTCGGAAAATTAGAAAGTATTAGCAAGTTTGTGTGAGACTCCCCTAAGACAAAACTTGGCCACAATTTATGTGAGACTAGTGTTAATCTTTCTATTTCCATTCTGTGGCGGTGTTGTTACATTTCACTGCAGAAATAGTGTGTTCCGAGGTACCTGGGTGGCTCAGTCAGTTAAGTGTCTGCCTTCACATCCAGTCATTACCCCAGGATCCTGGGATCAAGTCACACAATCACGCTCCTTGCTCTGCAGGGAGTCTGCTTCTCTCCCTACTTCTCCCCCTGGCTTGTGCTTTCCTTCTCTCTCTCTCTCTCTCTCTCTCTCTCTTTCTCTCTCTCTCCCTCTTGCTCTCTCTCTCAAATAAATTTTATTTTTTAAAAGATTTTATTTATTTATTTATTTATTTGTCATGGAGAGAGCACAATCAGGGAGAACAGCAGGCAGAGCAGGCAGAGGGAAAAGTAGGCTCCCCACTGAGCAGGGAGCCTGATGTGGGACTTAATTCCAGGACCCTGGGATCATGACCCAAGCTGAAGGCAGATGCTTAACTGACTGAGCCACCCAGGAACCCCCATAAGAGACTCTCAGTCATAGGAAACATACTGAGGGTTGCTGGGGGTGGGGTGGGGGAGGCACGTGATGTAATGAGCTATGGGTATTATATAAGATTGATGAATCACTGACCTCTATCTCTGAAAATAATAATACATTATATGTTAATTATTGAATTTAAATAAAAAATAAAAATTTTTAAAAAAGAGAGTGTGTTTGTAGTCAGTTGTCCCTGCAGGAGAGATATTTTGGGGTTTTTAAAGATTATTTATTTATGTATTTATATGAGAGAGAAAGCAGGAACAAGGGGAGGAGCAGAGGGACAAGCAGACTCCCCACTGAGCATGGGGGTCTGAGCTCTGGTTAGGGCGGGGCCCAGGCCAGAGGCAGGCAGGGGCTCCATCCCAGGACCCTGAGATCATGACCGGAACCGAAGCTACACACTTAACCAACTGAGCCCCCCGGGGGCCCTTCCAGGTTGTTCTGTGATAACGTATTGGAGAGGTGGAGCTGGAGTCAGATGAAGATTCCATCAGGGATTTCATCATTGAGCCTTTTTATCCAATCACGTCTGTGAGTGCATCCTTGAGCCCACACCCTATAAAAGGGAGGAGCCTTAGGAAGACTGGTCAGATGAATCCAGCGTGGAGAGTGAGTCAGGGAGCTGCTCGCTTTCAGCCCAGGATTGCCCAGTTTGAAGTTCAGTCTTCTTGAGGTGAGTTTGCAGGATGAAAGGAAGATTTCTGATTTTGTGTATCAGTATCCATGCATGTGTATGTAGGCACAGCTCTGGGAGGAAAATTCCTTGGTGCAAAGTTATAGGGGTCCCTCAAGTGTGGGGGACGATCTATTGTGTCAACTTCTCTATAAAACCTGGCCTGATTGCAGGGGACCTCTCCTTGTGAAAGTCTTCTTGTATGACTCTGTTATCGTGTGAATTTTATGTTTCTAGTAATTCATTTTTTAAAAGATTTTATTTACTTATTTGGCAGACAGAGATCACAAGTAGGCAGAGAGGCAGGCAGAGAGAGAGGAGGAAGCAGGCTCCCTGCTGAGCAGAGAACCCGATGCGGGAGATCCCAGGATCAGGACCTGAGCGGAAGGCAGAGGCTTTAACCCACTGAGCCACCCAGGTGCCCCTCAAGTAAATTCATTTTTTTTAAATGAAGCTCTTTCTTTTCTTTTTTTTAAATATTTTATTTATTTATTTGACACTGAGAGAGAGATCACAAGTAGGCAGAGAGGCAGGCAGAGAGAGAGGGGAAAGCAGGCTCCCTGCTGAGCAGAGAGCCCAATGCGGGACACGATCCCAGGACCCCAAGATCATGACCTGAGCCAAAGGAAGAGGCTTAACCCATTGAGCCCCCCATGTGCCCCTCTAGTAATTAATTTTTATTACAACTTGTGGACATGTTGGCCAACAGCAGATTGGGACAAGTGGGTAGGAGCTAAAATTTTTAAAAGTGAGGTGTCAGCAGACTTTACTGAGTGCTTATCATGCACCAGCAAATACTCCAATAGGGCTTCATATGTATTAACTCTTTTCTCTCCCATCCCAACTCTGGGTGCTGGGTGTCATCAGAGATCAGAGCCCCCATGACATAGACAAGGACTGATGGGTAATGTGCCTATAGTCACAAAGCTCGTGAATGCCAGACTCCAGATTAAGAACCCTGCCAGCCTGGGCTTTGTTTTGAGATAAATTTTGATGTATAACATTATGTTAGTTAGAGGAGTACAACATATTATTCAATATTTGTATATATTGCAAAATGATCACCACAGTAAGTATGGTTAACGTCTGTCATCTTACATAGTTTCAATTTTTTTTCTTGTGATGAGAACTTCCTTTTTAAAAGATTTTATTTATGTGAGAGAAAGAGTGTGCGAGAAGGAGAGAGAGAATTAATGGGGGAGGGACAGAAGGAGAAGTAGACTTCCCACTGAGCAGGGAGTCCTGTGATCACCCAGGACCCTGGGTTTACAACCTGAGACGAAAGCAGACGCTTAAGGGACTGAGCCATCCGGGGTCCCTGTCATGAGACTTTTTTTTTTTTTTAAGATTTTGTTAATTTATTTGACAGACAGAGATCACAAGTAGGCAGAGAGGCAGGCAGAGGTGGGGGGGGAAGCAGGCTCCCTGCTGAGCAGAGAGCCTGATGCGGGAGATCCCAGGATCAGGACCTGAGCGGAAGGCAGAGGCTTTAACCCACTGAGCCACCCAGGCGCCCCTGTCATGAGACTTTTTTTAAAAAGATTTTATTTGACAGAGAAAGAGCACAAGTAGGCAGAGGAACAGGGAGAGGGAGAAGCAGACTCCCTGATGAGTAGGGAGCTTGATTTGGGGCTTGATCCCAGGACCCTGGGATCATGACCTGAGGCAAAGACACTTAACTGACTGAGCCACGTAGGCACCCCTGATGAGAACTTTATCATGACAGTCAGGTTTTAATTCCATGGTCTTAGCTCTAATAATGCTCTACACCTATGTCTGTGTAGGATTAAGTGAGGTCTACAAATGTAAGGTAATCCAGAAAGAGAACCTGGGGGAAGGGGCAGATGAAGAAGAGGACATGGCTTCTACAGAAGAAAGGAGAGAAAGGGAGGGAGGCTGATGTATGTGGATATAAAGAACCAGCCACAACACCTAAGGTGGGGCTGGAGGGGTGAGATGGCCCTGGCAAGACCAAGAAGGTCTTGGTATTTTTCTTGAGGGCTAGAAGGAGGAATAGAGGGAATAAAATGGAATGTGACCTGACCAGTTGAGGATTTTAGAAAGGGTTGATTTGCAGCCTTGTGATAAATGAATTAGGAAAAGCCAAGAATGTGTTCAACTTTCTCCTATTGGATTTTTCCAGAATCCGCTGCCTCATTAACTGATGGGATCAGGGTGGCTGGCTAGTCTGATCAGAGTTTGACACAAATCATGAAATGACATCGACTAACAAATTAATTAGGTCTTTGTGTTCCCACATTTTAATCCTGCCACTCATATTTTTCTGATTTTTGTGGCATGAAATTTGCTTTTTGTAATAAAGATTTTATTTATTTGTTTGAGAGAGTGCAAGTGAGAGCAGCCAGGACAGGAGTAGTGGGAAGGGGCAGAGGCAGAGGGAGGAGCAGACTCCCTGCTGAGCTGGGTTCAATCCCAGACGCTGGGATCGTGGCCTAAGCCAAAGGCAGACGCTTAACCAACTGAAAAATCCAGATGCCCCTGAAATTTGTTTTAAAAAAAAAATCTTTGGAATGTTAACTACATACAAAATGGGCGAGGGACACTAAAATAGAGCAATAATATAGAAGTAGAATTAAATCTGTTATTCATTTGACATCCCAGCAGTGTGCCTGCAGTTTTCCTGGTAACAGTGATGTGCAGACAGAAGTCAATATTGAGCAATGCAAACTCAATTTGATCTCTACTGGATCCTACACTTGAGTGGAAGGGATTAGAAATGAATCAACGTAACACTGTAACTTTGAAAAAAGCAGTGAAGCAGGGACAAATGTTTTTCACAAGGAAGGATAGTTGTTAATAGGGAAAAAAACAGCAAAGAGAAAGTTTCCTAAGTAATGTATCACCGGGCACCAGGGTGGCTCAGTGGGTTAAGCCACTGCCTTCAGCTCAGGTCATGATCTCAGGGTCCTGGGATTGAGTCTCACATCGGGCTCTCTGCTCAGCGGGGAGCCTGCTTCCCTCTCTCTCTCTCTCTGCCTGCCTCTCTGCCTACTTTTGGTCTCTCTCTGTCAAATAAATAAATAAAATCTTTAAAAAATAAAAAAAAAAGTGGGATGCCTGGGTGGCTCAGTTGGTTAGGCAACTGCCTTCTGCTTGGGTCATGCTCCTGGAGTTCCCACATTGGGCTCCCTGCTCTGTGGGGAGTTTGCTTCTCCTTCCAACCCCCCTTCTCATACTCTTGTTCCCTCTCTCTCATTCTCTCTCTTTCAAATAAAAAAAAAAAAACTTTGAAAAAAAATGTGTCGCTGGAGGGGCGCCTGGGTGGCTCAATGGGCGGGGTTGAATCCAGGGATCCTGGGATTGAGCCCAGCATCAGGCTCTCTGCTGGGCGGGGAGCCTGTTCCCCTGCCTCTCTGCCTACTTGTGATCTTGATGTCAAATAAATAAAATCTTAAAAAAAATAAAAAGAAAAAAGAAATGTATCACTGGACTGACACAGTGAGCATACCTGGGGGGCCGTGGGTGGGGTGGGTACATCGTACAAATGTTTGTGTCTGAGGTAGGAGGGATTTTGACACAGGATGAGGTCATTTGTATGAATTCCCATCTGTCTCTTCTGTTTCATTCACTTTATTCTCAACTTTTTTCTAAGAGTTTCTTTTCTTACAATAACTGGCAGAACGTATTTGTACCAGATCATTGCCTTTATTCAATTGTATGTCCAATTATAATTTTAGACTCCATTTGCTGTTTAAAATTGAACATTTTATTGCAGTGGAATGCTCATACAGAAAATGAAAACGTGAAAATAGATAGCTGGTGGATTTTTATAGAGAAACACTTCTGAATAACCACCTCTAAGATCAAGAGGTGGAATGTTGCCAGCTGAAACTGGAGGTCTGGCATCCCAGGAATCGTATTTAGTTCTGGGATGGGGTCCTTCTATGGAGCCCTCCATATATGTACCTACCCTGGGATCTACTATTGTTCCCAAAAGTAACCAACATCCTAAATAATACTGATAATATCTATATGCTTTTGAAGTGGCATAAGTGGGAATAAACAAAATGTACATATTGGTTTCTGCATTATTTCATTCAACATTTTGATTTATGGCTATTTCATGTTGTAGGAAACAGTTCATTCACTTTCAGTGCTATCAATGAATGATCATTCAATGATCAATGCTAGTCTTACAAATAATCATATGACTCTATGAGTTAATGATAATCTATTTCATTTAATGTTGGACACTTAGATTGTTTACAATTTGAGAATGTTATGAATTATAATGTTATAAACATTCAGATATGTCTGTGATGTAGGTGAGTACATTTTTCTGTTGCACAAATGCCCTGGAGTAACACTGACGGCCACATCCTGAATACATAAACACAGACTTAGTCGATACCAGTCACAGCATTTCCACAGTGAGTACTCACCAGTAGTGACCAAGAGTTCTAGGTGTTCCAGTCCATGTCAACACTCAGTCTATTTGATTTTTGTCTTTCTGGCAGTATTTTATAGCATGCTATGGTAGTTTTGTTATAAGATATCTGCCTTTGACAAGTATTTTGACCATTTTTGTAGAAATCAATCTTCTGTTTCATTTATTTGAAAAAGTTTTTGCAAACTCATTCTGTGTTTTACCTATATATTGAAAACATCTTCCCTACTGTGCTGCATTTTTTAAATGAATAAATGACTTCACTTGATGAACACTACCTCTCATTTTAATGTAGTCCAGTATGTCAGTCTTTTCCTTGGGAAAAGAACTTCCTGCTGAGTTCTTTCTGTATTGTCTAAAAGACAGCTTTTTCTTTTAAGATTTTATTTATTTATTTGACAGAGAGAGATCACAAGTAGGCAGAGAGGCAGGCAGAGAGAGGGGGAAGCAGGCTCCCCGCTGAGCAGAGAGCCCGATGCGGGGCTCGATCCCAGGACCCCGAGATCACGACCTGAGCCCAAGGCAGAGGCTTTAACCCACTAAGCCACCCAGGTGCCCCAAGACAGCTGTTTCTACTATAAGTTCTTAAATATATTCTTCCAGGTGGTCTTCTAGAAGCTCTATTTTACATTTCTCAGATTTTTAAAACCCATCTATAACTAATTTTTGTAAATGGGGTAGGATGGGGGTCAGGATGAATTTCCCCCTGTATGAATATTCAGTTGACATAGCACCATTTATTGAAGACAAAAAATAAGCTTTCCTGTCAGCACATGCACTTCAGTGTCATGTTTTATAGAAAGCAGGTGACCATATAGATAACAATCTACATCAGGCTAACATTCTGCTCTGTTGCCTTATTTGTCTATCCTTGTGCCATGGTCACAGTGTTAATGAATATAGTCTCATAATCAGTTTTGTTTTGTGATTATGTAAATCCTCAAACATTATTATTCCTCAGAATTATCTTGGGTATTTTTTCTAATTTATTATTTATTTTATTTATTTTAATTTATTTTTTTATTATGTTCAGTTAGTTTTGACTATTCTTAGCCTATTTATGTCTACATAATTTTAGAATCAGCTGTCAGTGTTCACACACACACACAGACAAACCACTTGTTGGATTTCTAATGACATAGCATTGAATTTATACAGCAACTTGGGGATAATTGATGTTTTCCAGTTGGAATTGAGTCTTGCAATCCACAAACATAGCTACTCCTTATACATATAACATCTGTAATATTGTGTATTTCTTTAAAGGGCTTGCACATTTTCATTGAATTTTTCTTAGATGTTTTATGTTTAATGGCGATATATAGAGTTGAGTATTTTTTTAAATTTAATTTTCAGCTGCTAGTGTCATAATATAATCCAAATGATTTTGGCAAATTGGTCTTGTATCAGACATCTTGCAAAAATTTACCTTGCCTAATATTTGTAGAATGTTTGATACTTTCTTGGAAACAAAATCAGGACATGTATAAAATAATGATATTTAATATATTTTCTTGCCTTTTTTACTGACTAAAGAGTAGTCCAATGTTGCATAAAATTGGCAGTGGCCATCCATCTCTCAGTTTTAAAGGGAAAACATTTAAGGATGAGTTTGGGTATATTTCATATACTTTATGACATCAAGAAAGTTCTCATTATCCCCAGTTTACTAATATCTTTTGGTAATGAACACCAACTTTCATTAAACACCTTTAATATATCCAAGGAGATGATTATATTGTGTTTTTCTAAACTCTATTCATGTGGTAATTGACTTTTTAATTTTAACCCAACTTTTCATTTTGAAAGTAAACCCCAGTTGGGGCACCTGAGTGGCTCAGTAGGCTAAATGTTTGCCCTCCACTCAAGTCATGATCCCAGATCAAGCCCCGCATAGGGCTCCCTGCTCAGCGGGAGCCTTTCCTCTCCCCATACATGTGCTCTCTCTCAAATAAATAAATTGTTTAAAAAACTTAAAAAAAGAAGGTAAACCACACTTGTTTTGTGATTTATTATTTTCTATATATGTCCTTGGATTTGATTTGCAAATGTTTTGCTTTCCATTTCTACACCTACCATTTGTGAAGATCTTGACCTGTAGTGTACCTTTCTTTAATGTACTTATAAACTTTTATTATTAGGGAGTTGCTAAACTCATTAAAAGGAGAGTGTTCCCATTTTTTATGCTCTGGGAGTGTTTGTGTAAGGTTAGCATTCTTTCTTACATGTCTTGTAGAATTTATGCATGAACTTATCTGAAACTGAATTTTTAAAATTATGCCTGTGCTGTAATTAGTTCTGTATCTCTTCTATTTCTAACTTGCACTCTTTAGGTACTGATGAGCTGGTGCAACAGACTTCCAGAGAAACAAATCAGGAGGAACTGAATATCTGAAGTTGAATCTCTCTGATAATTCCTATTAAGAATGGCTTTAGACCTCAGAATCTCATTTCAGGGAGAACCATCTAGGAATGATCCTGGATCAGAAAACCTAGAGCATAAACCCTGTCAAAGACAAGCCATTCAGGAGGAAGAGGAGATCTGGGAGTTCCCGAGGACTCAGCTCAGTTTATTACAAAACAATAATAACTTATGTGCAAGGCAGGAACTGCAAAATCTCTATAAGTTATTTCACTCATGGCTGCAGCCAGAAAAACACAGCAAGGATGAAATTATTTCTCATTTGGTCCTGGAACAGTTTATGATCAATGGCCACTGCAGTGACAGGGCCATGTTGAAAGAGAAATGGAATGCCAGTGGCAGAAACCTGGGGAAATTCATGGAAGATCTGACTGACGATGGCATGAAGCCACCTGGATTAGTGAGTAGAGGGTTTCAGCTCCTGGCCTGAGGGTCAGAGGTGTGTAAGGATTAAGTACAGCCTGTTGTCATTTCCCGGGAGTAGAGAAGGAAGAGTTATTGTAGACCCACTTACTAGTTCTCACCAAAGAGACCCTTTGCCATGCTAAGTAAGCAAAATGAGAGAAGATGTTTTACAGGCATCTGTTCAGTAGGACATAGAAGAGCCAACATATTAATTAATTTTAACCAGTGAGATGGTAGGAGGACTCACTAAGAAACTGACAGTAAAGCAGAAACCTCAAGAATGGGGAGAAATGCCTTAACACAAGCTCATTCTTCCCTCAGAAATCTTGAGTATTCATCTTTTCTCATTGAAAATGACACACTAGTTAGAAATTACCGTGAACTTTAAGGCCAGCAGGGATAAGGGCAGAATAGTGGATGTGGCAGCATGCGGTAGTGGGATCTTGGGAAAGCCACATGAGGGAAGGTCAAAGTGACAAAGGCTTCTGTCACTCAACAGATCTATATACCATAGTGATGAGGTATTTTTTTTTTTTTTACAGGTCCACATCCATATGCAGGGACAAGAAGCCCTCTTTTCTGAGAATATACCCTTAAGAGAAGTCATTGTTTATTTCACGAAACAGTTGTCAGCAGGGACCTCAACAGAAGAGAACATGGGGACACCCTCCTGGACTCCCCAAGATACTTCCCTGGAAACAGGACAAGGTGAGTGGGGTAAACCGAGGTACCAGAGGGATTCATGCGGCTCCTTCTTGGGCACGACTTCACCAAGTCACTTTATCCCCCACAGGAGAGAAAGCTAACGAAAATGGCGACAACATTTATCCCATAAATGACAGTATTACCAGTCAAAGCAGTGAAATACCTTCCCTTCTCATTATCCGGGAAGAGGACAGTGTTTCTTTGAAGAGTCCGCTTAGCTCCAGAAGAGCAGCTCTAGGCACATCCGGGTCCCAGGAAGGGGCCCTGGAAGGACCCTTCTATCAAGATGTCCTTACAGAGGGGGGACCAGGGTTTCTCTCTCAGCCGGTCAAGGTCACCCCTGAGGCTGTTCCTACACACCAGAGAACAGAGGGGAAATCCCCACGTGGAGGACAGCAAGGAGGATGCCGTGAAACCCAAAAGTCATACAGATGTGAAAAGTGTCCTAGGTTCTTCAGGTATCTCTCTCAGCTACAATCCCATCAGAGAAGACATAAGAACGAGAGGACATTTACTTGTGCTGAGTGTGACAAAGGCTTCTTCCAAGCGTCAGACCTACACGTGCATCAGAAGATTCATGCAGGAGAGAAGCCTTTCACGTGCAGCATGTGTGAAAAATCCTTCAGCCACAAAACCAACCTTCTGGCCCATGAGAGAATTCACACAGGAGAGAAGCCCTACGAGTGCTCCCTCTGCCACAGAAGCTACCGCCAGTCATCGACCTACCACCGCCATCTGAAGACTCACCAAAAGAGGGCCTCCAGAGGGCTTCCTTCCACACCAGGAGCTTCCTCAGGGGCAGCCCCAGTGGAATGACGTAGAAATACGAATGCAGATATGTGTATTTCCATGGCACTTCCCTGTTTAGAACGTGTCATTTCCTGATTATATTGTCCGTGTACTGTCTTCACTAAAATGTGAGGTGAGGGAGGAATTTCTCAGTTTGCTCACTAGAGTATCTCATGTGCCTAGAAAGGTGGCTTACAGATTTCAGGTAGCCAACAAAGAGTGTGCTGCATGAATGCACGAATGTGTAATGTTGGTGCTTATTCCTAAAACCCAGCAACGTTCTTCCATAGGACACCAAGAGCAGCTCCCAGTGGTCAAGGGATGCTTTCCCTCCTGCTCCCCTGTCCTCTGTCCTCACCCTTTGTCTTTACTGGGCCACATGAGCGTGAAAAGGTAGAAAGCAGAGGCAAAAACCCAGAAATAGGTCTTATCCTGTAAAAGGGAACCTTTATATTTAAATGTTACATCTCTGCAATACACTGGAAACATTAACAGCTAAACTGGACCTGATATGATTCGTGACCACAAGTCTCAGAATGCTATTTTGTTGACAAACACCATGAAAGTTCAAATGATTTCTGCTCATTTCTTCCAGAGATGGAAGGTATGGGGGAATGGGGAGCTTATTTGCAGAACTACTTTGAAGGGGCAGTTTGGAGGAAATGGAAAGATTCTGTGCACAGCTGGGGCAACAGCACTTGTGCTGGTTACTTGGAATGTATTTGTGAGTTGGTTTCTGCTAGGAAACTGGGCTCAATTACACTGACAAACTGGAAGGTACCATATGAAAATGGCTTGAATCACAGATGGGGGTATTCTATGGGGTAAATTGTGACATTTCTCGCACTGCTTCCATAAGAGGACTATGGGGCTGCAGATAATGCTCCATTGTGTGGAGAGGAACATTTATTTGTTCTCTTTCCTTGTTTGTCTCCAGGGGTTTGCTACTGTGAATATTCTTGCACATAACTCTTGGTACAAGGGAAAGATTTTGTTTGGAAAGACCTCTGTGAGGCAGGTTGTGAAATAACAGAAAATATATATGTCGATCTCTGTCCCTAGTTCCAGGCACAGAGCTCCTAAAGCCTTTGTAATTTCTTAAGTGATGAGAGCAATAGAAACATCTTTTGTTTTAATACTTGGTCTTCTAACTGGTTCCTGATACAGAACCCCTAAGTCATCTGGAATTTCCTGGGTGATAGGAATGTCTTCCGTTTCAGTGAGGCAGTTCCTGGATAGCTTCAGGATGGGGACTGGTCCCAGGAAGACCAAATCATGAGCTTAGAGCTTTCAGCCCCACCCTCCATGAAGTGGAGAGGAGCTAGAGATTGGGTTAATGATCAGTCATACCACACAGAGTTTGGAGAACTTGGTGAACAACCACGTGCCAGGATAGTGACATACCCCCAACTCCATGGGGACAGAAGCTCCTGCACTGGGGACCCTTTCAGACCTCACCACAGCTTGGCAACACAAATGCACAAATACAGAGACTTGTGAGACAGGCATGCAATATGGATGCCCAAACAACACATAGAATTGTACAGTCTCCAAGGACCAAGTGTGATGAGGGGAATGGATGTGGAGATAGTCTGGCCTGGAGAAAACAACCTATCCCATCTCTGCCTATTTGGTGATGGGCTGGTGGGAGTCAGAGCAGAAAGTTGGGTCCATACCTTAAGTACAGCCTGGAGCTCAGACAGGTTTAAAGATTGACAGGTGGGGGGGGCAAGTTGGAGCCTAGAAGTCTTTACACAGAAATGTTTGTCTCCAGGGCCGAGAAGCCTGTCTAGGAAGATGGGAGTTTTCTGGGCTTTATGGGAGCAATGGAAAATTTCTAGCAGGTTAGCAGCCATTGTTAGAACAATTTGCAATTTACCAAGAATGGTGAGGAAGAGCTGTAAGCACTACGGTCTCCTGCAATAGCTGCCGGCAGGGATATGTGAGGGTCTCAGTGGCTACTCTCAGTCCTTCAGGGCCTCACACTGTAATAGTGACAGTGATAACTGGGTGACAGCTTAGCATGGGGGCACAGAGTGGAGGGGCCACCCAGGAGCCATATTTAGGCTTCCTCCCTCCGAGGGGAGGAACTATTGCCAATAGTAGTGAGGGAACAGATAGTCTAAGGTGACATTGATGATGTGGAGAGCCTCAGGTGGAGATGTTGGGGTGGGGTTACTTGGTGGTCCCAGGCTCCATAGACAATCTGGCAGGTGAGGTGTTTGGGAATCCTGGCCCAAGTCCCAGGAAATTTCTGCTGGAGAAGAACAGAAGGAAGCAAGGTGAGTGGGTCCAGGGCAGTGTAACCTAACCTAACTAGCGGTTACACCGCTGAGCAGTGTGGAAGTCCCTTACCCTCTCTGAGAGATAGATTCCTCCTTTGAAAATTAGAATCATAGTCGGTCCACACTGTCTGGTTTTTGGGGCTGTTGAATGAGATAATCCTCAAGAGAGCCCATCAGCATTAGGTTCTCATGAAAAAAGAGTGGGGGCCTCAGCAAAGGGGAAGTGTGCATGTGTCTGTAGAGTGCCCTCTACAGGGAGGGAGACCATATTAGGACAAGGCTGCCTCTGTCGTGCAGACATCAGAGTCTGGGATAGTACTTGGTCCTGTTTGAATCAGCCACACATTTCCTAGGCAGCATATGCTGATTAACAATCAGAGAGGCAGAGATGATTATGAAGTAGGACAGGAAGGGGCTGTGGCTGTGGGAGTGCAGTTGTGACAGGTGTGGCAGGAAGAGTGATGTGCATTTGGGGAGGGAGTGTGAACTCCTGTCCAAAGGCCCTCAGTGCCATCACAGTGAGGGTGAGCCCGGGTATGGTGGTGTCTGGGAAAGGCGATCTGGGAAACCCCAGGAACACTGCCTGGAAAGCGGGGTGGGGTGGGGTGTTGTGGCCTTACGCAAAAGGTCCGGAGCTTAAGTGCCATCGGTCTGTCCACCTGCCTGTTGCTAAGGGGTGACGCAGCAGTCAGTGTACCATTATGAGACACTAATTGAAAAAAGATAATGTTTATTAGCTTCCACTAGGCGTGGACATATCAGTGTCTGACGAACACTATGAATGATGTGTCTGTCTGTTTGGTTTGTGGCTTTTGGGAGGATCCAGAGCGACATCCTTAGCCTCCAGGATTATGCTGACTTCGCTGGGTCCAAAATGTCTGCACACACTTGGGTGGTCGGCTGCAGAGAGCACTGCAAAGAAACACGATCACGTGCTCTCAAAAAAAAAAAAAAAAAAAGCGAAGCGGCACTTCGGCCTTTTCCCAACACCACTCCCACCAGACGCCCAACCTTCGCCGCAGGACGTCGCTGACTCCCCGACTCCCGGCCGCAGAGCCGTGGGGACTACACCGCCCAGAATGCCCGGAGCCGAGCGACAGCGTCGCTGTCCAATGAGCGCTTCAGAAGGGTTTTTCCGCGCGTGCGCGTGTCGCGCGGGTGGGACTTCCGGCTGTTTCCGCACGGTGGCCATCATAGCTGCTGTCGGTTTTGCGCGCCCGGCGAGAGGGTCAAGATTTCTGCGTCCATACTGACTTAACGCGACCGAGAAGCGGCGAGAGGAGGCTCTGTCCGCGCTGCACGTTCGCGGATCCACAGCTTGGCAACGCGGCTTGGGCTGCCCCTCGCCGGGGCGGAGACCGGGACCACCGGCCCGGTGCTCTCCGCCCACGGAGTCCGATGGCGGCGGCCGCGCCCAGGGACCCGGCTCCGGTAAGCGCTCGTCCCCTGGGCCCTCCCCGCCGCCCCCCACCCAGACCCCGAAGGCCCGAGCGCGGGGTGCCTGCTCGCGGCCCAGGCCCCGGTGTCCGGGACAGGGAGTCGGGGGTGACCCGGCGTGTGTGTGAGCGCCGGCGGGCTGGGCGCGGGAGCGGGCTCCGGTGAGGGGCACGTCGTGAGGGGCGATGTTGAACCCTGAGGCGCGGAGCTTGAGCTGCTGCCTTCCCGGTCTTCAGGGCCGGGCAAGGGTATAGGGAACTTTGAGCCGGTGGACCCCGGGTCTTGTTGGTCTAAGGCTGGGCTCTCCCCAGTTCCCGCGGCATCAGAGGCGCTTACAGAGGCTGCACGAACGAGTGGGAGGTGGCCTGACCCGACCCCCACCCGCCTGTCTTCTGCACTGTTGTGTCCCGGGATCTTAGTTGCCATTCCCCAAGTTTTGAGTCTGGGGACCCTGGGGAAACCCCAGGCCCGCGCCAGGAGTTCTGTGAAGGGGTTTCCGTTTCTGGCAACCAGTGTGCGTGCAAGGCTATGCGGGGACTGGTAGCGGAGTGTGCGCACGCCCGAGTTAACACTCAGCTGCACCTGTTCGGAACGCACCGTTCTGTTTTTTGGCGGGTGAGAGCAAAGAGCAGGGGACGGCAGTCGGGCCTGGAGTGACTGCCTGAGAAGTTGGGCGTGTCCTCTGGTGGTCATGCGAGGCTTGGGTGTGCGAAGCTACCTGATGTTACCAAGGTCTTCATAGGATCCAGCCCGCTGTGGCATGGAGTGTAGACTGCGGGCTGCGGGAGGATGCAGGAAGATCAGGGTGGAAGCTGCTGTCAGAGTTTAGGTGAGGGTTACTGGCCCAGAGTGCTGGCTTAGGTGTCATTGGATTCTGGATATGTGTTTTGAAAAAGTGACCACTGATTTGCTAATGTGGACCAAGACAGGGTGAAAGGGAGGCTTCAGGGATATCTGTAGGGTTTTTGTATCTGTAGCTGTAAGAATGGAAGCTCCATTGACTGAGATGAGGGAGTTGGTACTGTGAATGTTGTTGGTGGGAGATGTTCTGGAGAGCTCTGAGTGGATGCGTTGAGAGAGCAGCCAGATACACCAGTCTGGAACTCTGCGGAGCGGTTCAAAGGGGAACATCTAAAAACATCATGGCTAGTCTGTGGGCCCAGGTGAGTGAGCTGTGGGTCCCAGTTGTGAGAAGTTGTGAGTCTTCTGGTTGTGGTGGTAAAAATGTTACGGTGCCAGGAAGTTGGGGGAGGAAGGAGGACTAGGACTGGATACTTAGAAGATGGTATGACTTCGAGATGAGGGATGTGAGTGGCTATGAAGGGAGAGTGCGTCAGGAATAGGATACTTGGGGAGGTGGCCAAGGTTTTCAGTGGAGGAGTAGACATGAGAAGGACACAGAAGCTCAGAGGACATGATGACACTCGGGCCTGTGCTGCTGGTGCTTCTCCAATTTGAACTCCATCAGGGTTTTGTGAGGACTGTGGTAGGGCTTGGGGTGTCTCATCCTGGAGGAATAAGGTCAGGTGTATGTGCTGATGTGATCATCTGTGAGAGTCACTAAGCCTAGGGTAGGCCACCAAGGAGCCTTGCTTTGGAAGAAGGTCAGATGGACAGAGGAAGATGGTGATTGCTGAGTGGTCACGTGCTGCACAGGTGGAGGAGGACCTTGTCTGGTGCAAGGTGCAGTAACTCAAGGCCTGGGTGTAAGTTCTCCTCCACACTCTTCTGCTATTGGGAAGGCCTCCTACTAATTAAACAACTTTTTCATCAAAGGTGTGTTTCCTGCTTATCCCTTTGGATGGGTTTCAGTGCCCTGCCAGCCCATGGAGTTACTCAGACAAGCCAATCCCATCCTCTTACAGGAATCTCACCCTCTCAATCCTATGAAGCTTGCATTCCCCAGCTCCTGGTTATTCACTCTTTTTCAGAGTGCCACCCCATGTGGGCCTGTGTGGGATGTGGTGTCCCTCTCCCAGGTTGTGAATATCTGTGATCACTAAAATGTTGTCCATCTCCTCTGTCCGTGGTCAGGTGTCATGTGTTGACCATCCCCATAACCCTAAGGTGGGACTCCTGCCCTCAGCAGTGGGGTGAAGAGGAGGTGATAAAAATACCAGTGACGTGCGGGGGAACCCAGGGAGATTTCCGTGGTGCGGGACAATGAGTTGTGGTGACCATAGGCATGTGGCTGTGGAATTCAGGCTCGAGAACAACGTGTACTTGGGGAGGGAGTATGCCTCATTGATGCCAGGGCCCTGGTTTTCAGCAGAATAACCCAGATGGCCAGGAGGATCCCTCTGTGCCAGGTCCACAACTTAGATATTCAGTCGTCTACCTGCATCTTGTGTCAGCAGGACCCTCTGATCAGTGGGCCCACGAGGAAACAGTGGCATCACGGCATCCAGGCACTGGGGTGTGGTTTTTCTTCTCAGTTGGGATGATCGGGGGAGGATGGGTATAGGGTAGATGTGGGTGGGAAAAGGGATATGGGCTCTTGGGAGAGGATCTTTCTGTGGTTTCATCTGTCCCCATCCTGCCAGGGCAGGGTGACCTTTGAAGACGTGGCTGTGTACTTCTCCTGGGAGGAATGGGGTCTCCTTGATGAGGCTCAGAGATGTCTGTACCAGGATGTGATGCTGGAGAACTTGGCACTTGTAACCTCCTTGGGTAAGACACTCAACCCCATCCCTGTGGCCTGAGCTAGTCTCTGACCTTCCCTTGGTCCCCAGGAACAGTCTATCTTGACATAGGGACCATGAGCCACAGGTTCCTTCCCCAGTTCCAGGGGTAGGTGCTGTGGTTGGTAAGGCTGAGGTCAGTGCACCACCCTTCTTACTTGAACAGCCCCAGCAGCAGCCTTCCTGCTGAATTTCAGGGAAGGAATAAGGGTCAGGAGTCTTGCAGTGAACCCAGTGGATATCCCCTTATTTGCCCTTTCCCTGACTGGGTTACTTTGTCTCGACGCAAGATACCTGTATGCTCCATGTCTGTTTCCTTTCTCTGCTGAGGCTTCCTCTTGCCTCCCTGTGCCAGGACTTGCTGTCTCTGACAAAATTATTATGTCTATGGACCATGGGCTATTCTCATGAAACTCTCCTCCAGACTTGTCTGCGGACTATTTAGTTCTCTTTGCCATGGGCTGTTGTGTGCTGAGTTGTTCTAGGATACCAATGGCTACTCAACTGTCTTTTCCTTAGAATTTGTATCATGAAGTTGTCGTGGGCTTGCTGATTGTGGGAGTGGGGTTGGATTGGAGACCCCAGGGTGGTTCATGGTAGGTACATTGACGCACACACAACACAAAGGCTGCAGAGTGGTACCTGGAGGAGATGATGTCAGTGCTGTGTTCACATCAGACCAGAAGCCTATTTGTTTGACTGGTATTCTGATGCCAGGGGCCACATTTCATTTCTGTCTTTTCTTCCCTTTTCTTGGCACTTTGCCGATTTGTCAACTCTGTTACTTGCTTCTACTCTTCCTTCTGGTGTGGGGTTAACCTTGCATTTCTGGGATCCCTAGCCCACCCATTTTCTCACCAGGCCATCTGCAGCACTTTGCACACTGGCTGCTGTTGCACCATGAGGTGTGCCCGTGTAAGCAGTTCAGAAAACCACCTGCCAGGTTACAGTCCTATTTCCTTGGGACTTGACACACCCTTCTGCACGGAATAGGTGTGTCAGCAGGAGATAGGTTGCTTTGGAAAATTGTTGGCAGAGGAATAAATTGCAGACCACTTCTGTTCTCTGGGTCACACAGTGCATGTTTGCCTCCTTCACCTCATGAGGCCTCTCCCATTCTCTGCTCTTTGGAGCCTGCTACTGCTAAGCAGCCCCATCTTCCACCTGAGCCATCTCCCTGGTCCTGCAAACCATCCCAAGCACTGGTTCCTGGGTCTGCTAGACACACATCTGGAGCTTGCATAGTAGCTGCCCCCTCCCACCACAGGCAGCGTGCAGTTCACCAGCATTTCTTGCTTTCAGGCTGCAGGCAGGGAGCAGAGGATGACGAGGCACCTGAGCAGAGCATTTCTGTACAAAGAGCGTCGCAGGTCAGGACTTTCCGGGCAGTTGTGTCTCCCCAGAAGGCCCATCCTCGTGAGGTGTGTGGCCAGGACTTAAGAGACCTTTTGCTGTCCAGTGAGCACCTGGCAACACTTTGTGGACAGAATCTCTACAGAATTGGGGCACACAAGGGACAGTTGTATGTCGATGCAGACCATCCGTACCAGGAGCAGCACGCTGGAGAGAAATGCTTCAGAAGCAACATAGGCAGAGCTTCTTTTGTGAAGGACTACAAATTCTGTGTGTTAGGGAAACCCTTTTCCTGTGGGGAGGTGACATCTTGGCCTGTGAGGGACATCTTGGCCACCTCGAGATTCCTCCAGCATCAAGCCCCACCCAGCAGGGAGACGTCATACAGGAGGACTGAGTATGGGGCGTCCTCCCGTGGAAGGAAACTGCAATGCAGCTGGGCAGAAGGCACAAAGGACTTCAGTTGCAAACACACACTTGCTTATCACCAGAGAGACCTCACTAGAGAAAGATGCTTCATGTGCAGTGAATGTGGGAAATCTTTTAGCAAGAGCTACAGCCTCAGGGACCACTGGAGAGTGCACACTGGGGAAAAGCCTTACAAGTGTGGGGAATGTGGGAGGTCGTTTCGGCAGAGCTCTAGCCTCATTCGGCACCGGAGAGTTCACACTGGAGCAAGGCCTCACGAGTGTGACGAATGTGGCAAATTATTTGGCAACAAGTCTAACCTCATTAAACATCGGAGAATTCACACTGGAGAACGGCCGTATGAATGTAGTGAATGTGGGAAATCCTTCAGCGAAAGCTCTGCACTCCTTCAACACCGCAGTGTTCACACGGGAGAAAGGCCTTATGAGTGCAGCGAGTGTGGAAAATTCTTTTCCTACCACTCCAGTCTCATAAAACACCAGAGAGTTCACTCAGGATCAAGGCCCTATGAGTGCAGTGAATGTGGAAAATCCTTTACTCAAAACTCCAGCCTCATCGAACACCGTAGAGTTCATAGTGGAGAAAGGCCTTATAAGTGCAGCGAATGTGAGAAATCTTTTAGCCAAAGCTCTGCACTGCTTCAACATCGGAGAGTTCACACTGGAGAGAGGCCTTATGAGTGCAGTGAATGTGGGAAATTCTTTACTTACAGTTCTAGTCTCCTCAGACACCAGAGAGTACACACTGGATCAAGGCCTTATGAGTGCACTGAGTGTGGGATATCCTTCACTCAAAACTCCAGTCTCATTAAGCACAGGAGGATTCACACTGGAGAAAGACCTTATGAGTGCAGGGAGTGTGGGAAATCCTTTAGCCATAGTTCTAGCCTCATTAAGCACAGAAAAGTACACGCTGGAGAAAGGCTTTAGGAGGACAGTGACTTCGAAACGTTCACTGGGTCTTCCATTTCAGTGACCATTCAAATATTCATACTGAAACGGCTCTATGAGTTTTGAATGTGGGATATTCTTTACCTAGGAGTCCAAACTCCTAAAACACTACTGGGTCCCCCTTGACGAAGGCCCGTGAGTGCGGAGAATGTGGAAAATGGCTAACCAAAGGCTAACCGCATCACACCCCAGAGAACTCATGAAGAAAGCCCTTACAAAAGCCTCGAAAATGAGAAAGCCTTCTACTGAAGGACTTGACGTCATAGGAGTTCACAAATTTCAAATGGGACAACTACCTTAACTGCGCAGGTATTTATTTGATGAGAGTAACAGCACTGGAGGAAATCCCTCATGAAGGTGCCATTTGCCTGCGTTGACGTTCATACATTCAAACATCGACATAAATCCCAGGTATGTAGCAGCTGCACTGCAGTCTTTGAACCTGCCCAGGGCCGGATCCCAGTGTCAGGACAATTGCTGGAGGACTGATGAGCAGCCTGAGCACTTACTCCTTCCCCATTTTTCTTCTCTGAGGAGAGGGCATGGATCTCGCCCAGTTTTGTCCTAGAGGACTGTTGGTGATTTGAAAAGGAGGATGGCATATCAGGGATGTATCGTCCTTGTGAAACTCTGAAGGCATTTCCCCAGCCTCCAAATCACCAACCCAGGAACGGTCTGCCTCCCATTGCTCTTGCTGTACGACAATAAAGATCATATTTTTTAAGCCACCATTAATGTTGGGGATTCTGTTCACTCTGTGTGTGTTGAAATTAACTGTGTTTGTGGGCATGAAGGGGTGAAGAGAGTTGTGTGCCTCAGAAGGGACTGTATGATGGCAGAAGACAGCTCCGCAGCTTTGACCGAGTTTGCATGGCTGCTCCAAGCCTTTAAGGAAAGACTGCAGGGCTCTGTGGTCCTGATTTATAGCTGGATGCCAGGATGTTTTGTGGGGTCACCCGGAGTGGGAGCTGTTTTAGCCTGAAGTGGGGGCTGCTGTTGGTTGTTGTTTCACAGCCTTTAGTGCTTTTGAGCAAATGGTCTTGTTTTCTTATTCACAGGGGCTATTGATGGTGAAGGAGGTCTATTCTCCAGGCCCAGCAGCAGCGCCAGGGGCCTTGATCCTCTGAATTCTGTAGCATAATGTCACTGATTTTAAGATTATAAAGACTAGGGACACCTGGGTGGCTCAGTTGGTTAAGTGGCTGCTTTCGGCTCGGGTCCTGACCCCAGTGTCCTGGGATCGAGTCCCACATCGGGCTCCTTGCTTGGCGGGGAGCCTGCTTCTCCCTCAGCCTCTGCTTGCCATTCTGTTGCCTGTACTCACTCGTTCTCTCTCTCTGACAAAAAAATAAATCAAATCTTAAAAAAAAAAAAGATTATAAGGACCAGGGGAATGACCGTTGGTCCAGAAACACTGGATTAATAGAGAGTGCAGGAGACCAATAAACAGGTTGCAGTGTACCTGTTTGGAAAGGGCATGCACAGTGTTTAGGTGGGAGGACTGTGAAGGATGAGCGGGTAGAGAAATTCTCAGGACCCCCAGATGGATGTATCTTGTGTAGGGCCTGTCAGGAGAAAGTACGCTATAGGTTTTGTGGATTCCTTGGTCCATCTGGGTTGTCCACCAAAGGCCATGGTTGTGCATGGCAGCGAAGCAAGGACAGAGATGGGAGAGATCTCTTGGTGCAGCCATGAGGTCTTTGTGACTCAGCCAGTATCCATGTTGAATGAACTGGGAATGCCTTCACTGCTCACCTGTTTGTACAGGTGTCTTCTGATGAGGAGAAAGGTGGTGGAGTCCGTATTGTGGCCAGACCTAATCTTCTTCTTTTTTTTTTTTTTTAAGATTTTAGTTATTTTTTTTTCCAATTTATTTATTTTCAGAAAAACAGTATTCATTATTTAAGATTTTAGTTATTTATTTGACAGAGAGAAAGATCACAAGTAGGCAGAGAGGCAGGCAGAGAGAAAGGGAAGCAGGCTCCCTGCTGAGCAGAGAGCCCGATGCGCGGCTGGATCCCAGGACCCCGAGACTATGACCCGAGTCAAAGGCAGAGGCTTAACCCACTGAGCCACCCAGGTACCCCTAGACCTAATCTTCTAAAGCGTAGAGAACCCAACTTAATTTGAACCGTGTTGTTAAGTTTCAGTAAGGTACAAATGACATGCAACGCCCAACATTAAATTGTGCAGTTTGACACTGACTTTCACATAAGCCCATGAGGCCATCAGTCATGATAATAAAGTTTTCCATCACCCCCACATTTCCTTTGTGTTCTTTAATAATCTCTCCTCGAGGCGGCCATTGGTTTTTCATTATAATCAATGAGTTTGCACTTTCTAGAATTTGTATGGTTGAAGTTGTGAAGTGTTGTGTCCTCCTTTTCCTTGGGTCCCCTCGTGAGACACATTTATTTTACAGTTCATCAGTGGTGGTTACACGAACAGTCACTGTATCTGTGAGATATCCATATAGCACTATTTATTTACTTATTCATCTGTTCACGGATATTTTACGTGTTTCCACTTTTGTGGGCTGCAAGTCAGTCTGCTGCAGAAGGGGCGCCTGGGTGTCTCAGTTGGTTCCAAGTTCCAACTGCTGGTTTGGGCTCAGGTCACGATCTCATGGTTGAGACTGAACCCAGCGAGCCTGGTGTTGGGCTCCGCCCTGAGCGTGGAGCCTGCTTAAGATTCTCTCTCTCACTCCCCTCTGCCCCAGCCTCCCTCACCCCCACTCCCCCCCACCCTGCTTTCCCATGTGCAGTGGTGCTTTCTTGCCCCTAAATAAACAACTATTTTAACATATGACAAATGTTACTAACGCTCCATTTTCTCAATTTGACTCACAAATGTTGCTTCTTAAGCCATGAGTATTGCAGTTAAGATCCAGACTGTTTCCCGACGCCCTACAGTAGCTGTCTCACATGTCTGTTAACCCACGGGTCCCACTTGCCTTGTTACTGTTGGCTGAGGCCCTTGTACTTTAGAGCTTGCCGCGTCCTGGGCGCTGCTTATCGAGTCTCGAAGGCTGTCCAGCTGACCACCCGCGCCCACAGTCCTGCACACTAGCTAGTGAGGAGACAGGTGATGAGGTTTGTCCCCGCAGGCGTGTGTGGTGGTGACTGTCGGGATGTGGAACGGAATCTTCCTCCCCCCGTGGGTCCTCTCCACACTCCACTATTTGAGACGTGTGCTCACCAGCACCACCATGCAGTTAATTCTGCCTCTGACCACCGGGAGACAGCATCCCATCGCACGGGGTAAAGGCTCAGTCCCACAGGATGACTGTCCCCTTCGCATGCCAGGCACAAATCCAGGTTGCCCCCTGTGCTTCAGACTGACTGGCTATCAACCAGAGGCTCCCGACCCTTGCTCTCCCTCCATTACCTTGCTGGGGTGGTTCACGGAACCCTGGGAAGTACGTTCACAGGCCGATGAAGAAGAACATGGAGTGAGGTGCAGAAGGGCCTCCAATGCAGGAGCTTCTGTCCTCAGGGAACCTCAGTGTGCCACCCTCAGCAGACCTGGGGGCTCTTCAGCTGTCCCTGTTCAGGAGTATTTACAGAGCTTTCATCTCCAGCTCCAGCCCCTTCCTGGAGGCCAGTGGGTGGGGCTGTGAGTTCCAAGCCTCTAATCCCCGCCCTTTCTGATGGCCACGCCCCACGCTGATTCTGCTTAGGGCCCCCACCCTAACACACACACCTCTTTAGCATAAATTCAGGTGGACTCCAAAGGGGGCTCCTTAGGAATGACACAAGGTACTCCTATCACTCAGGAGATAACAAGGGTTGTAGGCGCTCTGTGCCAGCAACAGGGCACCAGGGACCAAGACCAGATAGATTTCTTACACCACATTATTGAATAGATATTAAGCCGGAATGTGATGTGCACCAGAAATGAGCTAGGAGGGCGCCTGGGTGGCTCAGTGGGTTAAGCCGCTGCCTTCGGCTCAGGTCATGATCTCAGGGTCCTGGGATCAAGTCCCGCATCGGGCTCTCTGCTCAGCAGGGAGCCTGCTTCCTCCTCTCTCTCTCTCTCTGCCTCTCTGCCTACTTGTGATTTCTCTCTGTCAAATCAATAAATAAAATCTTTAAAAAAAAGAAAAAAGAAAAAAAGAAATGAGCTAGGAAATGACAAAGACTTCCAGGAAAAAAGCTCACCGTGTCATACAAAAAGCAGATAGAACCCATTACATGCATATTTAGAAGAGAAATAGACTGTGTTCTCAAGTAAGGTCACTTGAGAGCATCATCTTCACACAAAGTTTATCCTAACTTCATGTTTGTAATTGGGGTGACCATGTGTGTTAGTTTATTCACCTTATTCAATGGAAAAAGAAACTTACTTGCATGACAGCAAGTACTTTCTGGAATTAAACAATACAGGTCATGAACGCAGGAGTAAGGGAGCCCTAGTGGCCAAAGGCCTGTGTAGTCTTCAAAGGGATTAGGAGGTGCTTATAATTTCTCTAAACTAAATGTTGTGAGAAAAGGGAGGCGGAGTGTCTCTCAATCAACAGGGAGAATGAGACTCTTATTTTTAATCTGCATTTCACAAAGCTGAAAACACAGAGGACACCTGACATTCTACCAACTGACGGACCCTACCGAAATAATCTCTCAGGTAAGCAACTTGGGAGTCTAAATTGCATTAGGAAGCCTATTTGGAAGAAATATAAAATGAGGGCCACTGGTTAACCAGAATTTTTCCTTTTCATCCTGTGTATAAACAGTATTTGCAGGGTCCACTTAGGAACTCTGGCATTAAGTACTTTATTATAAGCTCAAATCGTCCTCCTTGGTATTTCATTTTCAACTCTGTCTCTCTTTATCCTATTTGTAGACCTCCTGTCCTTAGTTTCCTTCAATCTGCAGAATTCTGAGCTGGCCAAAATTCTTAAGTGTCACTTGAGTATATACCTTTGTGCAGGAGACACGTATCTGGAGAATGGACAGTCAACTTGGTTTTGTTTAAGTCTATGGCATCGTCAAAGACTTCTCAGATTCCACAATGGAGAAGAAAAACTTGTTGAATCATTCATTCGTGTCTTTTTTTTTTTTTTAAAGATTTTATTTATTTATTTGACAGAGAGGGATTACAAGTAGGCAGAGAGTCAGGCAGAGAGAGAGAGAGAGAGGGGAGGAAGCAGGCTCCCTGCTGAGCAGAGAGCCCGATGCGGGACTTGATCCCAGGACCCTGAGATCATGATCTCTGTATTTACAGAGCTTAAAGGCAGCGGCTTAACCCACTGAGCCACCCAGGCGCCCCCATTCGTGTCTTTTGCATACACATACAGGAATTCCTCTCCATCTTTGATTGCACCAAGAGATGCAAAACCATGATTGGAGCAAGTCTAAAGACCTGATATGGAAAAGATTTGAAAGTTAATGAAAACTTAAGGCCTAAGATCAAATGAAAAATAAAACTCATTTCAAGTCTCCTTACTGATATATGAAGAAGGGCGTGTCTTAACACAGCATAAAGAAAGTTAACTACTAAGTTACTAATGCTTTACAAGGGATGAGCTCTTTCACTGCCAAAGATATCAGGCTCACAGTTATTTTACAGAAAAAACTGTCAAGCTGTGATTCTGAATCATCGCCTGACTTCTAGATCGTCAGATAAGCACCACCTCTTCTCAGGCACTATCCTCTTTGCAATATTCTTCCTGACACTCTACACTTAGCGAATGTTTTCTTCATCCTCAGACTAGTTCTTCTTGTACTTTATCACATACACCTAGTTGACCTTCCACAATTTATAGTAACTTAAATTGTGTAATAATTTGTATAGATGTAGGTTTATAGACTGTATTGGGTAGTACACAAATTTAGCTTTTTATTTTTTTTAATTATTTATTTATTTGACAGAGAGGGAGGAAACACAGGCAGGGGGAGTTGGGGAGGGAGAAGCGGGATAGGGAGAAGCAGGAGAGGAAGAAGCAGGCTTCCTGTTGAGCAAGGAGCCCAGCTTGGGGCTCGATCTCAGGGCCCTAGGATCATGACCTGAGCTGAAGGCAGATGCTTAACGACTGAGCCACCCAGGCGCACCCAAATTTAGCTTTTAAAAAAATTTCTGTCAAAGCTACAAGACATGCAGGGAAGACCCCCCCCCCGGAAGATTTTTAGAAGGTGAGCATATTAAATGGAATCAAGAGATTCAATCAGCCAAATAGAGGATGTGGCAAATTTTAATGGACAAAATGCTTATAACTTTATCCAATAAATAATAAAGAAGTGGCTTCCTTATTGCCCACAGTAGCCACAGTGGCTATGAGTTCACTGCAGTGGGCTTCAGGTGCTCTCCACCTGTGGCTTGGTGAAGGCTGTAGCTCCTGTGTGACACAGTGGAGACCATGTTAGAAGGCTAGTAATCATCACACCTTCTGGATTCCAGGATACCTGTTTCTTTGAATGTAATGAAATTCTACATTTTTGTGAGTGGGATTCCAGAAGCAACCGGTATAACTTTAGTAAATTGTACTGACTGGTGAAGCTGAGTTAGCAGGAAATCCAGAAGGCTTTATTAGAACACTGGCAATATTTCAATCCATCAAGATGGACTGTCTACTTTCTCTGATGGTCCTGAAAATAATTATGAAAAAACAATGCTATCCTGCAAATTAAAGCTGGACTATAGTTAAAAGAACTGGTACGATTAATTCGTGCCAGATGGTCCCTGGTAGCAGTATCTGAGCCTTGATAAGGCACTTACTGATCAGTCTTCCAAAGAACTCATAACAAGTAACCTTTTATTTCTCCAAACATGAAATGTGTTGTCTTCAGAGGAAAATAAGTTAATAAACATAGTCTGTATTCTTGCTCTGAGATGAAAGGAAAGATCCTCTTCAGTTGCTGGTTCTCAGTGTTCAGAGTAAGGTTTTTGCATGATTTCAATCTTATTTTTCCGTTACCTGTATCGAAGTATAATTGGCAAATGAAACTGTAATACAATTAAAGTGATGATTTCATATCTTTATACACTGACAAAGGAAGATTAAGACTTTTAATTTGGGGACTTCAGCTTTGTATTAAGAAAGTTTAAAAAAATTTTAAATGCAGAGAAATTGGGATTTGTAAACTTCTGAAGAAGTAACTTTAAGGGGCACCTGGGTGGCTCAATGGGTTAATGCCTCTGCCTTCGTCTCAGGTCATGATCTCAAGGTCCTGGGATAGAGTCCCACATCAGGCTCTTTGCTCCGTGGAGAGCCTGCTTCCTCCTCTCTCTCTGCCTACTTGTGATCTCTGTCAAATAAATAAATAAGCTCTTAAAAAAAAAAAAAAAGAGGGGCACCTGGGTGGCTCAGTTTGTTGACTGACTCAGGTCATGATCCTGGGAGTCCTGGGATCGAGTCCCGCCTAGGCTCCCTGTTCAGCAGGGAGTCTATTTCTCCCTCTGACCTTCTCCCCTCATGTTCTCTCTCTCACATAAATAAATAAAATCTTTCTCTCTCTCTGCCTGCTGCTCTGCCTACTTGTGATCTGTCAAATAAATAAATCTTTAAAGAATAAATAAATAAAAGGGGCGCCTCGGTGGATCAGTGGGTTGAGCCTCTGCCTTCGACTCAGGTCATGATCTCGGAGTCCTGGGATCGAGCCCCACATGGGGCTCCCTGCTCAGTGGGGAGCCTGCTTTCCCCTCTTTCTCTGCCTGCTCCTCTACTTGTGATCTCTCTCTCTCTGCCAAATAAATAAATTTAAAAATCTTAACAAAAAAAAAGTAGTAACTTTGAAACATTCATGTTTTATTTGACAAATGGAAGCAGAGAAGTCTAACTGTGTTAAGTACCAGGAGATACAATTGATATATATTTGTACTGTAGACAGACATCTGCACTATTCAAGGGCAACTTGGAATTTGAAATTACAGAAGAGATATTGAACTATATAAAATTATTAACACCTTAATTTTTCAGTGAACAAAATAAAAGAGGTAAGGTGAATACTCAAAAGACACATGTATTAAAAGCCATATGATTGGTATGATTGCATTCAATCTGCCTTCAGTAGCTAATCCAATCAATAAAATTTAGCATAACACTTATATTTAAATTTTTTGTTATGTATTCAAGTTATCAGTTATGGAAGTTCTGATATTTTTGAAATTCTTAAGAGGTTATGCAGTGACATATCTATGTTTACATGTAAAATAACCCACCAGTATGCATGGGGATACAAGAACCACCACGAAAATGATGATGATGGAAGGCTGTGTGTGATAGGGTTAATGGGACTTCTTAGCAGTCTTATTCACAGATATATATGTAAATAGCCATTACAAAAGTTAGAGTATCTCCTTGTATCAATAATTTTATACGTTGAAAAAGATTAATTGAAAAGGGGAGGAGGAACTTCGCTTCAGGAATACAAACATTTATGAAAACATCAAAATATATATTTAAAATGTGCAGTTTGGGGCTCCTGGGTGGCTCCAGTGGGTTAAATGGCTGCCTTCAGCTCAGTTCATGATCCCAGGGTCCTGGGATTGAGCCCATGTTCCCTGCTCAGTGGGGAGCCTGCTTCTCCCTCACCCTCTGCCTGGCTCTGCCTGCTTGTGCTCTGTCTCTGTCAAATAAATAAATAAAATCTTTAAAAAAAAATAAAATAAAGGGGTGCCTGGGTGGCTCAGTGGGTTGAGCCTCTGCCTTCAGCTCAGGTCATGATCTCAGGGTCCTGGAATTGACCCCACATCAGGCTCTCTGCACGGTGGGGAGCCTGCTTCCCCCACCTCTGCCTACTTGTGATCTCTGTCAAAGAAAGAAAGAAAAATCTTAAAAAAAAAAAAAAAGGTAAAATAAAGTATGTGTGGTTTAAGTCAAGCACACTTAAACTCTTTTTACAAAACAAATATTTAGGGGTGCCTAGATGGCTCAGTCCATTAAGTGTCCAATTCTTGGCTTCAGCTCAGGTCGTGATCTCAGGGTCTTGGGATTGAGCCCATTGGGCTCTGTACTTGGCAGGGAGCCTGCTTTCCTTCCTCTCTCCCTTTACCCCTCTCCCTCCCCCCACTCATGCACACTCTCTCTCTGAAATAAAATCTTTAAAAAACAAAACAAAAATAAAAAAACAAAAACAGAAACATCCACAAATATTTAAAACTTGCCACTTACTGGTCATTTTACAGTTTTATTACCTATGTTCTTAAAGTTATCTATGGTCACACTCTCAGTACTTTGGGAACAGAAACACAATGAGTTGCTACTGGAGTATTTTACCAACTCCATGTTTAGTGACATCACCTCGGCAATTTGACATTTACCATGAAGGTTACCATGGCAACCAGGGGTTGCCAAAGATTAAAACCTAGGCCTGATTTAATGTGTTACTAAGTTAAGAAAGCAGAGGAGAATATGCTGATGCAGACTAACATATTCATAAGTCTGGAGCATGTGGGCTTTCAGTTGTGAGAAGGACAAAAAGTTGAGGGAGAAAAATTTTCTAGTACTCAAAAACAATTGTTCCATGTAAGAAATACAGAAATACATAAAAAGAAAACAGGCAAACGATTACAAGCACACATTTTATCAAAGATAAACATAGAGCAAATAAATGACAAATGCTCAACATCACGAACACTTTGGGATATGGAATTAAAACCAAAGTGACTTACCACTACATACTTGTTTCAAGGATGTCACGGAACTTGAATTGACACGTGCTACTGGTGGGAAGGCCAAAGAGCATAACCTTATAGATCAGTTTCCCACTTCTTAGAATGTGAAACACTCACCTTCACTCTGGCAGTTTCAGTTATTACAACAAGAGAAATAAAACATCCACATAAAGAAATGAATGTAAATATTCACAGGAGCTTTATTTGTAAACACTCCAAACCTGGAAATAACCTGTATGTCCAGAACAGATGCACGGATAAAGCCATTATCCATAGAAGAGAATCCTACTCGGCAATAATACAAAGAATTCTAATGTACCTCACATTTAAGGGTTTTCTCCAGTGTAAACTCTCCTGTGTCTGAGGAGGTTAGATTTGCGGCTAAAAGATTTCCCACATTTGCTGCATTCATAAGGTCTTTCTCCAGTGTGAACGCTCTGGTGTTGAATAAGGCTAGCATTTTGGCTAAAGGATTTCCCACATTCCCCACACTCATATGGCTTTTCTCCAGAATGAACTCTCTGGTGTTGAATGAGGACAGACCGTTGCCTAAAAGATTTCTCACATTCACTGCACTCATAAGGTCTCGTGCCAGTATGAATCCACTGGTGTTGAATGAGGTCAGATTTTCGGGTAAAGGATTTTCCACATTCATTGCACTCATAAGGTCTTTCTCCAGTGTGAACTCTCTGATGTTGAATAAGGATAAATCTGCGGCTAAAGGATTTCCCACAAACACTGCACCAAAAAGGCCTTTTTCCAGTATGAACACTCTGGTGTTGAATGAGGTTAGAGAACTGTCTAAAGGACTTCCCACATTCACTGCACTCATAAGGCATTTCTCCACTGTGAACTTTCCCATGTCGAATGAGGTCAAAGATCTGTCCAAAGGATTTCCCACGTTCGCTACAATTATATGGCCTTTCTCCAGGGTGAACTCTCTGGTGTCGGAAAAGGCTAGAGCTTTGTCTAAAGGACTTCCCACATTCGATACACTCATAAGGCCTTTCTCTAGTGTGAACTCTATGGTGTTCGATAAGCTTGGATTTGTAGCTAAAAGATTTCCCACATTCACCACAGCCATAATGCATTCCTGTAGTGTGTAGTCTCCGGTGGTGAATGACTTTAGATCTCCAGATAAAGACTTTTCCACATTCATTGCATTCATAAGTTCTTTCTCTAGGGTGAATTCTCCAGTGTTTTATGAAACTGAAGTTATGGGTAAGAAATTGTCCACATTCTCTGCATCCGTAAGGCTCTTTATCACTGTGAATTCTCCAGTCTTTACTAAGGCCAGAGATCTGGCTAAAGAATTTCCCACATTCACTACACTCATATGGCCTTCGTTCAGTGTGAATTCGCTGGTGCTGCACAAGTCTGTAGTTGTAGCTGAAGGCTTTCCCACACTTGCCCCCCTCATAAAGCCCTTCTCCGGAGCAGACACTCCAATGTTGATCAAGAGCACAGTCGTGGCTGTTAGCTTTTCCACACTGACCCCCATTGTACTGACTTTTCCCGCTGCAACAGGCCTCCCCACTCTGGCTGCCACCATGTGGCTCCTCAGTGTTGGAACTGTTCTGGAGCTGTAGATGTCTCAAGGTGGCTGGGGAGCTCTCTCCAACCTTCCTACATGTGAAAGGCTGCCCTGACACACAGAAGTTGCAGCTTGTCACACACAAGGTCCTGTCCACATCTCTTTTCCAGGGCTTCTCCTGACTGCCATGCCTCTGTTGCTGGTGAAGGTCTGCATGGAAAGAGAAGCATCTCACACATGTGGCACCCAAGTATGGTTTCTGCCAAGGGTATACTGTTTGGCACTCAGCAATGGTGTGAAGTATCTTTCGACACTGGGATACACATCTCACAGGGCTGATCTTCTGTGTGGACAGACCTGCCTGAGAAGCCCTGATCTGGGACTCTCCTACAAACAGCCTGCTCAGAAGGGGCCTTCTCATCCCATGCCTACAACATGAAAGCAGAAATGCTAAAGAAATGCACATTGACTTCGGTGGAAGGGGGGAAGCCCCATTTCAAAGGTGTGTCTGACACAACAAGTTGTGTCCAGGTGATTGCTTTGAGAACAAGGCAGCTGGGGGCAGGTTGAGGTAGGGGCTGCTTGGCAGTACTAAGCCTCTGAAGAGACCAGAAGAGGAGACCCCAACAGACAAGACACAAGCATAGGGTGCACCACATAGAGGAGGGGCTCCTGCCTCCTCATTCCTCCTCCAGTTGGACCTTATCTGCCAGCGACACGGGCACACTGTGTGGGAGGCTGGCTGTGGCCTGTCCCGATAAAACTCAGCTGGACCTGAAGAGCAGGTTCAAGGATGACGTAAGGACATGTGCACACCTCCTGACACCACATGCAGGTCACTGTTGGAGGACATCGTAAAGGGAGCAATGCAGAGGAACTGGTAGCCGAGGAAGGCCACAAGGGTGTAAGGAGCTGCAAGTCTCTGGTGAAATGACAAGTCAGCAAAGTGTTAAGTATGCAGAAGAAAAGGTAGAAACAACACGTGGTTGGTGGTACCTGCACCAAAACACTACTGAACACATGGCAAGTCACCAGTATGATCTGAACACAACCCTGATGTCATGCCCTCCCCCAGCTGACACTCTTGAGGGCCAGACCTCCTCTGAGACCATCTTTGCCACGTCTACCCTGTAAAACCAGTGTTTTCCTTGCACTCTCCACTGTGTAACTCCTCAGAACCTGAATGATGCAAGTCTTAATGAAAGACGCAGAATGAGTGGCCCCAAGTGGCCCCCACTGGCCCCGTGCAACTTGTCATGCAGTAATATTCAGGAAAGAAAATAAAAATACAATTGAAGGAGGGTCTTACAAGAACGGCCCATGGTTCATGTGAATGATGATCATGACCTGGCACAAGCAGTTGCAAAGAACTGTCAGCTAGAGGAAAGGGGCACAGCTGGAAGCCAGGGATGTGGACACAGTCACCCAGCCAGGGAGAAGGCAAACAAGGTGGGATCCATTAAGTTAACTTCAAGACTCCTGACTTCCAGACCCTTACCTGCACTTTTTGAAGTAACAGGTATGAGGGATGCTTGGGGAGTTGATTGCTCTGGGCACTCTACATAGCTCAGTACAGGGACCCACAGCACACATAACAAGAAAGTCACAGAAATGAGCAGAGCCCATGGTCCAGCTGTGGGAAAGAAAGAGCGAATTCTGGGGAAAAAAGGAAAAGCAGGACATCACTTCAGGACACGAGGAGCAAGGTGACAGTCTTACCCAGTGAGGCCACAAGTGCCAAGTTCTCCAGCATCACACTGCAGTAGAGGCGCCTCTGAGGTTCATCAAGGAGTCCCCACTCCTCTCGGGAGAAGTACACGGCCACATCCTCGAAGTTCATATCCTGTTGTAATGTGGACAGTTCATTCTATGATCAACATCTCTCCTAGGAGTCCAAATTCATTATAACCCCATCCTCCACATCTACCCTCAGCTCAGTCTACTCCACACTTCAGAGGAGATACCAGGCCTGGGTGTGTCCTTGGAGTCACCTACTCCACACACTCCTACTGATACTGTGTCTTCCCACAACAACAGGCAGACGGACAGATAGACATCTGAACTGGACGTGGCATGGCAGTCATGCTACCTCTTGTCAGTGTAGTTGGTGTCACAAACACAGGTTAGGGAGAGAAGCTGGCTATAGGGAGGGTGTGCACAATCTGACTCTTGTATTACCAGGCAATACCACCAAAAACTCCTGGATCATCCCTCCAAGATGCAAAAAAATGTGGCAATATCCTTCATCCTTATGACCCCAATTCTAGGGTCCTGTGGTCATGTGTTTACACTCTCTTTCTGCCACACTTCTCACAGCTGCACTCCCACAGCAACAGCCCCCTCCTTCCCTATACCAGAGTCAGCTCCTTGGCCTTTCTACATGTTACTCAGCATATATGGCCCAGAAAAAGCCTTGCAGTTTCAAGTAGGATCAAATACTACTCCAGACTGATGGTTCCTACTGACAGAGGAAGCCTTGAGTGCTACTAGGAAAGCCTCCCTCCCTGTTCTTGCTTTAGCCTCACTACCAACAATACCAGATTTCAGATACCCACAGCTCTCCTCCACCTGTGTGACACACACACTTGATGTGCTCTCTCCAGTCACACTGTCCTCTCTCCATCTAACTTCATCCAACACTCAGCTCCACTGGCCTCGCACCAGACCTCCAGCCAGTCTCATAAATGACCACTTATACCCCAAGCTAATGCACCAGCCTCACCTGAATACTTGGCCCCACCAAGGGACACAGTGAAATCCTGGTAAGTCTGCAGAACAGAGAACAAGCACCAGCCCCCATCTCAGCATCATATTGTTTGAATTACTCCTACACCTCCACACCCATCTCCTGTCCACTTGTTCCCTGGAGCTCCTGGCCACATACCAAACCATACACTCTCCCCTCCTTCTCTATTATCACTTCTCTCCTTGATCCATGTTCTGACACCCACCCCCACGGCCAGGGAGCCAAGCAGGAAACCTAGTTCTCAGACCCACCCTCTTCTTCCAGGGCTACTATGACCATTATCCCGACCAAGATGCCCAATATCTACAGCTTCTCCTTGGTCCACATATTCTCCACCTTTTGGAGAAGTCTACATCCCAAACTCCTCCTCTGAGTTTCAGAGGCATACAAACTGTTCTCTGAACATCTACTCTTAACGGACCAGAAATCCCCAATGAAAATTACTCTATGAACTTCCCCATCTCAACTGATGGAGCTTCAATCCTTCCATCTGTCAAAGCCAAGCCCTCAAGTTATCCCCCACCTCTCTATACCTCAAAATTAGAAAACCCAGAAAGCCACACCTAGAACACTAACGCTGAACCAGCCATTTCTCCATGGCCACCACCCTACTCCGGCCACCATCACAGTTACCCAAACTACTGCAGTAGCCTCCTCCCTTCTCTTCCTACCACCAATTTCACACCTCTACTTCTCTCCATGCTGCAGCCCCAGGGAGCCCAATGAGACCTGGGTCAAGTCGCATGCCTTTACTCCTCCAAACCTCCCAGAACACCCAACACCAGGGTGTCCAGACCTGACTCCTGCCTCACTCCTCCTAGTTCCATGGAAAAGAAAGGACACCTGCAGGTCCTGGAGTCCTCCAAGCGTTTGCACATTCTTCTATGTGCAATGCCTAGGATCACCTAGCCCAGCCTACCACCTGGTGACCTCGAGGACTGCATTCCTTCTGGGCTTCAGGCCTCAGAATGCTTCAGCGCATTCTCGCCGGTGCGGTGATCTTTAAAGAAGGCATCTTTCCTGTGCCAACCGTTATCACCCCTCTTCCCGCCTGCTCATCCTGTGAGCAGCTTCGGAAACGTGGGAGAGCCCGACTTCAGACGCTGTCCCTCTTTTGCTCCCAGGTCTCCCTGGCTCCAGCGTTCTGAGAATGAAGGAAAACTCCTGAGGCACAACTTCCCCTTACACTTTCTGCTGCCTGTAGACACAAGAGCCTCGGTCAGCCCAATGCTCCAGGTCAGTCGCACATCTAAGCCCGTGCACGAACCTGTCCCCTCAGCCCGGAGCCCGCTCCCGCGCGGAGCCCGCCAGCGCTCACCCCCGGGGCCCCGCCTACCGGCGCCTCCCTGTCCCGGGCAATGGGGCCTGGGCAGCAGGGTCGTGAGCGGGCGCCCCGCGCTCGGGCCTTTGGGGTTGGGGACGGCGGGGAGGGCCCGGGGAACGAGCAAACGTTTTACCTGATCCGGGTCCCTGTGCGCGGCAGCCGCCATCAGACTCGGCGGGCGGAGCAGGGCTGTGGGGCAGGGAGATCTTGATCCCAGCCTGCTGCGGGTCACCGCCTCCAAGCCTTAGAGCGGCCTCTTTGTAGCGGGGACAACGCCTTCGTGTCTTACTCACGGGCCGTTGGCTCCGAAGCCTCAAAACGATGAGACTGCGGAAAAGCCAAACGCCCGCCACAAGGAGGACGCCCTGACCTGGTGCGTCCGCACGGAAATGCTCCTGTCCTGGGCTTTACTGGGTCAACTCGGCCACAGTTAGGCACATTGCCTCCTGGGTAATGTAGTTTCCTCAGCCGCACAGGTGGTTAGAGTGTCCAAGTCCTTAACCTCCTCGAACAAAGGTTTCGTGGCGCCACGGGTGTCTGAGAAATAAGAGTCATCTGGCCTTCGGGGAAAAGAAGCTGTTTATTCCCTTTTTCCCCCCTTAAGATTATTTATTTATTTGACAGAGACACAGAGAGAGGGAACACAAGCAGAGGGAGTGGGAGAGGGAAAAGCAGGGTTCCTGCGGAACAGGGAGCCCGATGTGGGCCTGGATCCCAGGACAGAACCTGAGCCCAAAGGACGACTGAGCCACCTAGACGCCCTCTCCTTTCTTAAAGGGACAGTTCGCAGACATCTGGAGAGTGTTGTCTGCAACTGATCCTTGTTAGAGACATTTCAGACTCCATGAAGCTCAGATTTGACCATTAGGCCAAAAATATTTCAGTTATTCTCAATACTACAAATTTAAATGGACATAGTCTCTTTCAGACTCAAAATGCATCCACTCTTAGCTATTATTAATATATATTTTCTTGCTCATCAAATGCATGTGATCAGAGGAGTTAGTCGATTTTGTAAAACTTTGGTCAGAGCCGTGACTGGGAAGAAACACTGATGTTCAGGCCGCCCTGAAGTGGGAGGACGAGGAGTTACCTCTGCATCTGGTTCCAGAAGAGATACTCTTTCCCGCCTGTATATTCAGTGATCATGTCCAAATCACAAAGTAACACTACTTATTCATTATTTCTTCGTATCTTAAGATATATTCAAATCCTTTAGAAATCTGACATCTATCTCAAACGGAGAACAACTTATTAAATTCTGTTTGTTAAAGGGTGCCTGGGTGGCTCAGTCGGTTAAGCCGCTGCCTTTGGCTCGGGTCATGGTCTCAGGGTCCTGGGATCGAGTCCCGCATCGGGCTCTCTGCTCCACAGGGAGCCTGCTTCCCCCTCTCTCTCTGCCTCCTGCTCTGCCTACTTGTGATCTCTCTCTCTCTCTCTGTGTCAAATAAATAAATAAAATATTTTTTTAAAAATTCTGTTTGTTATGTGATAGTGGCTACAGCATTCGGGGGCAGAATGCGTGGACAAGAGTCATCTAAACACCACTGTCTCATCTCTGTGTTGAGGAGGGCTTGTTGTTCCTTCAAGTGATTGCCAGGACTGTTGTGCATGAGGAATTGATGATGTATCATAAAAAAAAGTTGTGAAATGCAAAACTGCAGAGCTATTAATGATGGTTATGTAATTACTCAAAGATAGTGGCAGAAATAGCTCTGGGGAAATATCAGTGCAGGGTGAAAAAAGTAAGACATCAGATAATTTTTATCAGGACAGGCTTAAGTCTGAGAAGAAACAAGAGTTGAGCTGGAGTGCCTGGGTGACTCAGCTAGTAAAACATGAGGCTCTTGATTTTGAGTTGTGAGCTTACTAAAAAAAAAAGAGAGAGAGAGAGAGAGTGAGTTAAGCTGAGTCCAATCTTGGCATTGTAATTCTTTTTAATCAGTTTCATCCTAGTGGATTTGTAGTCTTTCTCACTGTAGTTTTAACTTATAATTTCATAATGACTAGTGTTCTATAATTTTCTAGGCCTAATGACCATTAAAAATGTCCCTTAATGAAGATTTTGCTCAAATATGCTGCCATTTTATTTTTTCCATTTTTCTATGATTTTTTTTTAAATTTTCATTTATTCATTTGAGAAAGAGAGAGCACACAAGCAGGAGGAAAGGCAGATGGAGAGGGAGAAGCAGACTCCCCGCTGAGCTGGGAGTCAGTCAGGTGTGGGGCTCAATCCTAGGACCTGGAGATCATGACCTGAGCTGAAGGCACCTTATGATTTCTTTTATATATATTATTTCAGTTCATGTTCACAAATGTGTTTATACCATTCTATGTTGCAATCTTAAATAAACATTTTTTTGAGCTATCCAATGTTTTTAGGGTCATCTTTACTTTTACTAGTAATTCTTCAATATTCCAATGTTTTAGTTCATGGTCCTTTTTTTCAGTTTTCTCTATTCAATTTAATGTTGAGGTTCTTTCTCCTGACTGAATTCTAATGAATAACAGATTCGTCCTGGCAGTAGTCCTAGGAAATAAACTCCTACAGATGGGATTTGGGAATTGGTTGACCAAGTCCTTGGGCTTGAATCAAGTGCTGAACGCCTAGCCAATAGGAAAGGGGATGCTTATGACCCAGGGCACGCAGTAACATCGTAACAAATTTATTAGCTAGGGTTGACTATGATGAAGTGGCAACTGCAGCACACACCTGGGACTGAGTGGGTGCTGCCATGAGTATTAAGGCAGTCATGGTTACTACAAGGAGTTTGGGCTGGGAAGGATTTGAATTCACATTATGGCTTACAAAGTGAAAATGGTAAGCTCAAGGACATTATCTCCCAGCCGAAGTCCCCGTATAAGAAAGAGAGATTCTATGATAGCCCTAAAAGAAACTCTGACGTCTAGAGCTGCAGGATTCCCACTGGAGAAAATGAAAGCATTACATCGATAACTCACAAAGTTACAATGCCCATTGAATACACAGCCTCACAATGTTTCTCATGGGAAAGGGCGCTGGTTGATGAAGTGCGATTCTGAATGCTGGAACACGATTCTGAATGCTGGAACACGGACATCTGGTTGGAAAAGAAACTGACAATATGGATTCTAAGTTAACCTGAGTTTCTCTTACCAGGTGTCTGAAGAGACGAGCCTTCCTCTGCTAAAACTACCTGGGGCAGACAGCCTGTCCAGCAATGTCTCTACAAGACTACTACTATCAACTCAACATGATTCAGGGAAATAAGAGGAAAGAATGACTTGATTAAAAAAGAGACCCTCACAGACCCCAAACCTGCAACCCTCCTGACCTGGAGCCCACTATGCTTTGGGTCATGGAAATGCACCCCACAAGCTTGGCACAGCTACCAGGTTATCCTCAAGAGAGCATGAAGCTGGGGTGCGTGGGTGGCTCAGTGGGTTAAGCTGCTGCCTTCGGCTCAGGTCATGATCCCAGGGTCCTGGGATCAAGTCCCACATCGGGCTCTCTGCTCGGCAGGGAGCCTGCTTCTTCCTCTCTCTCTCTCTTTCAGCCTGCCTCTCTGCCTACTTGTGATCTCTGTCTGTCAAATAAATAAATAAAATCTTTAAAAAAAAAAAAAAAGAGAGAGAGAGAGAGAGCATGAAGCTGAACTGAGCCCTCTGGTGTCCACCTACAGGAGGGGAGATGTTCTCTGTCCTCAGTCCCTTCCCTGATGCCATGCTGCTGGAGAAGGTCTCCTCTCTCCCAGACACGTTGGCTACTTAGTTAGGATTAAGTGAGGAAAGAGTAATGGGAGTTTGTAGATGTAGGGAAGGCACTGCCAGCCATCAGATATGGTGGAGCTCGGTGAAATGTTGCTTCATTCCACCCCTAAACTAGGATGTTCCTGAGTAAGAACAAGACTGACAAAAAACAAACTTGGCCAAATATCAGGTAGTTGTCTTAGGACCGGATACCCTGATTAACAAATGATGCTATCTGAAATATATTGTAAACCATTGGGCCATTACCTAAAAGTTGTCCACATCCGTAAAGAACTTTGGGACCATCTTAACTCACAGACACCCAAAATATAAGTATTTTTACTTATATAAAAATAACCACAGGGACGCCTGGGTGGCTCAGTTGGTTAAGCAGCTGCCTTCGGCTCAGGTCATGATCCCAGCGTCCTGGGATCGAGTCCCACATCGGGCTCCTTGCTCCACAGGGAGCCTGCTTCTCCCTCTGACTCTGTCTGCCACTCTGCCTGTGCTCGCTCTGGCTCTCTCTCTCTCTCTGACAAATAAATAAATAAAATCTTTTAAAAAAAAAAAAACCACATTACAACACCTTCCAAGGACACTCCTTATTCCCTTGGGAGTTATAGACATGACTAATAGTAACTAATGCCACAGATTTTTAACACAACTGGGTTGAATGCCCATTTTTCAGGAATATGTCTCCTCCACAAAAAGTTATAAACTGAGGGACACAGGAATCTCAGCCCACCCAGAATACCATAACGGTAAGGAAAAGAAAGGCTACAAATAGAATGAGGGACAGGATTTACCAGGATTCGTTGAGGAAATACTAAGCTTATCATAAATTACCTAATGACAGAGTTCCTAAGTGGAACTCCAATACTGTTTACACGCAGGACAAAAAGGAAATAAAATTCTGATTAACCAATGCACCTCTTTCTACACTTGTTACGAACAGGCTTCCTAATGCAACTGAGACTCCGGGTGGCCCACCTGAAAGATTATTTAAGTCCATCAGTTACTAGAATGTCAGCTATACTCTGTGTTTTCAAGCATGTGAAATACAAATTAAAAAATAAGAGGCTTGAACTATGGAAAGAACCTAGGTGTCCATCAACAGATGAATGGATAAAGAAGATGTGGTATATATACAATGGAATACTATGCAGCCATAAAAAGAAATGGAATCCTGCTGCTTGCGACAACGTGGGTGGAACTAGAAGGTATTATGCTGAGTGAAATAAGTCAATCAGAGAAAGACAATTATCATATGATCTATCTCCCTGATATGAGGAAGTTGAGAGGCAACATGCGGTGTTTGGGGGGTAGGAAAGAAGTAAATGAAACAAGATGGGATCGGGAGGGAGACAAACCATAAGAGACTCTTAATGTCACAAAACAAACTGAGGGTGGCGGTGGGGGGAGGGGGATAAGGAGAGGGTGGTGGGGTTATGGACATTGGGGAGGGTGTGTGATATGGTGAGTGCTGTGAAGTGGGTAAACCTGGCGATTCACAGACCTATACCCCTGGGGCTAATAACACATTATATGTTTATTAAAAATAAAAAATAAAAATTTCCATTTTAAAAAAAGAGGCTTAATTCTCTTTGTTGAAAATGGGAAGACGCACCCCTCCGCTCTGTCACAGCATTTAGCTAGAGAACATGCAAACACTTCCTTATCTCTTTAAAGCATCTCTTTAATTTTTTTTTTTAAGATTTTATTTTATTTTTATTTTATTTTTTTTTTTTGACAGAGAGAAATCACAAGTAGACCGAGAGGCAGACAGAGAGAGAGAGAGAGAGAGAAGCAGGCTCCCTGCTGAGCAGAGAGCCCGATGCGGGACTCGATCCCAGGACCCTGAGATCATGACCTGAGCCGAAGGCAGCGGCTTTACCCACTGAGCCACCCAGGCACCCCAAGATTTTATTTATCAGAGAGAGGGGGAGAGAGCGAGCACAGGCAGACAGAATGGCAGGCAGAGGCAGAGGGAGAAGCAGGCTCCCTGCTGAGCAAGGAGCCTGATGTGGGACTCGATCCCAGGATGCTGGGATCATGACCTGAGCCGAAGGCAGCTGCTGAACCAACTGAGCCACCCAGGCGACTAGACAGAGCTTTTGTCAATCAGGCCTCTTTTTCCTCCAGATGCATGACCAGGATTGTCTTTCTTTTTCTTTCTTTTTTTTTTTTTTTCTTCCAGGATTGTCTTTTATCAGCAAATGGGAGCTAATTTCTTTAAGAGGGCAAGAACTTGGGCTCAGTGGGTAGAGTGTGCGACTCGATCTGGAGATCATGAGTTTTTGCCCAACGTTAGGTGTGGAGCCTACTTTTTAAAAAAATGGAAAGATCTTGGGGTGCCTGAGTGGCTCAATGGGTTAAGCCTCTACCTTCGGCTCAGGTCATGATTTTAAGAGTCCTGGAATGGAGCCCTGCATCGGGATCTCTGCTCAGCAGGAAGCCTGCTTCCCCTCCCCTTGCCCTCTGCCTGCCTTTCTGCCTACCCGTGATGGCTCTCCCATTGTGTGTCAAATAAATAAATAAAATCTTTAAGAGATGGAAAGATCTTGAGAGCCATCATTTTGAAATGCAGACATCAAGGGAGATAGCAAATCTGTCTTTCAGTTCCTGTGGGAGGACAGGAACCTAACTTTGGTGAGTGCCTCTACTTCCTGTCATACAGATAAAAGAAGTTTGTTTTAGGACACGTGGGCGGCTCAGTCAGCTAATCTCTGCCTTCAGGTTCGGGTCATGATGCCAAGGTCTTGGGATCTAGTCCCACATCTGGCTCCTTGCTCAGTGGGAAGCCTGCTTCTTTCTCTACCTCTGACTGCAGTTCCCCTGCTTGTGCGCTCTCTCTGACAAATGAATAAATAAAGTGTGCTTTAAAAAAAAGAAGTTTATGGGGCGCCTGGATGGCTCAGAGGGTTAAGTCTTTGCCTTCGGGTCATGATCTCGGGGTCCTGGGATAGAGCCACGCATCAGGCTCTCTGTCAGTGAGGAGCCTGCTTCCCCCCCCCTCTCTGTCTGCCTTTCTGCCTACTTGTGATCTGTCAAATAAATAAATAAAATCTTTAAAAAAAAAAAAAGAAGTTTATCTCTGGATAAACTCAATAAACTAACATGCATGATACCCCAACCAAGGTAAAGTTAGGATAATTTATATGTGACAAATGATGCTGTCAACTGACCTTACCTAATGACTAGTTCATCTGAAAACATGAACGTAGTGGGTTCTAGCTGCTTATCTGGGAAACTGATATTTTTCCCCACAGGTCTTTGCAAATTCTTACATGATTTTTTTTTAAAGATTTTATTTATTTATTTGAGAGAGAGACAGTGAGAGAGAGCATGAGCGAGGAGAAGGTCAGAGGGAGAAGCAGACTCCCCGTGGAGCTGGGAGCCTGATGCGGGACTTGATCCCAGGACTCCGGGATCATGACCTGAGCCGAAGGCAGTCGTCCAACCAACTGAGCCACCCAGGCGTCCCTATGATTCTTTTTTTTTTTTTTTAATTAATTTACTTATTTGAGAAAAAGCGCTCCAACAGAGGAAGGGCAAAGTGGAGCATCTCAAGCAGACTCCATAGTGAGTGCTGAGTCCCATGTGGGATCAATCTCCAAACCTGAAATCATTACCTGAGCTGAAATCAAGAGTTGGATGTAGGGGCGCATGGGTGGCTCAGTGGGTTAAAGACTCTGTCTTCGGCTCAGGTCATGATCTCAGGGTACTGGGATCAAGCCCCACATCGGGCTCTCTGCTGAGTGGGGAGCCTGCTTCCTCCTCTCTCTCTCTCTACCTGCCTCTCTGCTTACTTGTGATTTCTCACTGTCAAATAAATAAATAAAATCTTAAAAATAAATAAATGTTTAAAAAAAAACTGTAGTTATTATAAAAAAAAAAGAGTTGGATAAATAACCGAATGAGCCACCCAGACATCCTTCTTAGCTGATTCCTGGTACACATCACATTCCGGCTTAATATCTATTCAATAATGTGGTGTAAGAAATCTATCTGGTCTTGGTCCCTGGTGCCCTGTTGCTGGCACAGAGCGCCTACAACCCTTGTTATCTCCTGAGTGATAGGAGTACCTTGTGTCATTCCTAAGGAGCCCCCTTTGGAGTCCACCTGAATTTATGCTAAAGAGGTGTGTGTGTTAGGGTGGGGGCCCTAAGCAGAATCAGCGTGGGGCGTGGCCATCAGAAAGGGCGGGGATTAGAGGCTTGGAACTCACAGCCCCACCCACTGGCCTCCAGGAAGGGGCTGGAGCTGGAGATGAAAGCTCTGTAAATACTCCTGAACAGGGACAGCTGAAGAGCCCCCAGGTCTGCTGAGGGTGGCACACTGAGGTTCCCTGAGGACAGAAGCTCCTGCATTGGAGGCCCTTCTGCACCTCACTCCATGTTCTTCTTCATCGGCCTGTGAACGTACTTCCCAGGGTTCCGTGAACCACCCCAGCAAGGTAATGGAGGGAGAGCAAGGGTCGGGAGCCTCTGGTTGATAGCCAGTCAGTCTGAAGCACAGGGGGCAACCTGGATTTGTGCCTGGCATGCGAAGGGGACAGTCATCCTGTGGGACTGAGCCTTTACCCCGTGCGATGGGATGCTGTCTCCCGGTGGTCAGAGGCAGAATTAACTGCATGGTGGTGCTGGTGAGCACACGTCTCAAATAGTGGAGTGTGGAGAGGACCCACGGGGGGAGGAAGATTCCGTTCCACATCCCGACAGTCACCACCACACACGCCTGCGGGGACAAACCTCATCACCTGTCTCCTCACTAGCTAGTGTGCAGGACTGTGGGCGCGGGTGGTCAGCTGGACAGCCTTCGAGACTCGATAAGCAGCGCCCAGGACGCGGCAAGCTCTAAAGTACAAGGGCCTCAGCCAACAGTAACAAGGCAAGTGGGACCCGTGGGTTAACAGACATGTGAGACAGCTACTGTAGGGCGTCGGGAAACAGTCTGGATCTTAACTGCAATACTCATGGCTTAAGAAGCAACATTTGTGAGTCAAATTGAGAAAATGGAGCGTTAGTAACATTTGTCATATGTTAAAATAGTTGTTTATTTAGGGGCAAGAAAGCACCACTGCACATGGGAAAGCAGGGTGGGGGGGAGTGGGGGTGAGGGAGGCTGGGGCAGAGGGGAGTGAGAGAGAGAATCTTAAGCAGGCTCCACGCTCAGGGCGGAGCCCAACACCAGGCTCGCTGGGTTCAGTCTCAACCATGAGATCGTGACCTGAGCCCAAACCAGCAGTTGGAACTTGGAACCAACTGAGACACCCAGGCGCCCCTTCTGCAGCAGACTGACTTGCAGCCCACAAAAGTGGAAACACGTAAAATATCCGTGAACAGATGAATAAGTAAATAAATAGTGCTATATGGATATCTCACAGATACAGTGACTGTTCGTGTAACCACCACTGATGAACTGTAAAATAAATGTGTCTCACGAGGGGACCCAAGGAAAAGGAGGACACAACACTTCACAACTTCAACCATACAAATTCTAGAAAGTGCAAACTCATTGATTATAATGAAAAACCAATGGCCGCCTCGAGGAGAGATTATTAAAGAACACAAAGGAAATGTGGGGGTGATGGAAAACTTTATTATCATGACTGATGGCCTCATGGGCTTATGTGAAAGTCAGTGTCAAACTGCACAATTTAATGTTGGGCGTTGCATGTCATTTGTACCTTACTGAAACTTAACAACACGGTTCAAATTAAGTTGGGTTCTCTACGCTTTAGAAGATTAGGTCTAGGGGTACCTGGGTGGCTCAGTGGGTTAAGCCTCTGCCTTTGACTCGGGTCATAGTCTCGGGGTCCTGGGATCCAGCCGCGCATCGGGCTCTCTGCTCAGCAGGGAGCCTGCTTCCCTTTCTCTCTGCCTGCCTCTCTGCCTACTTGTGATCTTTCTCTCTGTCAAATAAATAACTAAAATCTTAAATAATGAATACTGTTTTTCTGAAAATAAATAAATTGGAAAAAAAAATAACTAAAATCTTAAAAAAAAAAAAAGAAGAAGATTAGGTCTGGCCACAATACGGACTCCACCACCTTTCTCCTCATCAGAAGACACCTGTACAAACAGGTGAGCAGTGAAGGCATTCCCAGTTCATTCAACATGGATACTGGCTGAGTCACAAAGACCTCATGGCTGCACCAAGAGATCTCTCCCATCTCTGTCCTTGCTTCGCTGCCATGCACAACCATGGCCTTTGGTGGACAACCCAGATGGACCAAGGAATCCACAAAACCTATAGCGTACTTTCTCCTGACAGGCCCTACACAAGATACATCCATCTGGGGGTCCTGAGAATTTCTCTACCCGCTCATCCTTCACAGTCCTCCCACCTAAACACTGTGCATGCCCTTTCCAAACAGGTACACTGCAACCTGTTTATTGGTCTCCTGCACTCTCTATTAATCCAGTGTTTCTGGACCAACGGTCATTCCCCTGGTCCTTATAATCTTTTTTTTTTTTAAGATTTGATTTATTTTTTTGTCAGAGAGAGAGAACGAGTGAGTACAGGCAACAGAATGGCAAGCAGAGGCTGAGGGAGAAGCAGGCTCCCCGCCAAGCAAGGAGCCCGATGTGGGACTCGATCCCAGGACACTGGGGTCAGGACCCGAGCCGAAAGCAGCCACTTAACCAACTGAGCCACCCAGGTGTCCCTAGTCTTTATAATCTTAAAATCAGTGACATTATGCTACAGAATTCAGAGGATCAAGGCCCCTGGCGCTGCTGCTGGGCCTGGAGAATAGACCTCCTTCACCATCAATAGCCCCTGTGAATAAGAAAACAAGACCATTTGCTCAAAAGCACTAAAGGCTGTGAAACAACAACCAACAGCAGCCCCCACTTCAGGCTAAAACAGCTCCCACTCCGGGTGACCCCACAAAACATCCTGGCATCCAGCTATAAATCAGGACCACAGAGCCCTGCAGTCTTTCCTTAAAGGCTTGGAGCAGCCATGCAAACTCGGTCAAAGCTGCGGAGCTGTCTTCTGCCATCATACAGTCCCTTCTGAGGCACACAACTCTCTTCACCCCTTCATGCCCACAAACACAGTTAATTTCAACACACACAGAGTGAACAGAATCCCCAACATTAATGGTGGCTTAAAAAATATGATCTTTATTGTCGTACAGCAAGAGCAATGGGAGGCAGACCGTTCCTGGGTTGGTGATTTGGAGGCTGGGGAAATGCCTTCAGAGTTTCACAAGGACGATACATCCCTGATATGCCATCCTCCTTTTCAAATCACCAACAGTCCTCTAGGACAAAACTGGGCGAGATCCATGCCCTCTCCTCAGAGAAGAAAAATGGGGAAGGAGTAAGTGCTCAGGCTGCTCATCAGTCCTCCAGCAATTGTCCTGACACTGGGATCCGGCCCTGGGCAGGTTCAAAGACTGCAGTGCAGCTGCTACATACCTGGGATTTATGTCGATGTTTGAATGTATGAACGTCAACGCAGGCAAATGGCACCTTCATGAGGGATTTCCTCCAGTGCTGTTACTCTCATCAAATAAATACCTGCGCAGTTAAGGTAGTTGTCCCATTTGAAATTTGTGAACTCCTATGACGTCAAGTCCTTCAGTAGAAGGCTTTCTCATTTTCGAGGCTTTTGTAAGGGCTTTCTTCATGAGTTCTCTGGGGTGTGATGCGGTTAGCCTTTGGTTAGCCATTTTCCACATTCTCCGCACTCACGGGCCTTCGTCAAGGGGGACCCAGTAGTGTTTTTAGGAGTTTGGACTCCTAGGTAAAGAATATCCCACATTCAGATACTCACAGAGCCGTTTCAGTATGAATATTTGAATGGTCACTGAAATGGAAGACCCAGTGAACGTTTCGAAGTCACTGTCCTCCTAAAGCCTTTCTCCAGTGTGTACTTTTCTATGCTTAATGAGGCTAGAACAATGGCTAAAGGAGTTTAGTGTGCCTTCCCCCTACTGCAAGTTCCCTTTGTCCCTGCATCTCTGGAAATGCTCCTGAATAAAGTCTTCACTACTCTTTCAACAAGTGTCTTAATGATTTGTTTTGATGATTTTATTTATTTGAGATAGAGAGTCTGTGTGTTGGCTTACTCCCTCCTGAGCTGCAAGCTAGACAGTCTGGATCCCAAGACCCTAAGATCATTACCTGAGCTGAAGACAGACGCCTAACTGACTGAGCCACTTAGGCAACCCAATAATTTTTCTTTAACAGATCTTTGTATTTTGAAGAGAACATCTGCCTTAGAGTCAACTATTCTGTCCCATTCACTGAGAAACACTTTATCCATTTAATGCCTTACTTGATGTCCCGATTACATTCAGTTCCTTTAAGAATATAACATTATTCTTAAATAGACATCAATGAGAAAAGTGCTATTTTGGTGTGGTACCGTGGCTGCAGTGTTCCAAACTGAAGCATGTACACCAAGAGTTTTTCTACCTGGAGATACTGGGACTATCTTAAATTTATTGTTCCACTGCTGCAAACTGATTGTCATTTTGAGATGATCCATGGACTGTTTTGTTTTGTTTTGTTTTGTTAAAGATTTTATTTGTTTGACAGTGATCACAAGTAGCCAGAGATGCAGGCAGATTGAGAGGGAGAATCAAGCTTCCTGCTGAGCAGGGAGCCAGTTATGGGGCTCGATCCCAGGACCCTGAGATCATGACCTGAACTGAAAGCAGAGGCTTAACCCACTGAGCAACCCATGTGCCCCTGGACTATTGTACTTGAAGAATTGATATAATCTCAGGAAAACAGTTGTAAAATTACTATGTTTATGTAGTGCTTCTAAGTTGGTGGCAGAAAGAACTTTGGTGGGGCACCTGGGTGGTTCAGTGGTTAAGAATCTGCCTTCCATTCAGGTCATGATCCCAGGATCCTGGGATCCGGGTTCCTTACCAGGTGGGAAACCTACCTCCCCCTCTCCCAGTCTCCCTGCTTGCATTCCATTTCTCACTATCTCTCTGTCAAATAAATAAATAAAATCTAATAATAATAACTGTGGTGAAACATCTGTAGAAGGTGAGAAAATGTAAGACCTCAGAGACATTTTAGCAGTGATGGCTGAGAACATGCCCGAACAAGCTGCAGATATGACCAGGATGATCAATCTGAAATTTTGTCTCCAAAATGAAAATCTCCATTTTTGTAAAGTCTAAGCAATAACCTCATGGAAAAAGAGTTAAAGGGGACGTTTAGAGTACCCAGAAGTATACAATTTGTAGGGAAATAGAAATGTGTTTATTTTTGGTCTTCCTGATGATTAGTGAACAAAAATTTGGTTTTAGGCACTTATTCTAGGTGCATGGAGGACTTTGGGTCCTAAGAGAGACAAAGACCCTTACATTCTGGGACTTGTGTTGTTTTCAAGAAAGACCAGGAATTGAAAAGAGTAACTGAAGAAATATGTCCTATGCCAGAAAGTGGCAGACAAAGTGGAAGGGAAGACAAGGTGAGTCTCCTGAGAGGTAAGTATAGAACGTAATAATACTCAGCCCAATAAGGGGGCCTCTTTAGTAAGAGGAGAAAACAGTTGAAATTAAGGGGTGAGCCTCATGGATATGTTTTCAGTAAGCTCTGGGCAGTATAAAGCAGTTGTTTAGGTTATTCCATCAGTGCAGACATAACGGGTCTCAGCAGTGGATGGCCTGGGACTCAAGGCCAGTTGGCCTTTCCTTTTCTTGGCTCAGTACAGATAACACTCAGGGCATGTGTGTGAGAAATCCTGGCTCTGTTTCTCAGAACCTGCAAATCACCATGGTGGACTGGGTGGGGCCTGGGACCAGTCAACCTCACCTTTCCTAAAATTCTGATTTTCACAGTTTGATCCCTGGACCTTCAACCACAGTGTCACCTATGGACTTTTTAAAAAATATTTTATTTATTTATTTGACAGACAGAGATCACAAGTAGGCAGAGAGGCAGGCAGAGAGAGAGAGGAGGGAGCCTGCTTCCCGAGAGCCTGATGAGGGGCTCGATCCCAGGACCCTAGGATCATGACCTGAGCCAAAGGCAGAGGCTTTAACCCACTGAGCCACCCAGGCGCCCCCACCTATGGACTTTTGAAATGCACATTCTGAATCCCAGACCCAGATATACTGGGTTGCGCACTTTGTGGATCAGGTCCAAGTATCTGTTTTAACAAGCTTCCATGTGATTCTGATACATATGTAAGAAATTTCCACCATTCTGCCGTGTTGTACAGAAACGTGTACCTGCATTTCCTGTGATTAAAAGACATTCTGTCTAAATTGTAGGGATTTTTTTTAGATTTTATTTATTTATTTGGCACAGAGAGAGAGAGAGAGATCACAAGCAGGCAGACAGAGAGGGAGGGAGAAGTGGGCCCCCCCATTGAGCAGAGAGCCCGATGCGGGGCTCAATCCCCGGACCCTGAGATCATGACCTGAGCCGAAGGCAGAGGCTTAACCCACTGAGCCACCCAGGTGACCCTATTTTTCGGATTTTAAGTCTTATGAGATAGAACAAACCTCCATGGGACCAGATGAAAGAGCACCCAAAGTATATAGCATCTGTTAAGATGACTTCATGGGCTCCCAGTCAATAGCATCCACCTCCAGAGATCCCTCCTCCCATCAGGGAGTTCAGGAGTTTGAGCGTTAGCTCCCTTTTCTCCTTGGTGGTGCCACACCAACAAGTAGCCAATTTTTCCTCACTTTGGAAGCTGGGGGTCAGTCCTTTATTGGCTTGGTATGCATCTGGCAGGTGAACTATCCTTTGATTGAGCTATACTCTCTTATGGACACAGCATTGAGGCAGAGCACTCAGGATACAGTGAGTATGATGTGGACCTTGCTTCTGCTTTCTGGACTGAAAGGAGTGCACCAAGACTGAACAGCACCCCAACCATAGGGATCTGGAGCCTGAGGCTTGTGTTAGTATCACCAGTCTCCAGGCCTTCACACCTTCAATACCTGGCCGAGTTCTCAGTACAGGAGACCTCTAGGAGTGGCCAGGTAGACAAGGGACTAACCTAGAAGTCTCCGCAGAGTTTTGTATGGGCTTGAAGGAAGGACCTTGGGGGAAAATAGGAGAGATATTAACTGGATCAGTTGGGCAGCTATGGAGCAGGACAGTGAAATGTGCAGCATCTTTAAAAAGAGTCAGGTTTAGGTCTAATACGTGTGGATATAAAATGAGGAAGTGGCTTTAGGCTGTCCAAGATATGTAGTTAAGTGAGAAAAGCATAGTACAGATCTGTATACAGAGAATGTCTTCATTTTTACCACAAACAACTTTTCTAGAAGCCAATTTGAATTCAGGACCCAGAGAGAATGACACACAGGTGTGCAGACACAATTCTAAAAGGATAACACTATACAGTAAGCCTCAGCTTTTCTGTGTATTTGTATAATTCTGTCTACTCTGTCTACATTGTTTCTTTCCTCCACTGATACTGCACAATGTCTTCATCAGAGTGACCATTCTGGTCATATGTTCAACCTAAATATTCCTGTTCTCAGACATCACTGCTAAATCTTCTCTGAGGTCTTAACTCTTCCCCCATCCACTGATGTTTCATCAAAGCTCTGTCTTCCACCACTTCTGAATCACTACATAGTCACTGGTAATAGCTTTCTGTAATTTGCATTTTGCAACTGTAGTTCTGAGGTAATACCGGTTCCCTGTGGAAAACAGTCCCTGCAAGAGAAATGATAATCACTTCCAGACAATGAGATATCCTGGTTTTAAGTACCCCAATTCCTTGGAAAAGGAAAGCAGCCTTTGCATACATGCTCCATCTTGGAACACTGCAGCCATTGTCGCCTTCCAAAACAACATTTATTACATTGTTCTTTTTTTGGTGGATGTTAGATTTCTACAAGGAACTGGGTTTATGCTAGGACATAAAGATATTAAATGGAAAAAGTATTGCTCAATGAATTGGATGCAAAAATTAATGATCAGATTAGAGAAATGTTTTCTATGGGTGCATTTTTTTTTTAAACTCTTGCTTCAGGGTGGCCTCACATTCATCCTGTATCTTCTCTGTCATGGCCCTATACAAAGTATTTCTGCCTTGCCCAGACCAACAAAACTGTCTCTAATGCTACTGGGTATATTTGACTTGTGGGATGATGACGCTTACGAGGTTCTGCTTCCAGGGACATATTTTGGATCTAAATGACTCTATAGAATGATATGTGCATTTGGATCTGTAGTCTTTGGGATCATATGAAATATTTTTAGCTTTGGAACCACGCTGAGAATCAAGGGGTCTGTAATAATGTCTACAAACACCTGCGTGATCGGTTGCAGGCACCACTTCCCCTCTGGCCTGGTACGTTAGACCTCAATTTCCAGAGCACTTAAGAGGACGTGGCCTTTCCTTCTAGAGGCCAATGGAAATGTCTTGTCCTCGTCCTGTGCGTCTGTGAACTACATTACCCAGAAGAGCGCGCGTCGATGGACTGCAACTCTGACCAATGAAGGTAGGAAAAGTCGTTGTGCGTGTGCGCCTAACGTCGGGGCGGAACTTCCGTCCTCATCCCCCTGGCGGTCTTTTTGCCTCTTTCATGCCTGTTCGTCCGCTAATGTTCTGAAGCGTAGGTTCAGGTTCGGAGTGACTAATCTAGAAGGCGCGAGGGGAGGCGCTGTTCCCGCCGCACACAGTTGGGTCCGCGGCAGGCGACACCGCCCGGGCTGCCCCGCGCCGGGGACCGGGACGGGGACCGTCGGCCCGGGTGTCCGCTCCGCCCACCGAGTCGGATGGCGGCAGCCTCGCCCAGGGACCCGGCTGAGGTAAGTGCTCGTCACCCCGGCCCTCCCCGCCGCCCCCCTCCCAGACTTCGAAGGCCCGAGAGCTGGGCGCCTGCTTGCGGCCCAGGCAGGAGTGTCCGGGACAGGGAGTCGCCGGTCGGCGGGGGCGCGTGCGTGAGCGCCGGCGGGCTGCGTGCGGCGCGGGCTCCGGGCTGACGGGCCGCCAGGGCGGGGGCTGCAGGGGGCCTGAGGCGCGGGCATTCTGCACTCCGGGGACAGAGCGTGAGGCGGAGCCACACCTGCGCTGGCGGGCCGAGGTGCGGGACCTTCGTGAGGACTCTGGGCGCCAAGGGGACTTTGGCCGAAAGAGGGACCGGATCTCCATTTGGGATTTAAAAGTTTCGCGAAGGTGGTTTAGAGGGAGAGCAGACCGAGGGCAATGAAGAGGACATTGAGGCCTTGGGAGGTTGGATCTTAGTTCAGGCGGCACAGTTGGCAAGAGGGGACACAGCACTGAGGCACAGCTCTCAGCCACGTGAGATCACCTGAGGTACGGGTTACGTGAGCCCAGCGAACCCTGCCGTGGACCCGTCCCTCCACTAACAGCCTCTCTACACGGTTTCCCCTTGAGGCAGAGGTGCTGTGGAACTTACACAGGCTGGTGGGGGGTGTCTCAGCCGCCCACCAGGCTCGTGGCCCTGGCCACCACCCGCATATTCTCTGGATTATGATGTCCTGGGGCGCATACGGGCCGTTCCCCCAGGCCTGGGCCTGGGAGCCCTAGGGAAATCCCAAACAGAGGGGCCTAAGTCCATCTCAGGCTTTATATAGAAATGATCCCCAGATGCACTAGGAACTTGTTCCAAGATACGCATATGTTTACAGTTGACTGAGTGTTCAGAAAAGCACAGGTGTCCTTTTAGGTGGGAACAAAGAGCAGGGGGCGGGAATCAAGACTGGAATGACTGAGAGGTTGGTGTGTGTTCTGGATGTGTTGGGAGGTGTGACTCAGAGGGAGAAAGTGATCTTAAGGTCTTAGCAGACCCGGGCTGGCTGCTGAGTGTAGAACAGACATTGAGTGTAGAACAGACAGCGAGACAGAGGGAGGAGGAAGGAGGATCAGGCTGCAGGCTGCTGCCAAAGTCCTGGTGAGAGTTGGACTAGAGGTGTGGCTTAGGAAAAGTGGTTGGATTCTGGATGCGTGTTTTATTTATTTTTTTTTTTAAAAGATTTTATTTATTTATTTGACAGAGAGAAATCACAAGTAGATGGAGAGGCAGGCAGAGAGAGAGAGAGGGAAGCAGGATCCCTGCTGAGCAGAGAGCCCGATGTGGGACTCGATCCCAGGACCCTGAGATCATGACATGAGCCGAAGGCAGTGGCTTAACCCACTGAGCCACCCAGGCGCCCCTGGATGCGTGTTTTAAATGGGCAACTAGGGGGCATCTGTCTTGGCTCAGGTCATGATCCCAGGGTGCTGGGATGGAGCCCTGCGTCTGGCTCCCTGCTGAGAGGGAAGCCTGCTTCTCCCTCTTCTACTCACCCTGTGTTTCCTCTCTTCACTGTGTCTCTGTCAAATAAATAAAATCTTTAAAAAAAAAAAAAAGATAAGTAAATGGGCAACTAGATTCTCTGATGATGGAGGAGTGAACACAGGACTCAGGGATGACCCCAGTGTTTTAGGTCTTAGCGGCTGTAGGACTGGAAGGTCCATCATTTAAGGTGAAGAATGTGGTAGTAATATTCACTATGGGGAGGGGGTGTTAGGAGCTTTGATTTAGGTATATTGAGAGTTTGAGGTGTTTCAGAGATGACTGAATTGATGCATGATGTGGGCAGTTGTATACATAGTGTGGGAATCTGAGGAAGGTTGAGGTTGGAGGATTCAGGATGTTCCCAATCAGGAGGGGTAATCTTCAGGTTATTATTATAAAGCTAATAGGGGACCAGGCAGGGGAGGATGGGGACTGTGGACTGGGTTTCTTGTCTGGGTACCCATCTGATGGCTAGAGGCTTCACAAACACAAATGAAGCAGGTATAGGCTCTGAAAGGAGTGTGTGTCAGGCACAGGATAGTCTGGCAGGTGGCCAGGCTTACAACACAAGAGTGGACGTGAATGAGGTAGACACAGAGGCAAGGGATAACCAAGGCGAGATGTCATGCAGACCAGAGTGGGTCTCTGCACCGCTCTGTGCACTCACCAGGATTTTGTGAGGGCTTTGTCGGGGCCTGGGCTGTTTCGTTCAGCCAGGAAGATAAGGTCAAGGGCAAATGTCGTCATTTGTGAGAATCATTAAGGCCTGGGGTGAACTATCAGTGGAGCTGGGCTTTGAGTGAGGGTTAGGTGGGCAGAGGAAGTTTGTGACTGCTTTGGGGACGGCAGTGCAGCACCTCGTGCAATAGGGCCATCGGTGTCTGAGATCCATATGTCTGAAGCAAGGAACAGACCCGAGCAGTGAAGGCTTCATAGGAGCATTTGGGACTGTGATGGCTTGTGGGAGTCTTGAGAAGTCAATGGTCACATTCAATCCCATTTGAATTTGCAGAGCCTCCTGTGGATGCTGTTGTCAGGTTTTGGTGCAAGGTCTAAAACCAAGACCCGATATTATGTGTGGCACTGATGTCTGAAAACCCTGAGGGGCTCAGGTGGCCAGAGTGCTGCTTCTGCTCCCCACTCTTCCTTCAGAACTAAGATCTAACCAAATACTGTTTTTATTAATGGGCTCAGGGGCCTATCCCTCTTTAGTTGGTTTCAGCTCCTTACCTGCCTATGGAGTTACTCAGATAAGTCAGTGGCATCTTCCCAGGGGAAACGGGTACCTCTTTGTGTCGATATTACAAAGCTTGGATCTCACAACCACCAGCTGTTAACTCTTTCCCAGACTGCCACCCCGTGTGGCCCAGTGTGGCATGTGGTGTCCTTCTCTCCCACGCTGTGAATATATATGGTTAGAAAAGTGCTCTCGATCTCATGTGGCCAGTGTTAGGTGTTCTGTGTTTGGCCATCCCTGTCACCCTAGCACACAGTCCCTTCTTCACCATGGGGTGAAGAGGAGGTGATTGAAAATAAAGTCATCTATAACTGTAAGGCCAGAGAGTTGCCTAAGGTATGCAGGGCAATGAGCTGGTGGCAGCCACGGGCAGGTGACAGTGTCTGCAATGTGGGGATGTGCCATATAAGGAATGACATGTACTTGTGGAGGGAGTGTGCCTGATGCCCCAGGGCCCTGGGCTTGAGAGCTGGGTGGCTTGTCCATACTAGGTGAATTGTGTAGAAGAAATGGGTGAATGCCTCTGTGCCAGACCCTTGTTTGGTACCTTGTTATCCACCTGCCTTGTCTTTCTGATGGGTGGTGCCCGTGATCAGTGGGCCTGTGAGGAGACAGTGGCACCACTGGTGCTAGGGCCTGGTTTCTCTTCTGTGTTGGATGCTTAGGAAAGGATGGGTGAGGGGTAGATGTGGAGGGGTTGGATTGTCATCTTTGAGGGAGAGGCTGTTTATGGTTTCATCTGTCTCCATCTTGCCAGGGTATTGTGACCTTTGAGGACATTGCCGTGTCCTTCTCCTGGGAGGAATGGGATCTTCTTGATGAGGCTCAGAGACACCTGTACCAGGATGTGATGCTGGAGAACTTGGCGCTTATAACCTCCCTGGGTAAGGTCCTCACACCTGCCTCTGTCCCCTGAGCTAGTCTTTCCGTTTCACTTTTTCCCCAAGGGCTGGTCTGTCCTCTCATCAGGATTGTGGTCTCTGCTTCCTTCTCCACTTCCTTGAATGGCAGTGTTGTTGGCTGGGCTGAGGTATGTGCACTGCCTACTCCTTGAGTAGCCCCAACACCTGAGACTCCCAAGCCTCCCAGGAAAGGAACCAGGGTCAGGAGTGTTCCAGTTAGCCCAGTGGATCCCACTTTGCTGCCCTCTCTCTGGCAGGTGACTAACAGTTACAAAGCACCCAAGTATCCCAGGTTCCACTTTCTTCCTCCAGCTGACATTTCCTTATTCCTTCTTGGGCCAGAAATTGCCGTCACTGACCATCACGGTTATGTAGACCACCGTCTGTTCTTGCAAGATCCTCCTTGGAATTTGTCTTTATAATAGTTTTCTTTCCTGTGCGCTGCATGTGCTGAGCTGTTCTTGGCCAGTGCTTGCCCCTTATCTCTCCCGTCTTCCCCTTATTAGCATCTGGATCATCCAGGGGCAACATAGCTGCTCGTCCAGGGGTTGTGGTGGAGAGTCCATTGTGGTTCACAGCCCAGCTCCGAACAGTGACACCTAGGGGAGAGCAAGACGTCAGGGCTGTGTGTACATCATACCAGAAACTTCCTATTTGTGACTGGTCTTTTGTTGGTAATGACCGTGGCCCCCAGACTTCATACCTGCCTTTCCTTCCCCGGTCGTCACACTCAGGTGACTGGTCAACTGCTGGTCATCACTTGTACTCTTACTTCCTGCCCAGGGCTAATCCGCACCTCTCTGATCTGCACATCTTTTTTTTTTTTTTTAAGATTTTATTTATTTATTTGTCATAGAGAAGCGAGAGCAAGCATAGGCAGACAGAGTGGCAGGCAGAGGCAGAGGGAGAAGCAGGCTCCCCGCCAAGCAAGGAGCCCGATGCGGGACTCGATCCCAGGACGCTGGGATCATGACCTGAGCCGAAGGCAGCCGCTTAACCAACTGAGCCACCCAGGTGTCCCTGATCTGCACATCTTGACCATTTTAATCACTGCTTCATGTGGGGACTCTCCTCATTGGCTCCTGTGTGTTGTGTCATGAGGTGCACACAGATTCTTGCACACACAGTTTCTCTTTCACTGTCGAATTTTCCTGAGCCTGAACACACCCTTCTATGTGACAGACTATATCCGGTTGAAAGTTATGTGTAGACCTTGTCTCTCCTCAGTGTGTTTATTTCACCTCACAAGTGCCCCTGAGCCCACATTTTGTGATCATTAGTGGCCCAGTACAGCTAAGCATCTCAGCCTCAGCCTGAATTCAAACCTCCTATCCTATAAACAATCTCATGGACTTGTTTCTGGGTTTGTTAGACGTACCTGGGTAGTGGCTGCCTACCCACAAATGTCACCATGCACTTCACCAGCATTTCCTACTTTCAGGTTGTTGGCATGGAGCAGAGGATGAGGAGGCACGTTCTGAGCAGAGCATTTCTGTAGAAAGAGTGTCACAGGTCAGGACTCCCAAGACAGGTCTTTTTCCCCAGAAGGCCAACCCCTGCGAGGTGTGTGGTCTGGTCTTGAAAGACAATTTTCACGCAGCTGAACACCAGGAAACACAATTCAGTGAGAAACTGTACACTGGTGGGACACATGGGGAAAGATTTTATTTCGGTGAAAACCTTCAGCAGCAGCTCAAGCAGCACATGAGCGAAAAGCCCTTCAGAAACCACACAAGCAGAGCTTCAGTGGTCAAGAACTGCAGCTTGCAGGTGTCAGGGAAGCCCTTTATCTGCGGGGAGATTGGGAAGGACTTCTTGGCCACCTCAGTAACCCTCCAGCAACAGGCCACACATACTGGAGAGAAGTCAAACAATGGAACTGAATATGGGGCGGCCTTCCACATGGGAAAAACTCAGCACCGCTGGGGAGACAGCACAGAAGCTTTCAGCCAAAAGCATACATTCGTTCAACACCAGAGGGTTCACCCTCGAAAAAGATGTTACATGTGCAGTGAATGTGGGAAATCTTTTAGCCATAACTCTAGCCTTATTAAACACCAGAGAGTTCACACAGGAGAAAGACCTTATGAGTGTGGGGAATGTGGGAAATCCTTTAGCCAGAGCTCCAACCTCTTTCAGCATCGGAGAGTTCATACTGGAGAAAGGCCTTATGAGTGCAGTGAATGTGGGAAATCTTTCAGCCAAAGCTACAGCCTCAATAACCATCGGAAGGTTCACACTGGAGAAAGGCCATTTGAGTGTGGAGAATGTGGCAAATCCTTCAGCCAAAGATCCAACCTCATTCAACATCAGAGAATTCACACTGGAGAAAAGCCCTATGAATGCAGTGAATGTGGGAAGTCCTTTAATCAAAGCTCTGCGCTCCTGCAGCACCATACCGTTCATACTGGAGAACGGCCCTATGAGTGCAGTGAATGTGGGAAATCCTTTACCTACAATTCCAGTCTTTTAAAACACCAGAAAGTCCACACGGGATCAAAGCCTTATGAGTGCAGTGAATGTAGGAAATCTTTTAGCCAGAATTGCAGTCTTGTTCTCCATCTGAGAGTTCACACTGGAGAAAGGCCTTATGAGTGCAGCAAATGTGGAAAGTCTTTTAGCCAAAGCTCTGCACTCCTTAAGCACCAGAGAGTTCACACTGGAGAAAGGCCATATGAGTGCAGTGAGTGTGGGAAGTCCTTTAGGCAAAGCTCCAACTTCAGTGACCATCGGAGAGTTCACACTGGAGAAAGGCCGTATAAGTGTAACCAATGTGGGAAATCCTTCAGTAAGAGCTCTGGCCTCACTCGACACCAGAGAGTTCATAGTGGATTGGGCATTGTAAATATGAATGAGAAAGCCATTAGCCGAAGCCCTTACCTCATTGATTACCACACAGTTCACATGGGAAGTACAACTTAGATATGTAGCAAATGTATTTCCTTGTTCAGTATAACAACATCGAGGAGATCTCTTTTGAGGGTACCATCTGCCTGAATTGAGCCTCATACATCCAGACATCAAAATAAATTCCAGGTATGTAGAACTGTGTTGCATGTTTCAGCTCAGGCCCATGTGAGTTTTTATTACGTTGATTCTGTAGCAGCAGCCATTCACCTCTTCCCTGCGGGTGCCCGCATTTGTGTCACTTAGCCACAGTGACGTGTTCAGCAAAGTAAGCCTTAGTGTTTTCCCATTCCCTGGGTAAATGTGAAAAGCCAGGGGACTCATTCTTTTCTCTCTGATTAGTTAGGGCATGGATGACTCCGTTGTGTTCCAGAGGACTCCATCTTAGTTCTGCTGGTGGCCTGAAAAGTCAGCTTTTTTAGGGATATTATTGGTCTGATGACTCTTGTGATGAAATTTGCAGCCTCCAGCTCACCAGCCAAGGAACAACCTTCCTCTGTATTCTGGTTTATGTTATAACAAAGGCCTTGTTGTGTAAGTCACCTTTATCTTAAGGATTAGATTCACTTCATGAGGTGGTTTCAGAATGACAGGAGAAACAGGTGCTATGGGAGCCCCAATCTTTGTTTGCATCAAGGGGATGGAAGGATGGTAATTTTCTCTCTAATTTGGCTCTTGTTTGCTTTGTTGCCCAAGGCTTCTAAGAAGATTCTATAAAGTGTTGTGGTTAGATTGTAGCCTGGATGCAGGATGTTTCGTGGTGTCAGCACTTGTCCTGAAAAGAGGGCAGTTGTAACAACCTCTGATACTTCTGGAGACAACATAGAATTGTTCTCTTGTTTGCAGGGGATATTGCATTGTGCCCAGCACTGGTGCAGGGAATGTTCCTAGGCCCTGCAAAGGAGTGATGTACTCTGATGCCTAGGATTCTATGTGGTAGTGTCACTGGCTGAAAGATGATAGGGGGATCATAACTGTACACAAATGGTGGATTAACAGAGAGGCCAAAAGAACACAACAAACTGGTTAGAATGTGCCTCTTTTAAAGGTTGCCTGCTATTGTTCGGTCAGTATGGCTGTGAAGGATGAGCCAGTACAGAAATTCTCAGATCCTTCTGAACTATAAATCTTGTGTAGCTGAGGGCCTTAGAAGAATCATCTAATGGGGGGCTTCTGGGGGGCTCAGTTGGTTAAGTGTCCGATTCTTGGTTTTGACTCAGGTGAGGATCTCAGGGTTGTAAGATTAGGCCCTGCGTACAGATCAAGCCTCAGTGTGGAGCCTGCTTGGGATCCTCTCCCTTCTCCCTGTGCGTCCCCACACATCCACATTCTCTCACTTGCATGCCCTCTCCCTAGAAAGAAGTCTAACAGTTTTACGGATTCCTGTAGCTTCTCTGCAATGTGCACCTAAAGGTCATTGCAACAAAGGAAGGAAAACAAAGATAGAAGGAAGGAGGATCTCGGTCCAGAAGTGCAGGCTTTACGCAGCTTGCTTTCCCGATGACTCAGGTGGACATGGCTTTCGTTGCTTTCCTGTATTTGCTGCCACTGAGACAAGGTGCTGATCCCAGGGCATTACAAGGGATATGGTGGGGTTTGCCAAACTTTTTTTTGAAAACTTTTTTTATATTGTAATGCCTTTTCAGAATAGTTAATAAATAATAAATTGTCCATGATTACACTGTTCCATTTGAAGATTTTTTGACATTCATATAAACCCATGAAACCATCATCACAATCATAGCAGTGTGCGTATACATCACCCCGTATTCATTCATGCCCTTTAATTATTATGTCTTTCTCTCTGTCCTCCAGGCAAACATTGATTCACTTTCTTCTGCAATAGATTAATATGTATTTTCTGCAATTTTACGTGATTGAAAATAAAATGTTTTGGGTTTTTTCCCCCTATGTGTCCTTATGTGGTATATTATTTATTTTGAGTTTTGTCAATGGACCTGTGTAATTAGCTCATTCTTTTGATATTGTCAAGAGATGTAATGTTCTGTGGATTAACCACTATTTTTTTATTTACTTGTCTTTTTCAGATATTTGAGTTGTTTCTGGTTTGGGGCTTTATCAAACAGTTATTATAGACATTTGATTCTTAAATTTACGATTCTTTATATGGATATGTTTCATTTCTCTTGTGTTAATACCTCAGAGCACAATGCCTGAGTTACAGGGCTGCAATTTTGGGACTGTTTAAATGAGGTCATTCTCATGAGAACTCTTCCCTGATAGCTCCCTGTGAAAAGATGTGTTAGTTATGGGCTGAATTGTATGTTCCCAAAATGATATGTTGAAGTCCTAATCTCCAGTACCTCAGAATATCACTGAGTTTGGAAATAGGGTTTTTAAAAAGGTAAAATAAAGGCGATACTGTGGACACTAATCCACTGTGACTAGTGTCATTGAGAGGAAATTGGTACGGAGACAGACAGAGGGAAGATCATGTGAAGACAAGAAGAAAATACCCACCCACAAGCCAAGGAGAGAAGTGTCAGGAGAATTCAGTGCTGCTGACACCCTGATCTCTCATATCTAGCCTCCAAATTTGTGAGAAAATACACTTCTGTTGTTTAAGCCACCCAGTCTGAAGTAATGTGTTATGGTGGCCTTAGCAAATCTTAGGGGGGCCATCAGCATCTGGGAAGGAGAGGGTCTGCAGGGCACCCTAGAGTCAGAGGAAGAAGGTGATTACAATCTGTAGAGTAGTTGGGACCAGAAGGAGAGATGGGCTTGGAATTGATTCCTCCATCCCCACCTTTCACTGGAGGTCACAAAGAGAAATTTGCCATTCAGCCATGTAAAATGGAGATCATCACCAGAACCACCTCTGGGGCTATTTGAGGATGTAAAGAGCTCATGGCCCAGGAAGGGGGCTCAGATGGAAAACTTTTAAGAGTGACAGTTGTCCTAAGGGGTGGGGAGCAGGATCAGCAATGCCTTTGGAAGGGGGCAAAAGACCACTGGGGTGAATATTGGGGTGTTAATACCTGACAGGCCTTGCAGGGGCCGAGGTTGAAGTGAGGGGGCGGGTAAGGTTCCCACCTGGCTCTTCCTGAAGCTCTGATCCCTACTGAACAGTCCCAAGCCAGTGGGGGACAAATCGGGACTGCACGGCTTGGACCATGCACACATCACCATGGGGCCCTGGATAAGTGGTGGCCACACCTCAAGGGCCCCTTGAACACCTTCAGATGGATTTTATCCAGCTTCTACCCTCCATGGGACTTGAATATGTTTTAGTTATTGTATGTCCATTTGCAGAGTGGGTTAAAGCATTTCTTAGCTGAAAAGCTGCGGCTCTTATAGTCACTGAAAAGCTGATTGATTTTGTTTCCAACCCTGCGTCATCCCACTGTTTACATCTACATTAAGTGGTCATGTCACACTTTATATAAACTCTATTTTATCACTCAACAATCCTCTAGGAACGTTGAACTGACCACTGCCATTGTTAACATCAGCAGGACTTTCAGAAACCTTTGAGCTCCCCTGGCCCAAGGTATTCTCTCTAGCCCTTATGGCCATGTCATCCACTCACTCATTTATCCCCCTATCAATTACTAAGTGGAAGACCCATGCTTGTGTCTAGGGATTTCATTTCCAGTACTAGTCCTGCTCTGCTATATGCAGACATGGCAAATGTTATCAGGGACTCATGTACCATACCCAGTCCTGTCACTAACTGATTAAGGGCGCCTTCTGAAAACATACTTTAAAGAGCCTTTTCATGATTTTCTTTTTCTTTTTTTTTTTTTTTTTAAGATTTTATTTATTTATTTGGCAGGCAGAGAGGCAGGCAGAGAGAGAGAGAGGAGGAAGCAGGCTCCCTGCAGAGCAGAGAGCCCGATGCGGGGCTCGATCCCAGGACCCTGGGATCACGACCCAAGCCGAAGGCAGAGGCTTTAACCCACTGAGCCACCCAGGCGCCCCACCTTTTCATGATTTTCAACTAGTAAATGCCATCTGTTGGAAGACCTCAGAGAGTAACTGCTCTTGAATCTTATGGGAAGGAACCTATCAGGGGCTGTTAGCAACAAATAGAGCAGTAAAATTCCAAGAGGTCATGCTGGTTCATGGTTCACAACTAAAGAAATACAGAATTCCACGCAGTTGGAAGGCTAAGGCTACTATCCAAGACCTCCAGCTGAGGATTGTAAGCTGATCTTCACAAGCAGACAGGTGACCCAAGACCTTTGGAACAGATAACTGCTTCCACTCAATACCTCAGAGCAAGACATTTAAGAAATTACTCTTTGGTTTTTTTAATCTGCTTGCCTATAATTGTTCCACTTCTCATTTTCTGCAGACCCCTTGTCATTACCACTAAGGGTCCTTTTACTCGTCTGTTCCTTCCTATTATAAGGTTAGGTTACATCAGAACATACTCAGTCTAACACCCTTATTCGATTATCCCTAAGCAGCCACTGCCCTCAATCTTACTTACTGCTGGATATACCATTCTTCTGCAGCCCACCCTGATCAAACCTCTGGGCCATGCAGGTTGCATCAGATGAGACCATAGGGAGTTACAGCAGATGGCATTTCCACTTGCACACACATGGACATGGATCTTACATAAATCAATGTGTGACATTGCTAGTGTCCTTCTCTCCCAGAAAACAGAACCGATTATTTCAATCTATTGATCAGACCTCAGGCGATCCTAAGTTTGATTTCAATAATCTTCAAAGGGCAATGTCCCCAGTACCTACTACCCGGTATCCATCTCGATAGAGATCCAAAAAATGTAACCCAGTCATGTAAGCCCTAGGTTCTGACCTTATATCAAGATAGACTTCTTTGTTCCCAGATGTCTTTGTGCCTGTGACAGATAACCACTTCCTTTGTGGTGAGGGCCCACAGGATTCAGATTAACGCCTCAGGTACTTTCAGAATAGTATCTTAAGACTTGTCCATTAAAAAAAACAACCAAACTTGTTCATACATGAGAGACCCTAGTTATATAAATTACCAATTCTGGAAGTCCAATCCAAGTGTGATTTCCAACATGAGGTATGTTCTACTATTCAGCACACTGAGGGAATTAGTGACTCATTTTTTATGTGAACGATGTGAGTAGTGTTCCCATCAGTGGGAATTATACAAATAGAAAAGACTAATAAATCTATCAGTAGCCTTGGCAGAAGTTTTAAATGACACCACTTCTGCCCTAGATGTGGTAAACATTTGTCTCAACTCATTGACATGAGAAGTGATGGACAGTCTCAATGCTCTAGATTTCTTGTTGGCTAGTCATGGTGGAATCTGTGTCATTGCTAATACTTGTTGTCCTTGGATCCATGAACAGACAAGGGACTCTGAATTGCACTTGCTTTTGTCACAGTGGCCATGATGCTGGTCTCTTTGTCCAATCTCAAATGCCTCTATGCAACTGCACTGTTCTGGATGATCACCATGATGATATAACAATAAAAAGGTCAAGCCAACCTCACAGTACCACTATGAAGATGAAATAAATCTTGACACAGTGAAGATTTGAATTTTGTGTTTTCTCCAAATTGGTCAACTTCTCAGAAGTGAGAGAAAGACCAGGGTGGAGGTGAGAGAATATGGAAATGGAGAATGACCAGACTGTATAGAAAGATAGAACTCAGACCCACAGTCTCTGGTAACCAACCCATGAATCTGTATAACCAGCCCAAGATGCCAGCCATCTAGAAGTGAAACCTGTAGGAAATCATACCATTATATCTTGCAACAGTTCAGGATGCCAAAGGATGACCCCAGTAACGATGGCACTGAAGAGCCAGGACGTGATTAATAATGGACAGATTTCTTCATTTTTGTCCTTGTTTGCAACATAATACCAACGAGAGAAGGCCAGAAATGTACCCCTAACCAATCATGTAGGATGCATCTCTTCTATTTAGCCCGCCTACAGTTGCCCAATTGAGGCACACCTGAAGTCTTACCTTTTTATTTTTTTTTAAATTTTATTTATTTATTTGGCAGACAGAGATCACAAGTAGGCAGAGAGGCAGGCAGAGAGAGAGAGATAGGGGGAAGCAGGCTCCCCACTGAGTAGCCCCTATTCGGGGCTTGATCCCAGGGCCCTGGGATCATGACCTGAGCCGAAGGCAGAGGCTTTAACCCACTGAGCCACCCAGGTGCCCCAGTCTTACCTTTTTAAACTATGTTTTCCACGCTTCTGCCTCCCTTTGAGAATCTGTCAAAATACAAGTGATAGATACTGAAAACCTTGTTGCAGCAAGGGCTGAATAAACAGCCTTTGCGTGTTCTCATTTGGTTGGCCTTCGTGTGTTTCCATAGTTCTTGGACATATTCCTCAAAATAGTGTGTTGTAAGTTGATTTGAAATAATTTTGTGTGATTTTATAAGGATTTATTAGCAATAGTGTTAAGTTTACTTGTTGCATTTCATTTTCCATCCTACGTTATGGACATTTTGGCAATTATCTGACAACATAATCTCATCTAAGCATCTTTCAGGGAGGCAAGTTAGAGGGTAAACTGCTTTGGAGCCTCTCCATACCAAGTATCGAAAGACACGGTCATTTATTAATCCACATTTTACTACCTTTTTATCCTGCCAATGAAGAGTATTGCAGGGGCCACCTAGGAACTCTGACATTAGGTAATTTATGATGAACTTTAACCTTCCTCATTGGTGAATCCTAAACTGTGTCCCTCTTTGTCCTATTTTTAGCCCAACTTTCTTTTCCTTCAGTCCATAGTATTCTGGAGTTGGCTGAAAAGCCTCCACGTCCCTTGAGTTTGTAACTTCCTTTTAGAGGAGAGACGGTCCTGAAAATGGACATTCCACCTGGTTATGTTAAAGAAAAACTGTGGCATTGTCAAAAAAGACTTCCCAAATACCAGGAGGAAAAGAAAAAGTTTGCTAAGTCATTGATTCTTCTCCTGTGCACACACTCTCGAGGAATCAGTCTATCTTCTGATTGAGCCAAGAGATGCAAAAACATGGTTGGAAAGAGTCCAGTAGACCTTACTTAAAAATATTTCAAGATTAATGAAATTTTAATGTTTAAAAGAACTGAAAATCATTTGGAACTTTTACAAAGGACACTTGATAATGTAAGAGAAAATTATTGCCCCAAGGTAGGTAGCATAAAGGAATGGTAAATATTTAACGCTTTAAATGGGGTTGGCTCTCTTTTAAAGATTTTATTTATTTAAGAGAGAATAAGGAGAGAGAGAAGGAGCAGGGACATAAGGAGAGGGAGAAGCAGACTCCATGCTGAGCAGGGCTCAATCCCAGAACTCTGGGATCATGGCCTGAACCAAAGGCAGCTGCTTAACCAGCTGAAAAACCCAGATGCCCCTGGGATTGGCTCTTTATGTTGCTAAACATAACCATAATCAAAGCTGTTTTTTTAATAAAAATTTGCTAAATTGTGATTTTGAATAATGGCCTTGACCTCTGGATCACCAGGTAAGAAACAGGAGATCTCAGAGCTTTTGTGTTATTGCAAGAGTGTGGGGTTTTTTTTTAACAATTTATTTGAGGGATGCCTGGGTGGATGGATCAGTTGGTTAAGCAGCTGCCTTTGGCTCAGGTCATGATCCCAGGGTCCTGGGATCGAGTCCTGCATCAGGGACTCAGCAGAGAGCCTGTTTCTCCCTCTCCCACTGCCTCTTGCTCTGACTACTTGTACTCTGTCTCTGTGTCAAATAAATAAAAACCTAAAAATAAAAAGATTCATTTCAGAGGGAGCATGAGTGAACACGAGCTGGGGGAGGTAGCAGAGGGAGAGGGCAGGAATCTAAAGAAGACTCCCCACTGAGCTTGGAGCCTGACAGTGGGGCTTGATCTCACCACCCTGGGATCATGACCTGAGCCAAATCCAAGAGTCAGATGCTGAACTGACTGAGCTACCCAGGCACCCCTTAAGTGTTTTTAAACATTGGTTTATGTACATAAATTGGTTTATGTACATAAATTGGTTTATGTACATAAAATTGCTTACATTTTTAAGGATTTGACAGTTTCTCCCTCTGTTGTGTGTCTCACTTAGCTGGTGCACTAGGACAGGGACAAAGTTCAGCCATAAGTACAAGGTGTTCTTCACCATATGGTGTAGCCCAATTTCAGGGTGGCTAGACTGAAGAAAAATGTGTGTCCTAAGATCATCGCAGTGTATTTCAACCCCAATAAGGACTGGGGCCACTTGTCAGTCAAATGTATTGCCACTGAATTACCCAAAAGTCTTGCTTCATGGTGGAGACTTAACCTTACATAATGGATGAATGGACATATGAATATGTTGCAGACCACACAAACTGCCAGACCTTGTGAAAATTTTAGAAAAAATTATCTTTTTATCCCAGCAGGGGGGAACAATCTGGAGACAGGGGTTGTTGTTCCTGATGAGCACAAAGGGGATAAAAGTGGGGAAACTTGTTTCCGTAAGTGCAATGGTGTGTTTTTTTTTTTTTTAAAGATTTTATTTTATTTATTTGAGAGAGAGAGACAGTGAGAGAGAGAATGAGCGAGGAGAAGGTCAGAGAGCAAAGCAGACTCCCCATGGAGCTGGGAGCCTGATGTGGGACTCGATCCCGGGACTCCAGGATCACGCCCTGAGCCGGAGGCAGTCGTCCAACCAACTGCGCCACCCAGGCGTCCCAGTGCAATGGTGTTTATCAGCCACATTTTGGATTATCAAATAGCCCCATATAAAGTACCAAGGTGGAAGAAAGGGAGAAGGTGACAAAGGAGCACACCAGTATCAGGAGGGTTTGGGTGGCTCTGGTCTCGGGAGAGTCTGGGGGCATGACGCCATTGTCCTTGCCTCTTGTACCTGTAGGGGATGCTCACCATGAAGCCGTTAGCCCAACTACACAACATCAGTGAAGAAAAGCACGAATACTTGTTTGTCTTAATAATGAGAGCTCAGTTTTCCTTGTGAAGGGAGGGAACCAGAATATTGCACCCCAAAAGAAGCAGCTTTCATATATAGGTTGTTTTTAATTCAAGACACAAAACAGCAGGCACAAGAAGGACACAGAGACTCTTCCCTTTTTCCCTGAAAGAAGGCTATAAAACCCCCACAGAAAAGACATTCTTTCTGAAACAGGAAGACAGAAGATATGTTATCAGCACAGAGAAAGCACCAGAGAAACCTACACACAAAACCTTAATACATTAGTCTCCCATGTATTTACCTTTTCGCGAAAGCCAACCTGGGAGCCCTAAGATGACTGCTTTTTCTCCTCTCGTTTCTCCACAACCTAATTGTTTTTTGTTGATGCTATAGAAGCTGGAGTTCAGAGCCACCATTTTGAGTTACTTCCTGGTTTAGGTTTCTCCTGGAGATGTGCACTGCATACTGCAATAAACGTCCTCTCTCCCTCGTAGCTATCTTTGTGTTACATGCACCTCAGGCAAGAACATAAAAGGACAATAGAGGAAACAGCATTTTTCTTTTCCTACACCTGCTGAATGTAGACACACATACCAAAAAAGTCTGACCCACCTCCTCACCAATTTTCCGTACATCCTTGGGGTCACTCACACTCTGCCCACCTGGGCCCTGATGGAAGGTTTTGTTTTTTGTTTTTTGTTTTTTTTTAAGATTTTACTTATTGACAGAGAGAGCAGGAACACAAGCAGGGGGACTGGGAGAGGGAGAAGCAGGCTTCCCTCGGAGCAGGGAGCCTGAAGCGGGGCTGGATCCCAGGATCTTGGGACCACGACCTGAGCCAAAGGCAGACGCTCAAGCACTGAGCCATCCTGGCACCCCCCTGACAGAAGATTTGATGATAGTGTTGGTCCTCTTCAATGTTTTGATGCTCTGGTGCTATCCCTGCAAGGAAATTACATATGATTTATAATATAAATGCTGTGATAAGTGGACAGAGTATGCTTCTAAATGTTAAAACTCCCCTGCCTTTCCTTTTGAATTACAGGAACTACACCTATTTACCATTTTGTTCACCTCAAGAGGAATAAAATTTTCCAAATTTCTGAACCCTGTTTTTTCACACTGGCAATGAGCCTCTCTCTCAGATCCTGGAAGTCCCTTACTCCATGTCAAGAAGAGGAGGGTGTTGCTTTGGTTTTTTAAATTGTAAAAATAGGGGCGCCTGGGTGGCTCAGTTGGTTAAACGTCTGCCTTCAGCTCAGGTCATGATTCCGGGGTCCTTGGATCAAGCCCCACATCAGGCTCCCTGCTCAGTGGGAAGCCTGCTTCTCTCTCTCCCACTCCCCCTGCTTGTGTTCCCTCTCTCATTGTCTCTCTCTATCAAATTTTAAAAACTGTGGTAAAAATAGACATCACATACAATTTATCATTTTAGCCACTTGTAAGCATCCAATTCAATGGCAAGTCCATTTGCATCCTCCTTGTTGTGTTAGCTCTTTGAAACAACCTTTAGAGTTCAAACAACCCTTAGAGTCATTATTTGCCCAGTGATTGTCCTCCCTTTATTTGGAAGCTCTATGTATGGGGGGTCAACTGTGTGTGTCCGTCTTCCTCCTCCCCTGCGCGAAAAGGCAGGAGATGAAATCCCCAAGTAGCCAGGTGGTGGCGCTGTCGAGTCAAAGTTGCCTGCACGCTGACTCTCCCATCAACATGGTTTGGAAATCATTTAAATTCATCTGCCTCCAGTGAAATTGTTGCTCTGGGTTATAACCAACCTTCTCCATGTTCTTCTAACACAATTTACTCTTCTTTTCACCTGCTACTTTGCCTGATCATGAAGCAGTCCCATCTGGCAGGAACTGAATCATCCGCCTGCCACAGGAGAGAAAAGTATGCACAGATCTGTTCCCATCTGATTCTCTGTGCCTACCTCATCATTTACGGAAAATGTGTCCTTCGTGAAAATATGCCCCTCCTCCTGTCAGAAGCCAAGCCTGGAATGAAAGACTGAGATATAAAGATACAAGAATATCGATTGATTTAAAAAAAAAAAAAAAAGCCCCTGAGACCACAGGTGCCTGTAGGTGCACTGACCTCTCCCCTTACCTTCCTGGAAGTAGGAGATCCCACCCTTTCCATGGAAAATGTCCTCCCTGTGCCAGAAAGAGAGTGACATTCTTGTCGAGGACAGGAAGCTCAGAATAAGGAAATTCTGTGTAGACTTTGTTATAAAAGTAATGCTTATCTTCCTTTAGTTTCTCCATGGAACTTATTTACCTTCCCACAACCATGTCTGTTCAGCCCATAATAAAAGGGTTTAGGTCTTGCCACTTCTTTGGGTCCTTGTTTCCTTAGGAGGGCTCCCATGTCTTGTGAAAGTTATAGTAAATTTGTGCCCTTTTCTCCTGTTAATCTGCCTTGTGTCAGTGTAGTTCTCGGACCCAGCTGCAACCCTAAGACAATTGACTTACGGTTTTCCTTCAATGATATCTTCCTTTTTTTTTTTTTTTTTAAGATTTTATTTATTTGACAGAGAGAGAGATCACAGCTAGGCAGAGAGGCAGGCGGGGGTGGGGGGGAAGCAGGCTCCCTGATGAGCAGAGAGCCCGATGCGGGACTCGATCCCAGGACCCTGAGACCATGACCCGAGCCGAAGCAGAGGCTCAACCCACTGAGCCATCCAGGTGCCCCGACATCTTCCTTTTAGGCATCTTGGAATTCTACCTCCTGAATTGGTTTGATTCTTCTGTGTGAAAACGTGCTCTCAGATACCATCTTAACAAAGTATATGTACATTTGCAGTGTCCTTTTTTTATTCAAATTCAGTGAATTAACATATAGTATATAACTGGTTTCGGAGGTAGAGATCAGTAATTCATCAGTCTTACATAACTCCCAGTGCTCATCGCATCACATGCCCTCCTTAAATGTCCATCACCCAGGTACCCCGTCCTCCTTCCTTCCCCTCCAGGAACCCTCAGCTTGTTTCCTATGATTAAGAGTCTCCTGGGCACCTGGGTGGCTCACTCAGTTAAGCAACTGCCTTCGGCTCAGGTCATGATTCTGGAGTCCCGGGATAGATAGCCACATCGGGCTCCCTGCTCAGCAGGTAATCTGCTTCTCTCTTGACTTCTCCCCTCTCATGCGTGCACGCTCTCACTCTTTCTGTCTCTCTCTCAAATAAATAAGATTTTTTAAAAAACTTAAAAAATAAATGGTCTCCTATGGTTTGTCTCCCTCTCTGGTTTTATTTTATTTTTTCATCTCTTTCCCTATGATCCTGTTTTCTTAAATTCCACATATCAGTGAGATGTGACAATTGTCCCTCTCTGATTGACTTATTTTGCTTAGCATAATATCCTCTAGATCCACCCACATCATTGAAAATGGAAAGATTTCATTTTTTTGTTGGCTGTAAACCCAAAATTGCTCTTTAAAACACACACACACGCATTCCTGGTTTTTATTTTATTTTATTTACTTATTTGACACAGTGAGACAGCAAGAGAGGGACCACAAGCAGGGGGAGTGGGAGAGGGAAAAGCAGCCCTCCCGCTGAGCAGAGAGCCGGGATTATGACCGGAGTGGTGGCTCCCTGATAAATCCTGTTTAAAAACAAATTATTCCATGACCACCTGGGTGGCTGAGTTGGTTGTGCATCCCATCCGACTCTTGGTTTCGGTTGGGATCAGGATCTCAGAGTCGTGAGGTAGAACTGCCATGTCTGGCTCCCCAGTCAGCACACAGTCTGCTTAGGCCTCTCTCACCCCTGCCCCCTGCCCTCACTGTTTCTCTGAAATACAGAAATCTTGTTGTTGTTTATAAAGATTTTATTTATTTGAGAGAGAGTGAGAGCACACAAGCAGGGAGAGGGAGAAGCATCCAACGCCTGGCGAACCGGGATCATGACCTGAGCCACCCAGGCGTCCCTGCTTTTGCATGTTTGCCAAAAATCTATTGGGCTGGAGCAAATGTCAGTTTGCAAGCTCCTCTGGAGCTTCCTGGGTGTAATCTGAAAGCCGGCCCTTTACGCAGAGGGCAGGAAGAGACCAGCCAAGGAGAAAGTTCACCCCAGATTGGTAGCTGACGGGTTTAATAAGCAAGGAAACTAATATATGAGGCTTGTTGGGGATGCCACTAGAGGAGTACATCTCCTTACCTGCCACCAAATCTTGAACATTTATAGAGATCTTAATGGGGTTCAGTCACCTATACCATCCAGATGGTCTCAAGGCTGTGTCTGTGGACTAGCTCCCCCTGCGGAGGGTAGGCACAGCACAATTTCCAAGGACAGGGGAGAGAGTGGGGAACCTCCAATGTATTGGGGTTCAACTTAGGGTTCAATCAGACCTCCTCTGATAGTCTCTTTGTTTGGGTTTCTTCTTTTCGTTGATCAATGTGTCTTGTCTGCCAATTCTATTCTTGTTTTTTTGAAGTTGCTGTAGCGATTCTAATTCCTTTGCATAGGGGCGCCTGTGGCTCAGTTGGTTATGCGTCTGCCTGGGGCTCAGGTCATGATCCTCGGATCTGGATCCCTGCTCAGCGGGGAGTCTGCTTCTCCCTCTCCCTACCTCCACTCGTGCATGTTCTCTCTCAAATAAAATTTTTTTAAAAATAGATCACTTGCGGGGTGCCTGGGTGGCTCAGTGGGTTGGGCCTCTGGCTTCAGCTCAGGTCCTGATCTCGGGGTCCTGGGATCGAGCCCGGCATGGAGCCCCGCATCGGGCTCTCTGCTCGGCAGGGAGCCTGCTTCCTCCTCTCTCTCTCTCTCTCTCTCTCTGCCTGCTTCTCTGCCTCTCTGTGATCTCTCTCTGTCAAATAAATAAAATCTTTAAAAAAAAATAGATCACTTGCATATATTGCTTAAGAGAAATACTTAAGTGTGTGTTTACAGCAAAGAATGTTCCACAGTGGCTTTTTTTAAAAAGATTTTTTTTTTAAATTTATTTGACAGAGAGAGAGAGAGATCACAAGTAGGCAGAGAGGCAGGCAGAGAGAGAGGAGGAAGCAGGCTCCCCGCTGAGAGCCAGATGTGGGGCTCCATCCCAGAACCCTGGGATCATGACCTGAGCCAAAGGCAGAGGCTTTAACCCACTGAGCCACCAGGCGTCCATCTACAGAGTTTTTTATTTCCATGGAATAGTTCGGCAGCACTTACCTCATTGCAAACATACACACAAGTGTTGGCGGTGCTGGATGGGCAAATACTATATTTAGTAAACCAGCTATTAATTGCTCTTTGATTTTCTCATCATTTTGATAAGTAACACTGGAACTGATACTTTTCTAACTATGTGTGAGTTTGCAGCGACGTTCTCTAGGTATGTTTGTTGTCTACTTTGTTGTATATGCAGGGAAGGATCTTGTTTAAGCTTTAATGTGGTCGGGTCTATCAACTTCTTTGTGGTTTTTGGGCTTTGTTGTAATGCTTTAGAAAGACTTGCTCGGCCGGAAGTGATAGAATTACCGTGATCCATACATCCCTGGTCAGTCTGCGAGCATGTGCATGGATTTTTACAGTGTCCACCCGCCGATTTTGTTTAGGTCCTCTTGGGAGCCGCGGAAGCGTTCCGGCTGCTCCGAGAAGCTCACGCCCGCAGTCCACGCCAGCAGGCCTCTCCGAGGAACTTTCCACGCGTCTGTCCCTTTCTTAGCAGCCACCTGGAATCACAAGGTGCCCTCCCCCTCCGCCCCCGGCAGGAGGGGGACTTCGGGGCGCCCCGGGTTGGGAGACCCGGTCCGCGGTGGGGCGGGAGGAGCTCGGACGTCCGGGCCGCGGGCGGTGCGCCCTACCCTGCGGCGGTGCAGAGCCTTCCCGCTGACTTTCGCGCCGGTTGTCGGTCGCCACCCAGTGGCCGCTCTTGTACGTTCTCCCCCCACCCCCCCGCGAGCTCCGGCGAAACCGACGAGGGGTGATTTGGCCCTGGTGCCCGGCGCCGAGTTCCAGGTCGGGATTGTCCCTCTCTCGCCCGCGCGTCGCGGCCCATCCATTCGCGGAAGATTGGATGCGCAGGTCTTTAGGGTGGTGGGCGTAGGCGCGATGCGGGGCGAGCTCGGGAGGCCGCCCAGAAGTTCTGCCGGCCCCCGCCCGGCGATTCTGCGCCCGCGGGAGCAAACTGTGACGGTATTGGGTCGTGGGAGAGGGCATCACGCGCCCAGACGCCGGCGACTCCGGATAGGGGAGACCGACCCGGAACGTGCTGGAGGCGGGTTAGGGCGTCGAAAGCCGGGTTGCGGCTCCGTGTGGGCCCCGGTGGCCGCAGGGTCTTCCCGTGGGACGTTTCTCCAGGTCCCGACGGGTAGGCGGGGTGGACCGGCCTCGGCCCGCGCCGGTGCGCGTTCCCGCACGGGTTTTTGTCATTCTCGTTCGGTTTTCATAATTGTTGGTTTGGTAAGAAGATTGGCGCAGAACGCGTGGGTGGGACGTGCCCCGGGGCCTTTCTGGTTTCGCTCGTGGCCGGTGGTGCTTCCACAGCTTTTCCGAGCCCCTGTTCTGGAACTGAGAACGAGTGGGCGGCCTCCTGCGAGAGAAGGGGAGTGGGGCGTCAGCCTTCCTGGTTGGAGGGTCTGCGTGGAGCAGACGTTCCAGTCCGGAGACGCGTGTGGACAGATTCCTCCTTGCATGCACAGGTGGGAAGGGGGTGTCTAGCCTCCGCTGCACTTGGTCTTTATTGACGGGTGAGTTTCCGCGTCTACCACAGCACTTGGTTTTCACTCTGAAGGGCGCGTTTATGCGTTTTTCCAGTGCTCGGCGTCCACCGAGGGCCGCGTCCTTGGCGCTCCGGGAGTCCGCCGGGTGGCCGCAAAACTTCGGCCTTGAGGGGCGCCTGGGTGGCTCAGTGGGTTAAAGCCTCTGCCTTCGGCTCAGGTCATGATCCCAGGGTCCTGGGATCGAGCCCCGCATCGGGCTCTCTGCTCAGCAGGGAGCCTGCTTCCTCCTCCTCTCTCTCTGCTTGCCTCTCTGCCTACTTGTGATCTCTGTCTGTCCAATAAATAATAAATAAAATCTTTAAAAAAAAAAAAAACTTCAGCCTTGATATAAGGGGAGTCGCGCTGGGACGGGGAGCCGAGCCCCACTTTCAAGAGCTCCGCACAGTCTGTGGCAGCGCCATTCCGAGCACAGCGGTTTTCTCTAGGGCCGTGGGCCATTGTGGCCGGCAGCACGCGAAAGCCCCTACGTATGAGACCGGGTGTTCCTGTCATGGTTGTTCACGCGGTTTTCCGTGGCCTTGGACACCAGTGACTCAGCTTGGGGCGTGGCGTTCTTGTGCCGCTGAAACCCAGGACAGGTTAAAGCCCGCCCGGCCCCCCAGCGGTGTGTTGGGTGCTTGGGAGAGGAGGACGAGCAGTATCTATACACGCGGCCGTTTCCGGCGGAGGGAGCGAGCTGGGGTGCTAGCGAGCCCGAGGTGATCGCTCTGCGGGTGGGTTTCCGTTAGGGCCGTTGAGCCTGTCGCTGGGCCGGGCGCGGTCTTCGCCCCGGGCCCAGCCTCTAGGCCAGTGGGAGGCGAGTATTCGGAGCGCGGAACACTGCTCCACCCCTCTTCTCCCCGCCGGCCAGGTGCACGGACAGGGGTGTGGAGCCGAGCAGCCTCGATCTTCCGCGCAGACGTGCTCTGGCTGGTGGTGTCTTGCCGGCACCTTCGCGGGGAGGAGCCCTTCGGCCTGTCCACTCCCCGGTCCGCCCCGGGGTGTCCATTGCCAGTGGTCCCGGAACACCCCCTCCCGGGTGCGTGAGCTGGAGCCTGTGACCGCGTGGGGAGGGCGCCGCGCCCGGCGCGTTTTGCGTGGAGGTTTGCGTAGGTGCAGCCGGTTAACGGTGGCAGCGGTGCGAGGGGCGTGTTGGGCGGTTATACGGGAATAGGACTGCGAAGTCCGTTTGGGCCTGCAGGGCGTACGGATGAGCCCCGAAGTGACGGGACTTCCCAGTCGTGCCCAGAACCCAGAAGGGGCCGTGTGTTGACCGGCATCTTGGGGTGCGCAGCTCGCGGGGTTGGGTTTCCCGGGCCTGATTTGTGGTCGGAGAGCAGCAGGCCAGTTGTCCCTGGACGTTGCTGTTACCTTTGCCACTTACTCCCCTTTCGTCCTGCGTAGGCGCTTGGGAGAGCGCCGCTTTCGGCGTGGAGCTCCGGGGCTGAGCACCATTTTCTCCCTCGGGAACCGTGTCATTGCCTCCGAAGCAGGGCAGAGTCTCACGGGGCTGCCCGGCGAGTGGCGCGCGTGCGGTTCTCTTTCCTGATGTGGAAGGGTCTGTCTCCAGCATCCCTGCGCCTCGGTGGGGTTTCTCGACCGCTCCTGGCTACTGACCCGCTGGGCGGCTGACGGGCACGGGGTGGGGGCTGCCTCGTTGGGGCGCTTGCCGTAGGATCGCGAGGGCCTCGAGGGTGCAGGGGCTGGCGCGCGTCTCATGCGTCCAAGCCCGATCTTGTGTCCGCTAGAGGTGGGCTGAGCGCACGGCTTCCCGGCGCTGGACCCTCCTGTGAGCCTTTCCGATCGCCGCCGATTCTCCGCGGTGCCGCGCGGCTGGGACCGCAGTGGTTGCCAGCACCGCGTGTTGGGGTGTGCGCGGGGCTCTGAAGGCCAACTGAGTGTTGTGGGTGCTCGAGGGCAGCCCCCGCTTTATATGGGGGCCTTCAGAACTCGAGACTCCGGAGGGGCCCGGGGAGACGCTGGCCGGAGGGCCCGGTGTTCGCTCCCTGGTCTCGTGCTCTCCGGCCTTGCTGAGACGTGGGGCCGCGCTCTAGGACCTCGCTTCCGGGCCGCGCTGTGGCTCCGTCCGCGGCCGGCGGCCGTGTGTGAGGGCCCGGGATGTGTATGTGGCCAGACCCTACGGAAGGAGAAAACCGGAACGCCAGTCGGGTCGTGTCTACACGTTCCTGAGCGCCGCTCTGGGGGGGAACAGGGCCTTGCCCGGACCTTTGTCCGTGCGAGACGCTGGCTTGGAAGGGGATGGTCTGCCGTCCGCGCCACCTTGGGGGGAGGGGGCGCTCCCTCTCCCCACACCGGGTCAGCAGACGGGGGAGAGTCTGCAGGTCGCTTCCTCCGCTGGCTTCTCCCCGGGAGCGCGCCCCGCAGACTAGCACCTGCCGGCTCAGCACCCCCGCGGCCGTGGCGTGGGCTCCTGCGGCTGCGGTGACGGGATCTCAGGGTGGTCGCACGCCCTCGAGATTGCAAACCCGGGTGGATGCTTTACCATATTGCGCAATACGGTAGTTCTTGCTGGAAGGGCGGGTCCCGAGTGATGGGGAATCCGGATCCGATTCAGGTGGCAGGAGCCTGAGAACCAAGCGCTGCATTGAGGGGCGCAGCAGGGGCCCTGATCATCCCTAGTTCTTGGGCGCAGACCAGGGGGAGAAGAGGGAGGTCCCAGTCTCCCAAGGGGAGTGCTTGAGATCCTTCGGTCGCGGGCCCCCCGCGTGATAGAGTCTGAGCCCGATGCTGGGTGGGGGGTGTGGACGAGGACCCGCTCGGGGTCAGCTGTGGCTCCTCCCCCTCGCGTTTCGCCGCTGCAGCTGTGGGAAAGGGATGTTCTTGCTGGCCCTGAAGGGCTGGCGCGTCTGTAGAACCTTGTCCCAGGCTGGCTTTGAATCCTGCAGTCGGGTCCCTATGAAAGGGGAGACCGGAGACCAGGGGATGTTTCCATTGGAGTTTTCTGGAGCTGAGGTGGCGGCTGATGAGGGACGTGTGCGTCCTAGTACCGAGCTGTGTTAAGGGTTGTGGGGGGAGACTTTCCTGAGAAAGGAAGTTGACGGGTAGAAGAGATTTTCTCTTGGTTTTGTGTCCTGAAAAGGGGGCCTTGTGATGGGGGGGGGCAGTGGTCCTTCAGGCGTGGCTGTGAAGCAGGATCCCAGCGGGAGGTAGACCAGTGGCTTGAATGTGGTAGCATGGCCCCCACCGACTGTTTTACCTTACCTATGGGGTTGGCGGCGCGGGTGCTGGGTTGTTGGAGCAAGTTTATGCGGTTAAACTAGAATATACTGGAGGCTGCAATGAGAGAACTTAGTGTGTGACCCCGGAGCAAGTGGTGTGGCATGCAGCACCACCCCCATGGGGCGATGGGGTGGCTTGCTTGGGGCCTCCACCAGGCTGAGCCAACTTTGGAGGTCCAGACTGGGCCCTTGCTTGCCGCGAAAGGCCTCGTTCCTGGTGGGTGATATGGGTCATGAGTCTTTGTGTATCCGCTCAGAGGACCGCAGCCTCTGGTGGCCCGTTGGAGGGTTTTTAGGGCAGCGGAGGCTGGGAGGCAGCGCTGGGGCCCTGGGCGGTGCGGGGAAGGGGGCAGCAGGGCTCGTGGGAGGGGTGCGTCCTCCCTCTCCAGCCTCCGGCGGGGCGTATAGGCTCACTTCCACGTCATCCTTTGGCCAGGTCTCTGGAAAACCCCCTTCTCCCCGTCTGGCTCTTCCCCCGACCTTGTGCCGGGTCGGCTTGCGCCCAGGTTTCCTGCCCTTGGGGTGTCTGCCCTTCTAGCTGGGGGTAAGTCAGCCTCAGCAGTTTGTGGGGGGGGAGGGAGTTGCAGGATGTGAACTTGCTCCCGGGGAGCCCCGTTACCTCGGCACGGCATCGTGCCCAGGGTTTCGCTCATGGGGGCACAGTGTGTCCCCCGGCTGGAACGGCTCCTGGTGATGGCAGCCCGCGGTCTGTTCCTGGGCTGCCCGTTGGTCGGTACGTGAGACCCCGGGTGGCCGCATCCTTTTTCCCCAACCAGGACCTCACTGTGTCGCACCGCTTGTGGGTGCCTCTGCGGGTCCCTTTTTCCTCCTGTCCTCCGGTGTGTGGGGGACGAAGGGGGCGTCCACGCTGGCCCCCACCGTGCAATGTCTGGGAGATGATCACTGCAGCTTGGCCTCCAGTGGAAGAGGGGTGCTGCTGTGAGTTCCAGGCAGGGGGTTAGTTAACTCGCGCTGATTGGTGAATGGGGGAGGGGGAGGAGCCTTGCCTGAAGGCTCCCCCCACAACCACCCCCCCCACCCTGGGCAGGGGTGAAGCCCAGGTGTTGGCTGCAATGCAACCCCCAAGCGCCTGGTTTTAAGGCTATCTGAGGAAAGGAAAAAGGAGGGGTTTGGGGGACAGACAGAGTGCCTGGAGGACGGGAAGCCTTTCTGAGGCCACAAAGGCCACTTACATCCTTCCTGCCCCAGGGCCTCCAGCAGGCAGAGAACCCAGGCGTGCCTGCTCTGGTGTGTGCCCCACTCTCCAAGGGGCATCCTGGCCCAGGGGTGCAGGGTGGATGCAGTCCTGGCTGGTTGGGACACAAAGGGGTGTGGCCCAGGGGTGGCTTCCTCATATGTCAGGGCCCATCTTGGAACATAGAGCAAGCCTTATTCAAGAAAGCAAGTGAGCGGGGGTTTGCTCAGAAGGTGCAGTGGGGTGCTCCCCTAAGCCCTGGAACCACCTGAGGATGCAAGAGAGATGATGGGAGGGAAGAGTGGGCCTGTGCCTTCCTTTAGTGACTTGGTTTTCTTGACCCTAAAAATGCGGCACCCAAGCGCACTTAGTTGCCTGGTTGTGCCAATTTTTTAAGGTTTGGGGCCTTTTTGTGTATTGCCTTTTTATAAGTCTCCCAATTTCATCATTTTGGGGGGATGGTTTTGCAAGTCTTTATTAGAGGAGAGAATATTTTGTCCATAATACAGTGAAGATTATTGAGAAGTTTTGGAAGTCTGTTTCCGAAATAAACCCCCCCAACTACATGGGGTGGGAGGTGTTTGTTTTACATACATTTTATTTGTGGTGGTCAAGTGAGGGGGAGCAAAATGGATAAAACAATGTAGATGAGCAGATCCTGGAGTGTTGCGGGATAGTCCTTTGATAAAAACTACTTATGGTGGGGAGGGACTTGAAAAAGGTCACAAGGAAGAAGGCATATATAGATCCATTTATTACAGTCTGTATACAATTATAAGTATGTGCAGTCTACCAGTATCCTTAACTTTTATAAAGCTTTATTAAAAAATGGAATAGAGAGCAGGTCCCCTCACCCTGCCTGGTGCATCAGTGAGACTTTCCAAATAGCTTCTCTGTGGGTCAGCAATCTGGGCAGAAGAGCATCATCCCAGCCGAATTTCTATCCTATTACCGGTTTCTTGCCTCTGTAAGCCCTATCCTGCAAATAGAGTTTATAAAGATCCTCAACTACATGAAGAAAGCAGAGGAAGGTGATGTGTGCAGGTTTCACTACATCATCAGGCCCACCAGAAAAGCTGAACCCCTGTCGAAGGCACATGATTCCCTTGCAGTACGTTCCTTCCTGCAGAATAAACCCGGGGGCGGGGGGCGGCCACAGAGAAGAGAGGCTGTTCTCATGGAACCAGGATTTGCAAACCCCCTTAGCTGTCAAAATTACCTAATGAGGAAGGGGGACTGCATAATTCCCCCCACCCTCTATCTCCCAAGGGCCCAGAGAACCTGCCCTGTTTTATACGCTGAGGAAGGTGGCAGGGCTCCTAAAGGCCCACAAACCTGGTCTGGGGGGGTGGGGGGGAGACCATTCCTCCCAGCAGGAGTCTCTTTCTATGAAATCCCAATCACGGGAGGAGGTTAGGCCTTGAGCTGGCTTCCCCATGTGCTGCACTGACATCTCTGTCCTCCGCGGCTGCAGGCAGGAGGTTATCTGGTGTGAAGTTTTCGGTGTTGAATGATGTGGGAGCTTTGGCTGAAGGACTTCCCACATTCTCCACACTCGTAAGGCTTCTCGCCCGTGTGGACTCTACGGTGCTGGATGAGGTTGGACTTTTGGCTGAAGGATTTCTCACACTCCCCGCACTTGTAAGGTCTGGCTCCCGTGTGAATTCTCTGGTGCTGGTTGAGCGTGGACCTATGGCTGAAGGACTTGCCGCATTCGCCGCACTCGTAAGGCCGCTCTCCGGTGTGAATGCGCAGGTGCTGAACGAGCTTGCACTTGTAGCTGAAGGACTTGGCACATTCGTTGCACTTGTAGGGCCTTGCTCCGCTGTGGATCTTCTGGTGCTGGATGAGGTTGGAGCTTTGGCTAAAGGAATTCCCACACTCCCCGCACTTATAAGGCTTTTCTCGCGTGTGCACTCTCTGGTGTTTGATGAGGGTCGAGCTGTAGCTGAAGGCTTTCCCACATTCGCCACAGGCGTAAGGCCTCACGCGAGTGTGAATCTGCAGGTGCTGGACGAGTCTGAACTTGAAGCTGAAGGCTTTTCCGCATTCGCTGCATTTGTAAGGCCTGGCGCCAGTGTGAATCCTGTGGTGCTGAATGAGGTTGTAGCTTTGGCTGAAGGATTTCCCACATTCGTTACACTCGTAAGACCTCGTTTCTGGGTAAGCTCTCTGGCAGTCACTAAGGATGGAGCTTTGGTTAAAAGGCTTCTCACAGTTATCCCAGTCGTGGTAACTTTCTCTGGGGTGCAGTTGCTGATGCTGGAAAAGTTTACAGTCATAGCTAAAGGACTTCCCGTGGTCGCTGTACTCGGGTGGACTTTTTCTATCCTGAAAGGAGTCCCCATGTTCAAAGCTGCTGTGAGGCTCGGCTCCTTTGAGAGTGGCCTGGTGCCGGAGAAGGCTCACGATGGCCAGGAAGTCCTTCCCAACTCCCCCACAGGGGAAAGGCTTCCCTGACACGTGCAGTTTGTACCTTGTCACAAGCTCCATGTCCCATCTGAACGGCTTCTCCTCATTATGCTTCTGGGGCTGAAGATTTGCGTCCAACCACAGTTTCCCACATGCCTCACAGATGTAGTTCTGCCCACGATGTGCTCCTTGGTCCTCACCCAGGTACAAAATGTCTCTCCCAAGCAAGACACACTTGTCACAGGGCTGAGCTCTCCACACGGATGGAGCTGGACTTGAAGTCCTGCCCATGGACACCTGCTGCACCGAAAGGGCCTCCTCCTCCTCCATTCCGTACCAACAACCTGAAAGCAAAGAAACGCGGGGGAGAAGCTCCTGTTATGCCCCAGATCAGGCTGATAAAACAGGCCGGAGCCCTGGGACTCAAGTCACAATTGGAAGGAGCGGTGCAGGAAGGGCGGGGGGGTTCAGGCCTGAGCACCCTGGACGACCCCTCTAATCCCCAGCTGAAGTGGCTGGGAGAGGACGAGCAAGTCCGCGCATGGCCCAAAACAATACCAGATGCAGATCCACGCAGGAACATCTCGTAAGATGAGCCCCTGGTCTTCCACATAACTGCTGGCCCCAATGAGGAAGAGGGAGAAAACCTAAGCGCACACTGGGTCTGGACAGGAGCTGGCCCGGCCCGGCGGGGAGTCTTACCTAGTGAGATCACGAGTGCAAAGTTCTCCAGCATCACATCATGGTACAGGCATCTCTGTGTCTCGTCAAGGAGCCCCCACTCTTCCCAGGAGAAGTACACAACCACGTCTTCGAAGGTCACACTACCCTGCCATGAGGGGGAGACATGAAACCACAAACAGGCAAGCCTTGGTGCCACTTCTCCCTAGGTCTCAGCCCTCTGCAACAGCAGGCAGGTCTGTAAGGCTGCACCATCCTCCAACCAAGCACTGTCCCTAAAATCCTCCCCAGTGTAGCCACCAGGTCCAACTGCTGCTCCTAAGTCCCTAATACCCATCAGCTCCCACCCCCCTTTTTACAGCTGCTGGCATCATGAGTGCTCTGCAAGAGGAACCCCACTTCCTAGGGCAGCCTTTAGTCTTCTGGGTTCGAGGGCACTACTCATACTGGACTAGAGCCTCCACAAAAAACCTCCCTTTAATATCCAGACACTGGGAATTAGTAATTACCAGCTCACGACCTTTGCCCTTAAATTAAGCTCCTCTACTAGGCTCCAGGTACAGATGCCACAAACCAGTGTCCTTCTCCTATCCCTTACCTCCATGTGAGAAGCCCAAGGCAGGACTAGACTCAGTACCTGAAGTTCCCACAGGCACCTGAGGCGCAACCCCTCACCTCCGCCCGCCGAGTGCCTCCCCAGGGCTCGGCCTGTTCTCTACCTCACTCTTCCCAATAGAGAATCTGGTTCTACTTTAAAAAGGAATTTAAAGCCCAACCGTTTCTCCGGCTTCTGGGGCTGTGATTTACATCTCTGTAGCCTCCACCCCAACCCTCCCATTTTCTGTAGCACTGCCCACAGCTCAGCCGCCGCCTCCAACAGTAACCCCCAGGCTGGCCTCCTTCCAGGTCCTCGGCACCTTCTCCCTTACAGGTTCAGTTCCAAAGTGCGCAACCTGTAGAGATGGGGCTCTCGCTAGGACCTGCCCCCTGATTCCACCTCTCGCTCTGCTCGTGGGGCAGACAGGAAGGGGCCCAGGCTGCAGGGCCGCAAGCAGGTGCCGAGTTCAGGCCCAGGGGACAGCATTTACCTGAGCCGGGTCCGCGGGCACAGCTGCCGCCATGGGACTCCGTGGGAAGAGCAGGCCTGGGAGCGGCCCAGGGCCACGGGGACGCCTCCTCTCTTGCTTCCCCAGTCACCTCGGACTGACCCTGCGCTCTGGACCTGCCGAACAGCGAACAGCCCGTCTCCTGGACCTTCATTGGCTCCACGCTGGCGTCACTGGGCGCAGGGTCCTCTGGGCAATGCAGTTCTCAGCGTTCCACAGGCCTTTGCAAGGGGCGCCACACGTCAGAACCTCCTGGAACACAGCCGCAGCTGCTCTGCAAGAGGCGCTGTGCCTGGATTCCTGGGGAGTCGCGAAGATCCCCTGAATGTTCAACACCAATGCAGTTTTAGACTCCCCGACCGCACGCTCCCAGAGGCTACAGGGACTACTCCCGCTGTCCCCAAAGCTCACAATTGCACACGGACCTAGTGTTCCAGAGTCACTCATAATCACAACTGTGTCTGACTTTGGGCGGGGTGGCACTGGGAAGAAGGCGACCTCATCTCCTACACTTGTTTTCTCCAGGCTCACTGCCCATGGCGTGCTTTTGTCCAATGCTGGAAAGCCATGGATTCTGGTCTTCGGTCCAGTTTTGAAGTCACAGAAGGAGTCTGAGGGAGACCCCTTGAGGAAAATGAAAGGGATCTAAAGCTTCTGAAACCCAATTCTCACTTCAGGGCTCTCTCCAGACTTTGCGAATGCTCAGGTTGTTAAGAGATGTGGGTTATAAAAGGTAAAGCTCCAAACCAAAACCACATCCCATGAGAGATTCGTACTGTGCTCTCTGGCTTCCCTGGCTCCGTGCAGGACCCGCTCACCACCGCGGGGGTAGTTCTGAGCTACTGGGTGCCATGGAGTTGAAGCAGCAAGTAAAACTGTATTTTATCTGTCTAGGGGGGTTTAAAGAGATGAAAACATACTCCTGAACTGCGGTGCCAAAGAGCGTCCCTAATCTGTGTGTATATGAGTGACAGGGCATCAAGGATGCTAAGAGCTTCTCAATGGAAATACCATGTAAAGACAAGCCCTCCCACAAGTGTGTGAAGAACGTTCCCAAAACAACTACAAAGCCTCTTGTGGAAAAATTTACAGGTTTGACAGTTCCAGGTGATGAACCCCTATCCAAAGAGCCATCTAGAATTCATAAATGCTGGTATCTGTTCTGACTGCTCCACCTTCAGTCTTCCTGACACCCCAAAATACGGAAATTATGCCTACTAATAACAGGAGTACAACTCTATGCGTTCAAGTGAGAGGAAGTGTCAGGGACATTTTCACCAGGAAGGTATGTTGAAAGCCGAGCTAGGCCTCTTGAGCCCAACAGCTGGCTGAATGAAGCCCAGTTGTGAATGCAAAAAACCAGTCTTTGAAGAAAATTAAAAGTGCCACTCCAGGGAACACACAAACGGTACAAAAGCAAAACAGCCTGACTACTGATAGAAAGTTCTAGTGGTCTGCAAAGATCAAAGCAGCCCCAACACTCCCTTAAGCCAAAACCTAATCCAGAGCAAGGCCTAACTGTCTCCACTTCTAGAAAGGCTGAGAGAGGTAAGGAGTCGGCAGAAGACCAGCTGAAAGTCAGCAGAGGCTGGGTCCTGAGGCTGAGGAAAGCAGCCATCTCCACACCATCACAGCACAATGGACAAAGTGGAAGCGGTTGTTTCCAACCCTCACGGATGACTCTGTGGGGACTTAGAAGAAGTACCAGTAGCTGCAGAGAATCAGAAGTAGAGAAGGTGTGACCGAAAGGCTGCACAGTACAATCTCATGAAAGAACCTGAATGGAAGACCAGAGAAAGGCATTGCTTGGGGTTGCCTGAGGTGGAACTACTCCCGGTAAAGATGCCCAAAGACTGCCAAAGTGACCACTGATAAAGAAGGTCTATGGTGAATGTTTCATAAGAGGGGAAGTCAACTGTAGGGTAAACATCATTGTCTGAAGAAACTGCCACAGCCACCCTGAGCCACAAACAAAATGATTAGGACTTGCTGAGAGCTCAGGTGAGTGTTTTCTTAGCAAGAACGTATTTCTTAATTAAGGTCTGTGTATTGGTTAGGGGTTTTTTTGTTTTTTTAAAATAAGGCGTAATGATTTTTGTACACTTAAAAGACTACGGTGTAGGGCGCCTGGGTGGCTCAGTGGGTTAAGCCGCTGCCTCCGGCTCAGGTCATGATCTCAGGGTCCTGGGATCGAGTCCCGCATCGGGCTCTCTGCTCAGCAGGGAGCCTGCTTCCCTCTCTCTCTCTCTCTGCCTGCCTCTGTCTACTTGTGATTTCTCTCTGTCAAATAAATAAATAAAATCTTAAAAAAAAAAAGACTACGGTGTAAACATAACTTCTATTATATATGTCCTGGGAAACCAAACACTTCGTTCGACTTGCTTTATCACAGGTGTAGAACCCAACCCACACCTCTTGTGTTGCTGGTGATGGGACAACCACATGGCCCTCGGGTACGAGCAGCAGCACGGGCAGAAAGGAGCCTTCCTGGAGCATCCATTATCGGGAAAATGCAGCAACTTCTTAGAAAAGGAGTCTTGACAACCTTCCCCCGCTCAGAACCCGGACAGGTGGAACAGAGATCCAACTACGCAAACCACATTCTCTCTCTCTTCTGCTCAGAGTGTAAAAGGGAAAGAGGTTCCTGCACAATAAATGTAATCTTTCCTCCGTCATTCACAGCAACAGATAAAAAATGCCATTTAGACACTGTAGACATTCATAGTCATCGCAGTCCACCCACACTGTCCCCTAACATGCAACATTTTCACCCAATGTTTTCATTCAAATCAGCACTGGATTTCTACTGTCAAACTCCCCAAACCTCAAAAAGCCATACGTGACGTTTTCATGAAATTCCCTTTGAATAATTGCTTACAGAACGGCCTTTTGTATCCCACAACTGCTACTGAACACAGAATGCAAAATTCCCAGCAGATTCACTGGCATAGCTTGTGAGACTATAAGGATTTTTTAAAGTGTTACTAAATAAAACAATTGTGTGTTCTAGAGAGAACTCAGAGCCCAAAGACTCTGTTGGGAAAAAGATTTTTTGTCTGTCACTGCTAATGAAGTACAAAGAGAGGAAATGTGGAGACGTTGAGAAACAGGAAGGCAGATGTTTGTGAGCAGAGAGCTTGGATTCATAATCAGGGTATCAGGGTTATCTAAAAGGACAAAATATTAGGGGCACCTGGGTGGCTCAGTGGTTAAGCCTCTGCCTTCGGCTCAGGTCATGGTCTCAGGGTCCTGGGATCAAGCCCCGCATCGGGCTCTCCACTCAGCGGGGAGCCTGCTTCCCTTCCTCTCTCTCTCTGCTTGCCTCTCTGCCTACTTGTGATCTGTCTGTCAAATAAATAAAAATAAAAAAATAAAAATAAAAGGACAAAATATTAGTTGAATGAGTGAAAAGAGTCAAACACACTCACCAGGATCAGGATGGTGCCTATGACTCTGGCTTCACAGAATAGAGTCACTGCTGAGAAGGTACTGACCCCTCTGTGAGTATCTGTCAAAGACAAGGACAGTGTGGAGTCAAGCCCAGACCATGAGGCTCAAGCACACGACACATCAACATCACAGATGCTGTCAGTTTTCTACACCTCCTTAAGCTTCTCAATTTGTCTGCAACAGCCCAGGGAAAATGCATACATTTCCCCCAATGCTTAGGTTTCTGCTTCTCTCATAGGAATGTCTGAAGAAAAGGGTGAGGAATTTCCAAGGATCCCAACTCTAATCTAAGTGGGAAAGACAACATTCGGATCTAAGCTGAAACTACTTTATCAACTTAGCATGCTAGAGGCTGATTTCAGTGACAAAGTCATCGTACCTGAAAACTTCTTCGTTCAGATAACAAACTGTTTCAGTTTAATAATAATCATAACAGCAAGTCTTTCATAATTGCAGAGCTATTTCATGTAGAATTATCATCACAGACTCAAACTAGTATCTATCAATTAGGAATTGAATAAACCCTCACAGAGTAGTAGGTTGCTGTGGACAGGATCAATAAACTTTCTCTGCTGCTCAAACTTCAGGTCATAATCTTGTATTAAAATATCAGAATGCTATCTGTAATTAGCTCTTCTTCCCCAACACTGGAACAAAAATTGTATGGAAGGGCGCCTGGGTGGCTCAGTGGGTTGGGCCTCTGCCTTCGGCTCTGCTCATGGTCTTGGGGTCCTAGGATTGAGGCCCACATTGGGCTTTCTGCTCAGAGGGAGCCTGCTTCCCCCTCTCTCTCTGCCTGCTGCTCTGCCTGCTTGTGATCTCTCTCTCTGTCAAATAAATAAAATTTTTAAAAAAATAAAAAAAATTTTTAAAAGATAAAACTGTATGGAAAATCAATCTGTGTGGTTATATACAAGATTTTTTTTAAAACTTAGAAGAATGGTATACAATTAAGAGGGGAGGTGGGAAAAGTGGAGTAAACAGGATGAAATTCCTTTTATACATTTATGATTAAATATTTTGAAATAAAATTCCCAAGAATAAAAAAGAGGCTTATATTCACAAATCAATGTTCACAGCATCTACTCATTATATAGCACAACACTAGGAACAAACTTCAACAGATGAGTAACCGAATAAATTCTTTAACACCCGTACAACGGAACACTACTCAGCGGTAGTAAGGAGTGAATGACTGACACATGCACGGAGCAGGATGGATCTCTCGCATGTTCGGTTTCATCGGAAACCCATGTTCATGTGCAGTTCATGAAACTACAGAGATGGAGAACGAATCAGTACTTTTCAGAGGACAGGGATGGGATGGAGGGTAAGCTGGTGTGAGTGCAAACAGCAGAAGGAAGTTTTGGTGGTCACAGACCAGTTTTCTATCTTGACTGCACTGGTGGTGATGGGAATCTCTACGTACGAGCAAATTACTGTAATAATACACACGTGCAGTTAAAAATGGCAACACCTGGGACGCCTGGGTGGCGCAGTTGGTTGGACGACTGCCTTCGGCTCAGGGCGTGATCCTGGAGTCCCGGGATCGAGTCCCGCATCGGGCTCCCTGCTCCATGGGGAGTCTGCTTCGCTCTCTGACCTTCTCCTCGCTCATGCTCTCTCTCACTGTCTCTCTCTCTCAAATAAATAAATAAAAAATCTTTAAAAAAAAAAAAATGGCAACACCTGAGTAAGATCTATAGCTGTCTAAGACATCATTTAGAGAGGCAGGGTGAAGGGAACATGGGACTTTCATACTACTTATGCAACTTCCTGTGAATCTATACTTAAGCTAAAAATAAATTATTACTGTGTATCAAACCTCAGGCCCTAACCCAAGTTAATTTTAACATTTATTCATTTGAGAGAAAAAGTGAGTGCAAGAGTCGGGGAGGGCGGGGAAGGCAGAGAGAGAGAGAGGGGAAGCAGACTCTCCACAGAGCAGGGAGCCCGGGTGTGGGACTTGATCCCAGGACCCAGAAAACATGACCCAAGCTGAAGGCAGACACTTAACCATATCACTGAACCATATGAGCCACCCAGGTACCCTGAGAGAGGTTAATTTTAAATTTAATGATATAACTCCTATTAAACACTGAATGATAGAGAACGTTTCACTAATGATGTGTGAAAATCAGCATATTCTCAAGGCACCTGGGCAGTTCAGTCAGTTGAATGTCCAACTCTTAATGTCCGGGGGGTCAGGAGACTGGGCTCCCTGTGAGCATGGGGCCTGCTTAAGATTCTCTCTCTCTCCCTCTGCTTATGCTCTCTTCTCTCTAAACAAAAATGAAAACAAAATAAAACAAAACCAAAGTTTCCTAATGTTATGTATCTACTTAGCGGTGTCCAGGTGTCCTTTATCAGCACACCTTTACAGATCTACTGTCCCCAAGTATCATCTTAATGTAAAGAAAACAGGGGCTCTGGAGGAACAGGCAAAATGGGTGAAGGGGAGTGGGAGCTACAGGCTTCCAGTTATGGAATGAGAAGTCATGGGGATGAAAGGCACAGCATCTGGAAACAATCAATGTGGGGGCGCCCAGGGGGCTCACTCGGTTAAGTGACTCTTGATTACGGTCCTGAGATCAAGCCCAAAGGGCTCCGCACTGAGCGGGGAGTCTACTTGATACATCTGCCCCCCAAGGTCCCCCCTAAAATAACCCTTTAATAAAAACGAATAGTCAGCAGTACTGTAGGAGTGTGGCGAAAGGCGGTACCACACGGGCTATCACGGTGAGCACTGTACAATGTAGAGAATCGCCGAGTGACCACACTGCACGCCCGAAACTAGTACAACACTGAACTAGTGCACCACTCTATGTTAAGTACACTGAACTAGTGCACCACTGTATGTTAAGTACAATCAAGTTAGTTCGCCCCCCCCCCTTTTTTAAAAGAACGCATGCATGAAACATGACATTTAGATTTTTGGCCTGCCTCAGCAAGTAGAAAGATGGAGTTAGCACTGGCTGAAATTGGGAAGGCCAGGGCCAGGGAAGGACTGCAAGGAAGTACAGGAGAAATTTTTGAACATGTGGGGTCTGTGACAGATACAGATCTGGAAGTTTTCTAGTATTTATACGGTGTGCTGTTTATAGTCACGACACTGCATGAGATCAGAAATGAGTGTGCAGTCTGAGAATTCAGAAATGACTAATGGGAAAATGAAAGACGGGAGAGGAAAAGAAATCGGGAATAAAAAACGTCAATTGTGGTAAAATCTTCTGAAAAGAACTTTACGCAAAATCTTAGAAGTCACCATTGGATTCAGGAGTTAGCTAATGACAATGGAGTTGTGAGGCTAACAAACCAAACTTGAATGAGTGGAGCACTACATAGGAATTGAGGTAATCGAGTGAGAGAAAAAAAATGCTCCTCAAAAATTTATCTTAAAAGTTTAGTTGTAAAAGTGGAGAGAGACAAATGGTAGAATAGGAAATATACTGGATCAACTAAGGAGAGGAAAGTATTTTTTTTTTTAAGATTTTTTATTTATTTGACAGGCAGAGATCACAAGCAGGCAGAGAGACTGGCAGAGAAAGAGGAGGATAAAGGCTCCCCGCTGAGCAGAGAGCCCGAGGCGGGGCTTGATCCCAGGACCCTGAGATCATGACCTGAGCCAAAGGCAGAGGCTTTAACCCACTGAGCCACCCAGGCACCCCAAGTATTTTTAAAAGGATAATAGTGTTGAGAGTGTTATTTTAAAAAGAGACTGCAAGGGGTTCCTGGGTGGCTCAGTGCCTTCAGCTCAGGTCATGATCACAGGGTCCTGGGACAGAGCTCCCTGCTCAGCAGGGAGCCTACTCACCACCCCACCCTCTCGCCTGAATCTCTAACTACTTGTGATCGGTCAAAAAAAAAAGGGCGGGGGGCGCCTGGGTGGCTCAGTGGGTTAAAGCCTCTGCCTTCGGCTCAGGTCATGATCCCGGGATCCTGGGATCGAGCCCCACATCGGGCTCTCTGCTTGGTGGGGAGCCTGCTTCCTTCTCTCTCTCTCTCTCTCTGCCTACTTGTGATCTGTCAAATAAATAAATAAATCTTTAAAAAAAAAAAAGAGAGAGAGAGAGATGCTGCAAAAGCAAGCGCACTGCGGGGCGCCTGGGTGGCTCAGTGGGTTAAGCCGCTGCCTTCGGCTCAGGTCATGATCCCAGGGTCCTGGGATCGAGGCCCACATCGGGCGCTCTCCTGAGCAGAGAGCCTGCTTTCCTCTCTCTCTCTCTCTCTGCCTGCCTCTCTGCCTACTTGTGATCTTTGTCTGTCAAATAAATAAATAAAACCTTTAAAAAAAAAAAAAAAAAAAGCAAGCGCACTGCAAGAGAAGTCAGTATCCTGAGATTTCATAAAGAACTAGTGCCCCCACGCCTGGGTGGCTCAGAGGGTTAAGATCCTGCCTTTGGCTCAGGTCATGATCCCAGGGTCCTGGGATCAACATCAACCCCGCATTGGGCTCTCTGCTCAGCAGGGGAGCCTGCTTCCTCCTCTCTGCCTACTTGTGATCTTTGTCAAATAAATAAATAAAATCTTAAAAAAAAAAAAAATAGAACTAGTGCCCCGAGATGTTAAGACATGGGCGGCATAGTAACTGACCCTAAATCAGAGGGGAGGAATCAGTTCTATTTTGGTAAAAGTAGGTCCATAATAAGACTTGAACGAACTGGGACCTCTGGATGGTTCAGCTGGTTAAGCATCTGACTTTGGCTCAGGTCCTGATCCCACAGTCCCGGGACTGGGTCCTGCACCAGGCTTCTTGCTCAGCAAGGGGCCTGCTGCTGCTGCCTGTGCCGCCCACGCCCACCCCCCCCCCCCCCCCCGCTTGAGTGCTCTCTGACTAATGTTAACAGAAGTTAAACCAATTGGTTTTATGTAAGAAAGCAAAAACTGTTTTCAAATGGTGATTTCTTTGTTCTTTGTGTTATGGGAGCAGAGTATCAAGGGACAGAGGGGAGTAATATTGGAAACATAATGAAATAACATTTAGATTTCCTGGACCTGCCAAAAGTTTACTGGATCTACTGAGTCAAAAGCTGAAACCCGAAGATGCAATTAAGAGAGAGAGAGAGAGGCTGCCAGAGCCAGGGACGTCTGCGCCCAGGGCTTGGGAAGTTCTAAGTGACAGATCTGCCGTGACTGGGCTCCTTATCTGAGAGTACTGAAATACTTACAATTATTAAGAGCATTTAGGGGAATAGGTCCTAGGTTTCCTGAATATTCCCCAACTACATGAAGTCAAGGTTGAAGATGGTGGCAACACTAAGACTAACAAGGAAATCGCTACTTGGGAGTCTTTCTAGTAAAGGGAACGGTAAGATTTTAGAACAGGAATAAGGCAACCCTGGATTTTTACATCTCTAAAGAGCAGGGAACGTGTGTGCGACCCGAGCTGGGGAGTGTGTAAGTCTCCTTCAAGCCAGCATCCCGCTCTGAGCAGAGAGCGGCTGGTGTGGAGGGGCGCTGGATGGAGCATGCAGCCTAGAAACAGAAGCAGGAATTACGCCTCCTGCTGCAAGCTGCAAACAGATGACAAGGCGCCATGGAGAGGGACTGCGCCCCTCTGAAACTGAAGTGGGCTTTACACACAAAGAAAAAGGCAAGATTTCCAAAAGCCTTTAGCCTTGTGGGTCTCTGATCACAGATTATGTATTTGGGAAAAGTACTTCTGTTTCACAAACGTATTCTCCTTAAAAGCAAATAGGACTACTCTGACACTGTCTAAGCAAACTTCAGATCTCTCTGCTGGAGTTTCTTTGTTCTCAAACAGCCGCATGAAATGCTTGCTGCAAGTCCTTTCAGGACAGCCCTATTTAAAACAGCCACTCTTTTTGGTATTTATGTTTTAATTTCCCAGAACACCAAATGCTGCAAAATGCACTCTAACGTACAGTTCGACATGTTTTGACAGCATAATCACAAACTCACCAACTAAAATAAATGTACAGAACAGCCCCATCTCTCCGCAAGTCCTCCTCCTGCTTTGCAGAAAGTCGTGCTCCCTACCCCCGTGTTCTGAAACCCTACGTGCTGTCTGCCTCAGGTTTTAGGCCATCTTTTCCAGGGCGTCTGGTAAGGGGAATCAAACAGGATACAGCCCTTCTAATCAAAACAATGAACTGGTTTTTGTTTTGTTTTTATGTATTTATTTGAGAGAGCATGCACTTGAGGGCAGAAGGAGCAGAGAGAGAAGGACAAGCAGACTCCACAGCGAGCACGGAGCCCAACGTGGGGCTCGATTCATGACCCTGACAGCACGATGAAGTCAGAATCAAGAGTCAGACGCTTAAACGACTGAGCCACCCAGGCGCCCCATACAACATCGCATTTGTGGGATGTCTGGGTGGTTCAGTCGGTTGGGCGTCTGCCTTCGGCTCAGGTCAGGATCCCAGGCTCCTGGGATCAAGTCCCACACTGGCTCCTTGCTCAGCAGGGAGCCTGCTTCTCCCTCTGCCTGCTGCTCCCCTTGCTTGTGCATGCTGTGTCTCCCCCTCTCCTGTAAATAAAATCTTAAAACAACAACGCATTTGTGATTCTCCCTTGTTTTGACAGGATCAGTAGTTCATTCTCTGTAATGCCAAGCAGGCTTCCATTGCGCAGATATACCCGGTTTATCGACTCCCCAGCTGCAGGATGCATGAATCATTTCCAGTTCCAGATATCGTGAATAGTCACAATAAACACTGTCTATAGCTTTTTGTTTCAACTTAGGATTCTGAGTTGTAATGTGTAAACATATAACTTAAAAAAAAAACTGCAAAAAAATATTCTTCAAGGTAGATGTACCTTTGTGCATTACCAGCAGCAAGTACCTGAGAATACCAATTTCTCCACCTCCATTTCCAGACAATTTCAGATCACAGAAAGGTGTCCCTGCAAACTGCTGTGGTTCCGCAGCAAGAGTGCTTGCTACGAGCACTAGTACGGAACCCTGCGTGATACTTTCGTGTGTATGTACATCTGCATGTTTGTGGGTAGGCAGGGAAAGGGAAGGGACAGGGAAGGGTACTGGTAGGTACTCCAAAAGCCGATCAAACGGTGTATCATAAAAGATTTGGTTGTTCTGACTCAAAGTAGTACATTTGCAGAACTACATCAAGGCCCCAGAATGTTTTCCAAGTCATTCCTAAGGTTTTCCCAATAGGCTGAAGCTAACTGGACACTTATTAGCCCGCACACCAGTACCGCGTGTGCTGTCAGGTCTCATCCTGTTTTATCCTACCAGCAGTCAGCTGAGTGATAAATGCCTACTTCTTTTTATCCATATTATGGAGAATAACCAGGGTTCTAAAAACAGCAAAACATGCTCACAGTGCTTTCTAGTATACCTTGAGTTCCCTGACAGAGCACAGGATACCCAGCTTCATGTGAGCTTCAGGTGAAGAACAAATAATTTTATAAGGCATACTGCATGGGACATAGAGTAAAAAAAAAAAAAGTTCACCTAGAATTCACATTTAACTGAATGTCCTGTATTTTTATTTCCTAAATCTGGCAACTCTAGCACTATTTCAACTATTGCTTAAACAATACAAAATTTACTATATTACAGTTCTGGAAGTCCAAAGTCCAAAAAGTCTCCCTGGTGTCAGCAGGGCTGACTTCCTTTCCAGAGGCTCTAGGAAAGAGTACATCTCTTCTCTCATTCCTCAGAGAGACTCCGCAGCTCTGGGCTCCCGGCCCTTTCCATCTCAAAGCCAGCAATGGCGAGCTGAGTTGTTCTCATCCCGCATCACTTGGATACTTTCTATTTTCTGCCTATCAGTTCCCCAACCAAGAACCCATTTGATCACACTGGGTAGGCTCAGGTAATCCAGCAACACCTCCCACTTCTAGGCCAGTTGATTAGCTCCCTTAACTCTACCCACTAGTACCTTCAGTCTCCTTTATTGTGTAATCTGACCCTTGAGACCAGATGTGTAAAGGCAACATTATCCTACTTATCCCGCTGGCTTAGAAAGTGTTGTTAACTCCCCAAACCCAGCACAAACGTTCCCTCTCATTAGGAACAACATTAGGGTCATAAGGATTTAGGAATATTTGGTGCTGGATCCTCCTTAGTCCCTCACAGTATGACGGTGACTCCAACAACTCCATCTTTTTAGGGGGTTTCTGCTGTATCCTTCACTGCATCACTGACACCATGGAACACAGGAAGAGAAAAAAGAAACCCTCTCTTCTTCAGGATTCTATGCTAGTAGCTACAGTTTCTCCCCCTTATTGCTTTCAACCTAACCATTCTCTTAAGATACTTTGTCTTGCTAGAAGTAAATGTATTTTTTATTTATCTGTATTTTTATGGTTCTGTGAAGCTATTATAAATGAACACATTTAAAGTGTACACCGTAGGGGAGCCTGGCTGGCTCAGTGGGTTAAAGCCTCTGCCTTCAGCTCAGGTCATGATCCCAGGGTCCTGGGATCGAGCCCCGCATTGGGCTCTCTGCTCAGCGGGGAGCCTGCTTCCCCCACTCCCTACCTGCCTCTCTGCCTACCTGTGATCTCTGTCTGTCAAATAAATAAATAAATAATCTTTTAAAAAATAAATAAATCAAGTGTACACTGTAGTGAGTTTTAACACAGATATATACCACTGAAACCATCACCACAATCAAGACAGGAAACATATTCATCACCATCCAAAATTTTCTCAGAACTCTTTCTACTACATATCCCTTACTCATTCAGCCACTATTCTCAGGAAACCACTGATCTCTTCTGTGATAATGGATTAGCTTACATTTTCGAGTCTTAAATAAACGGAACGCGGGGCGCCTGAGTGGCTCAGTGGGTTAAAGCCTCTGCCTTCGGCTCAGGTCATGGTCCCAGAGTCCTGGGATCGAGCCCCGCGTCGGGCTCTCTGCTCAGCAGGGAGCCTGCTTTCTCCCCTCTCTCTCTGCCTGCCTCTCTGCCTACTTGTAATCTCTGTCAAATAAATAAATAAAATCTTTTAATAAATAAATAAATAAATGGAACAATCCTTCTTCCACTCAGCATAAGTGTTTAGACTCATCTACGCTGGATATATCCATATTCTGTTCCTATTAGATCATGGATTTGTGCCCACAAATCCGTATGTCGAACCCCTAACCCCAATGTAACGGAAATAGAAGGTAGGGTATGGGGAGGTACTTCTGTTAGATTAGGCCATCTGGTTGGGACTCTCAAGATGACATTAGTGCTTTTATAAGAAATACCAAAGATGGGGCGCCTGGGTGGCTCAGTGGGTTAAGCCTCTGCCTTTGGCTCAGGTCATGATCTCAGGGTCCTGGGATCGAGCCCCGCATCAGGCTCTCTGCTCAGTGGGGAGCCTGCTTCCTCCTCTCTCTCTGCCTGTCAAATAAATAAATAAAATCTTTAAAAAAAAAAAACTACCAAAGACAAAGCAGGGGAATATGGCAGAGTAGGAAAAGGATGGCTTACCACCCACAGATGCACCTAGCCAACAACTACATACAACACAACTCACTGACAATGACCTTAAGACTAGAACACTTATTCCACAGCTGAATATAAAAAGCCAAACAGAGGGGGCCTGTGTGGCTTACTTGTTAGGCATGTGCCTACAGCTCAGGTCATGATCCCAGAGTCCTGGGATCGAGCCCCACATCAGGCTCCCTGCTCTGCAGGTAGCCTGCTTCTGTTCTCCCTCTCCCACTCCCTCTGCTTACGTTCCCTCTCCCATATGTCTCTGTCAAATAAATAAAATCTTAAAAAAAAAAAAAAAAAAAGCCAAACTGAGTAGGGTAGGAGGGGTTACAGATGTTGTGCAGAACCAAACACCCAGCATGGCAAGCCACAAGTGGGAAGGGTATCACAGGCACACAGGTCCTCCCTAAGGAGTAAGAGGCCCCATCCCCACACAGGGCACCTCCTGGCCCTGGGGACCTGCACAGGAAGATAGCCCCATAAAGTCTGACTTTGAAAATGAGCAGAGCTGAACTCTAAGATATCTGAAAATCAGCAGGGCTAAACTATGGTAACGGCAGAGCCAGAAGGCTATCAGAAACTGAGATTCTGTTTTTAAAGGGCCACCATACTGTAACACTCCATCTGAAAGCTAGCACAAAAGGCAGCAGCTTGAAAAGCACCTAGGTCACACGTGAAGATTTACTGACTCATTTTGGAACATGGGCCAGAGGAGCAAGGATCTGTAGAAGTCTTCTCAAGGAAAATGTGTGCTGGCGGAGACCATTCTTCCGGCATTCCTTCAGCCTAGCTGGCCGGATGCCTGTGGGAGCCAGATCTAACCCTCTCCCTCTACATTGCTAGCACTGCTCCCCCCACCCTAGAGTTCCCTTGCAAACCTGGCCCACCTAAGCTACCTATCCCCCAGCAGGTACCCCTCCCCCAAAGCAGCTCCTATGCTGCCGCAGAGCATGGGCACCCCCGGCTGGGACAGGCACCTCTCCAAAGAGACTCCTGCCCCAGGGAGGAGGGAATCCTCCCTCCCCCAGCACACTAGCAGCAGCTACAGCGAGGTCATCTCAGCCAGTCGCAGCAGGGGTCAGCCCCGTACACTAGAGGGCTTACAGGAGCCATGGCCGGTTACTGCAGACAGACGGGCTGCCAGCCAGCTCACCGACCCACATGCCCAGAACAGTCTCTGACCATTTACAAAAGAGCTTAAAAAGCACACTCAGGGGTTATACCCCACAGTGACTGGTTCTGGGGACTGGGGGGACTGCACCACTGGGACCCACAGAATGCCTTCTACATAAAGGTCACTACTTTCAAGACCAGGACCTGTAACTGACCTAATACATGCAAACAAACATTTAGACAAAACACAGACAGAGGAATATGTTCCAAATGAAACAAGACAAAACCTCAGAAAAGAGAACTCAATGAAACAATCTACCTGAGAAAGAGTTCAAAGTAATGGTCCTAAAGATGCTCACTGGTCTTGACAGAAAAGTGGATGAGTAAGACCTTCAATAAAGAGATAGAAAATATATGGGCACCTGGGTGGCTCAGTCAGTTATGCATCTGCCTTAGGTTAGGATCCCAGGGTTCTGGGATCGAGCTCCACATTGGGCTCCCTCTCCCATTCCCCCTGCTACTGTTCCCTCTCTTTGTTTCCCTGTCAAATAAATAAAATCTTAAAACAAAAACAAAAACCAAGGCCCATCTACATGCTGCCTACATCTATACGCTGCCTACAAGAGACTCACTTCAGACCTAAAGACGTACAGACTAAAAATGAAGGAATGGAAACACATATTCCGTGCACATGGAAGTGAAAATCAAGCTCGGGTAGGAATACTTATAATAAACAAAGTACAGTTTAAGACATGGATTGTAATAAAGAGAAAGAAAAGCACTGCATAATTATAAAGTTGACCCAACAAGAGGATATGACAATTTTAACTATCTATGCAACCAACAAAAGAGCACCTAAAAATATGAAACAAACATTAGCAGACACAAAGGGAAACTAACAGAATACAGTAATAGAAAAGGACTTCAACAGTCCATTCACATCGACGGACAGATCACCTACACAGAAAATCAACAAGAAACAGTGGCTTTAATCAATAAACCATACAGACTTAACAGACATATACAGAACATTCCATCCCCAAACAGAAGAATACACGTTCTTTTCAAATGCACATGGAACATTCTCCAAGTCAAATCACATATTAGGTCACAAAACAAGTCTCAATAAATTTAAAGACTGAAATCATATCAAGTATCTTTTCCAACCACAACAGTATGAAACTAGAATCAATTACAAGAAAAACAATGGAAAAAAACCACAAACACATGGAGGCTTAACACCACACTACTAAAGAGGAAGTCAAAGAAATAAAAAAGGAAATTGAAGCTGGAGACAAATGAAAACAAATACAAGACTTCAAAACCTTTGAGAGGAAACAAAAGCAGTTCTCAGAAGGAAGTTTATAGCAATAAAGACCTACCTCAAGAAGCAAGAAGAATCTCAATCTAACCTTATACTTAAAGTAACTAGAAAAAGAACAAAAACAAAAGTTAGTAGAATGAAAAAAATAATGAAGATCAGAATGAAAATAAATGAAATAGGGGGGCCTGGGTGGCTCAGTCAGTTAAGTGACTGCCTTTGAAGCTCAGGTCATGATCCCAAGGTCCTGGGATCAAGCCCCGCATTGTGCTCCCTGCCTAGCAGAGAACCTGCATTTCCCTCTCCCTGCTGCTCTGCCTACTTGTGCACTCTTTATCTGCCCAATAAATAAATAAAATCTTAAAAAGAAAAGAGGTGTGCCTGGGTGGCTCAGTGGTTGAGCCTCTGCCTTTGGCTCAGGTCATGGTCTCAGGGTCCTGGGATCGAGTCCCTCATCGGGCTCTCTGCTCAGCGGGGAGCCTGCTTCCCTCTCTCTCTGCCTGCCTCTCCATCTACTTGTGATTTCTCTCTGTCAAATAAATAAAAATAAAATCTTTTAAAAAAAATGCAATCTTTTAAAAAACTAAAGATTAAAAACCAATAAAAAAGGGCGCCTGGGTGGCTCAGCGGGTTAAGCCGCTGCCTTCGACTCAGGTCATGATCTCAGGGTCCTGGGATTGAATCCCGCATCAGGCTCTCTGCTCAGCAGGGAAACTGCTTCCCTCTCTCTCTCTCTCTCTCTGCCTGCCTATCTGTCTACTTGTAATCTCTCTCTGTCAAATAAATAAATAAAAATTTAAAAAAAAACAAAACAAAACAGGGGCACCTGGGTGGCTTAGTGGGTTAAAGCCTCTGCCTTTGGCTCAGGTCACGATCCCAGGGTCCTGGGATCGAGCCCCGCATCAGGCTCTCTGCTCAGTGGGGAGCCTGCTTATTACTCCTCTCTCTCTGCCTGCCTCTCTCTCTGCCTACTTGTGATCTGTCAAATAAATAAATAAAAATCTTTTTAAAAAAATAAATTAAATTAAAAAAACAATAAAAAAAGATTAAAGGAACCAAGAGCTGGTTCCTTGAAAAGATAAAGTAAATAAACTTTTAGACAGACTCATCAAGGCAAAAAGAGGACTCAAATAATCAGAAATGATCAAGAACTTATGGGCACCTGGGTGGCTCAGTTGGTTAAGCGACTGCCTTCAGCTCAGGTCATGATCCTGAAGCCCAGGGATCGAGTCCCACATCGGCTTCTTGCTGGGAGTCTGCTTCTCCCTCTGACCCTCCCCCTTCTCATGCTCTCTCATTCTCTCTCTCTCAAATAAATAAATAAAATCTTAGGAAAGAAAGAGGCCTTACAACTGACACCACAGAAATATAAAGGATTAATTATATACCAACAAACTGGACACCCTAGAAGAAATGGATAATTTCCTAGAAAAATATAACCTTCCAAGACCGGATCACAACAAAATAGGAAATTTGTACAGACTAGTTACTAGTCACAAAACTAAATCAGTAACCAAGAAACTCCCAACAGGGGGCGTCTGGGTTGCTCAGTCAGTTAAGCACCCAGCTCTTATTTTGGCTCAGGTCACAATTTCAAGGTCATGAGAATGAGCCCTACATTGGGCTCTGTGCTGGGTGTGGAGCCTGCTAAGAGTCTCTCTCTCTTCCCCTCCCTCCGCCAGCCCACCCCTACAAACAATCCGCAACTCCCAACAAACTTCAAGTCCAGGACCCAAATGATGTGGGAAACAGGCAGAAGAAAAATGTCCTTACCCACTTACAAGCCCTTGAAACAGGCACAGTGACATTCCTCTAGGGACTCAACTGCCTCCACCTTAACACTTGGCAAAGGGCAAAGGGCAATCATAGCCTGACCAACCCCCTACCACCCCCAACCAGGATCCTGCAAGTCTACTTTAACAATTCCTTTGGAAGCTTCCTGTATCTCTAAACCCTCCAAGATGCGCACTGACAATCATTCCCAAGCATTTGACCCACTGATATACATCTAAAGAATCTCATAACAAAGGTTTTATTACTGATAATGAATCACCTTTTTCCCAAAAACAGCTAGCCCCTCAAGGTCCTGGAAACCTTGCTCCCAAAATTCCTCAGAGACTTACGCCATCCCTGACCCCCTCCCAACTTGCAAGCATATAATGGACCACTCCTCACAGTCCCTGGGCAGCAGCTCCTTCTGCCCACAGGTCCTGTCCTCGTGCTTTAATAAACTAGCATTTTGCACCAAAGATGTCTCAAGAATTCTTTCTTGGTCATTGGCTCTGGACCTTATTCACCCCACCAAACCTCACCTATGTTCTAAGACTTCATCACAGTGGCTTCACAAGTGAATCCTACCCAACATTTTTTTTTTTTTTTTTTTAGTATTTTATTTACTTTACAAGTAGGCAGAGAGAGGGAGAGAGAAAAGGAAGTATGCTACCTGCTGAGCAAAGAGCCCGATTCGGGACTCGATCCCGGGACCCTGAGATCATGACCTGAGCTGAAGGCAGAGGCTTTAACCCACTGAACCACCCAGGCGCCCGTACCAAACATTTAAAGAAGAGTTAGCACCGATCCTTCTCAAAATACTACAAAAATATAGAAAAGGAATTCTTCTAACTTCATTTCTTTAAGTTAGCCATTACCTTGGTATCAAAACCAGAAGACACACTACAAAACCAGAAGATTACAGACGGTGCAATATCCCTAATGAACACAGATGCAAAAGCCTTCCAACAGATTACCAAACTAAATTCAACATACATTAAGAATATCATTCAGGGGCGCCTGAGTGGCTCAGTTGGTTGGACGACTGCCTTCGGCTCAGGGCGTGACCCTGGAGTCCCCGGATCGAGTCCCGCATCAGGCTCCCAGCTCCATGGGGAGTCTGCTTCGCTCTCTGACCTTCTCCTCGCTCGTGCTCTCTCTCACTGTCTCTCTCTCTCAAATAAATAAATAAAATCTTTAAAAAAAAAAAAAAAGAATATCATTCAATCCCCCAACGAAGTGGGATTTATTTCAGGAATGTAAGTGATGAGGGAGCAGGAGGCTGACTGAAGACAAAGCAAAAGCTGGCACCTTGCACCCCCTCTCCATCCGCTCCCCTCCCCTTGGTAATGTGTGTGGCATTCCTCAGGCACCCCTGACTGCCATAAACAATAAGCAAATAGTTAACTTGCAAGGATCACAATCCTGCAAGACAGGAGTCTCAAGCCTGTTTCCCACATCATTTGGGTCCTGGACTTGAAGTTTGTTGGGGAGTTGTGGGTTGTTTGTAGGGGTGGGGTGGCGGAGAGAGGGGAAGAGAGAGAGACTCTTAGCAGGCTCCACACCCAGCACAGAGTCCAATGCCGGGCTCATTCTCAAGATCTTGAGATAAAGTCTCAAGGACTCTTTACAAATGTCCTAAATCTCACTAACAAAGACGATTGATAGCAGGATTATGACATCCCACCAAAAAGTCTCCCAACCATCTTAATGTTAATGGCCGGCCTAAAGACAACATCAAGGGCAAGGCCTCTGGTATCCTGGCACCTTGTAGGTCCTCTTTAGCATATGAAAACTCAGTTGAAACCTCCTTTTCCCTCACCTTCCCCCAACCGCAAGGTACATAACCTGCCATCCCTCACAACCCGGGGAAGCAGCTCTTCCTGCCCACAGGTCCTGTCCCCGTGCTTTAATAAACCACTATTTTGCACCAAAGATGTCTCAAGAATTCTTTCTTGGTCATTGGCTCCGGACCTCAGCCCACCAAACCTCACCTAGGTTCTAGAACTTCATCATAAGGATGATTCAGTATCTGAAAATCAATCAATGTAACACAACATAATAACAAAATGAAGGATAAAAATCATATTATCATCTCAATAGGTGCAGAAACGGCATTTGACAAAATTTAACATTCATAATAACTCAATTAAGTGGGTTCAGAGAGAAATACCTCAACATAATAAAGGCCATGTTTGAAAAAAATGACAGCTAACATCATATTCAATGGTGAAAAGCTTCAGCTTTTAAATAAAAGCTTTTTTAAATAAATAAAATCTTTAAAAATAGTGTTGGGAAAACTGGGTAGCTACCTACTGTAAGGGCCTATTTAGAAACTGTCTCTGCCCTCCTTCCCCCAGGGGATTTACTTGGAGACAAGTCCCGGAAACCAGCTTCAGGTAACAAAGCCCAGATACAAAGGTGGGTCAGGCCAGGTGCAGACATAGATCAGTGGGGGGTATGCATACTGTCTCCCTGGTTACCAAGGAGTATGGGCCCCGCCCTTTGGGAGCCTTTTTGGCGCCAATCCCAATCAAGGTGTAATAGGCTGGGTCAAATGTCTACTAGGGTAAATTATAACTCAATTGGTCACCTAGAATCACTGTGAAGTTTCCTGTGTGTGTTACAATCTCATTGGCCACCTGTTCTTGGCCAGGCCAGACCGCATGGCCTTCGCCCTTAAAAGCTTGTCTGTGCACCTCTCTTGTAAGAGGTGCGTCCCCGAACTTTGGGTTAGATTCTTGATGCTTGGCGCGAAATAAAGCTTTGTATGACCTTCGCTTTGTATCAGTCTTGCTCCTTTAATCCCAGACCCATTATTGGGGCATAACACTACAAAAGAATGAAACCGGGCCACTTTCTTAAACCATCCACAAAAATAAGCTCAAAATGGATTAAAGACCTAGACGTAAGTCCTGAAACCATATGACTAAAAGAAGACATATGCAGGAATTTCTTTGACATCAGCCTTAGCAACACTTTATTCTAGATATATCTCCTCAGAAAAGGGAAATAACAAGAATGAATTGGGACTACATCAAAGTAAAAAAATGACGCATAGCAAAGCAAGCCATCAACAAAACAAAGAGGCAACCTACTGAATTAGAAAAGATATTTGCTAATATATCCAATAAGGGGTTAATATCCAAAATATATGAAGAACTCACACACCTCAACACCAAACCCCCCCAAACAAGCCAATTAAAAATTGGTAGAAGACGTAAATGCACATTTTTCCAAAGAAACATACAGATGGCTAACAGATATGAAAAGATGCTCAACATCCCTAATCATCAGGGAAATGCAAATCAAATCCACAATGATTTATCACCTCATACCACTCAAAACGGCTAGTATCAAAAAGACAACTCTTGTGCATTGTGTGTGTTTGGGAGTTGGGGGGGATATGTAAAGTGGTGCAGCCACTCTGGAAAACAGTATGGAGGATACCTAGAAAACCAAAAATAGAAATATATACGATCCTGTGAATTGTGTAAGACTGATGATTCACAGATCTGTACTCCTGAAGCAAATAATATATCATATATTAGTAAAAAATAAATACAAATAAAATAAATACTTTAGTACTTAAAAAAAAACACACAAAAGAAAAGGAAATATATACAAAAAGAAAAAAGAAATATATACGATCCAGTAATTCCAATTCTGCCAATTCCAATTCAGGGTATCTGCCGGAATAAAATGAAAACACTAATTCAAAAAGATATACACATCCCTGTTTACCACAGCATTATTCGCAATAGATAAAATATGGACCCAGGCTAAGTGTCCACTGATAGATGAATGAATAAAGATGTGAGGTGTCTGTGTATATATGCACCCAAGAGTGTATTACTCAGTCATTTAAAAAAATGAAATCATGAGGCGCTTGGCTGGTTCACTGGTAGAGCATGTGACTCAATCTCCAGGTCATAAATTCAAGTCTCACTTTAGGCATGGAGATTATTTAAAAAAACAAAACAAAACATCTTGCCATTCAAAACAACATGGATGGATCTAAAAGGTATTATGCTAAGTGACATAATAAATCAGAGAAAGACAAATATAGGATTTCAGTTATGTGTGCAATCTAAAAAACAGAAACAATCAAGCAACAGCAGTAATAAGTATTTATTTTTAAGTAAGCAGTACTTATTTTTATGAATAAAAACGGAGCCTACTGAGCAGGGAGCCTGATGTGGGGCTCAATCCCAGGACCCTGGGATTGTGACCTGAGCTGAAGGCAGATGCTTAATGACTGAGCCACCCAGGTGCCCCTTAATTTTAATGATTTTAAAAGTGCACAGTGGTTAAGTCATTATGGGTTTAACTTTTCTTTTTTTTTTTTAAAGACTTTATTTATTTATTTGACAGAGAGAAATCACAAGTAGGCAGAGGCAGGCAGAGAGAGAGAGAGGGAAGCAGGCTCCCTGCTGAGCAGAGAGCCCGATGCGGGACTTGATCCCAGGACTCCGAGATCATGACCCGAGCCGAAGGCAGCGGCTTAACCCACTGAGCCACCCAGGGGCCCTAATTTTTCATTTTAATAATGACCCTTTCCAATATCTTTTTATGTAACTTTTGCCATAACTTCCTTTGGAAATATCTGTTCACATTTTTTGCTTGTTCCTTTAAAAAATTATAACTATCTATATTCCTTATTTTAGATATTTGTCCTGTTGGTATCTTTTGCAAATAAAGTCCCAATCTTCTGCTTCTGGGCCTGCCATAATGCATATACTGGTCAGTTGGCTGGTATCCCGTAAGTCCCTTAACAGTGACTCCTCTGCCTCGACAATTTCAAATGACCTGTCTTCAAGTTTACAGATTCTTTATTCTACCTGATCAAGTCTGCTACTGAACCCCTCATAAATTTTCTAGAGTAATTGTTGTATTGTTCAGCTTTAGAATATCTGGTTTGTTCTCTTTTACAGTTTCTATCTCTGTTGATATTCTTACATTGTCCATGAATTGTTTTCTGATATTGATTTCTGTGTTCTCTTAAGTCACTGAGCATCTTTAGGACAGTTGTTTTAAATATCTGTCAAGTAATTCAGAGGCCTACATTTTTATAGGGCTAGTTTCCAGGTTCTTTCGATTGAGCCATGTTTCCTTATTTCTTTGTATGCTCTGCATTCTTTTGTCAAGATCTGGGCATCTGAAAAAACAGCAAACACTTCCAATCATTGAGAACTGTGCCTGTGCAGGGGAAGACCTTCACTAATTCCCTAGCTCAGAAGTTCTGGGGTCACTCAAATCTCTTCTATGAATGCATATTCCCTGGGCTGTGTCTGTTAACTACAGCATATATGATCGCCTTTAAGTATCTCAAGTTTCCTGGAGAGGCTCTTTCTTGCTTCTTTTTAGAAGCCACAGCCACTTCCTGCCCCACAGAACAGGACAAGTATCTCCCTGGCCTCATGTTACCTACTGCATGGTATCCAGAAAGGTCTTTGTAAACCCAGTCAAGACCCAACTGATCCTCTGATGAGCCTCACGGTCAGAGGCAGCTCTGAAGCCTGCTATGTAGTTCTCCCTGCTTAAGTCTGTTTCCTGCAACAACCACCACAGCCCAGAATGACCTGCAGATTTCAGATACCCCTGGCCTCTTCCCATTTCTGTGCTGCACTTGCTGTGCCTTCTGCAGTCAGAACTTTTTCCTCTTTTGACTTAGTCCTTCGTTCAAAGTGCAGCTCCACCAGTCACCCACCTGAGTCACAAAAGTTCTCACAGATTTGCCACTAACCTAATCCTCCAGCCTGAATGAAATATCCCAGGCCCCACCAAAGTTGCCACAAAATCCACGAAGTCCTTTGAGTGAAATAAACACTAGCTCCAAGGACTGAGTATTAATGTGCCAACTCCTATGCCTCTCTATCCATCTCATGTCCACTCTTCTACTAGTACTCTTCATCGGCTCTGAGTCTACCCTGTCCTTGACATTTTCACCCTTTGTGCCACTTATTTCACTAAGTTAAGTATGTGAAAACTCAAAGCCATCAACCAGATATCCAAGCAAGAGGCCCACTTCTCAGCCACCACCTTTCCTTTCCTAGTCTGAAAATGGTTTTACCATCATTATCTAGAGATTGCACCTCCCAAATATAACTCACCTACCTGGACATATACGGTTGCCACCATATGTTGGATGTTTCCATCCTGAACCCCTCCCCAGAATTCCAGATGTGGGTGTCTGGCTGCCTACTTGATGCTCTCACTCACTGGTCTCTGAAACACCTCAGACCTTAAAACAGCCAACAGAAAGTTACTGATATGATATCCCCAGTTAAAATTACTCTATGATGAATTTCCCCTTATCTGCTGGAATTTTCATCCTTCCTGTTGTTTAAATCAAAACCTTTGGGTCCGGGGCGCCTGGGTGGCTCAGTGGGTTGAGGCCTCTGCCTTCAGCTCAGGTCGTGATCCCCCTGTCCTGGGTCGAGCCCCGCATCTGGCATCAGGCTCTCTGCTGAGCAGGGAGCCTGCTTCCTCCTCTCTCTCTGCCTGCCTCTCTGCCTGCCTCTCTGCCTACTTGTGATCTGTCAGATAAATAATAAATCTTTAAAAAAGATTTGGGTCATCTCCAAGTCCTGTGCTTCACTTTCTCACTGTTCAAAAAAAAAATGTTTATGCCCCCCCAAATTTGTATTTTGACACTCTACACCCCCCACAACTAAACTGATGGTATTAAGAGCTGGGACCTTTGGGTGGAAATTAAGAAGGAGGTCCTCACTAGACACAAAACCTGACTATGTAAGCATCCTGATCTCGGACTTCTTGCCTCCAGAACTGTGAGAAATAAATTTCTGAAATTTATAAACTGCCGAGCTTGTGGGATTTTGTTATACAGCAATACTAAGAGACCAATCATGTGACTTCCCTTGCACATCAGGAAATCCAATTGACTCTTAATTAAAAACTGATCCACAGTCCAGCCACTTCTAAGCCACCACTCTGTCCCATGAACCCTCAACTGGACCACTACAGTGGACTCCACCCTAGTTTTCCTTCCTCTTCCCTCATCCTCACAATCTGTTCGCTACCATGCAGGCGGAAGAAGCCTGTTAAGACCTGGCTAAGAACATCTCCCTTCTCGAACCCAAAGTTCCTATCACCTCCATTACAGGTTACCAAATTCTCAGGCAGCCATTCCGGTCCTGAATCCCATCTTAATGCTCCCACCTGAAGGAAAGGGAAGCTATGGTTTCCTTAATGCTCCCAGATTACCTCCACAAATGTTTTTACAGTCCTGTATTGAGATAACCTTTCCATACCTGTTTATATCAGGTGTCCCAAATGGAAATACCCCCCATATAATTCCCCATATGGACCCAGGGCAGAGGCTTGGGGTTTCCCCAGGGTCCCTAGACCCAAGGTCTGGAAGAATGGCACGTAGTCCCTGCTCACTATAGTGGAGAATACAGGAGTGGGAATAGGAGCCAGTGAGAGACTAGGACACCCTACACATACTTGTGTATGTTCCAAAAGCGCGTCTGTAGCCGTGTTTTAACCGGCAGGTTACAGATGAATACAAGTCGGGTTTCAGTGGGCTCAGACTCTTCTGTGTACCCATGCCTGGCCGGTAAGCGAGTGAATTTATGACTGGAGTCTACCTTTTATGTCTCAGAGTTTCGTCTTACTAGCTCTGTGTCCTCGAAAAAGGAGTCAACCTCCTAATGCCTCAATGTCTCCATCACTCTCCTTCCGTCTATTTTTCCAATCAATAGCCTTCGAGAAGCCTTAAAACCCTAATGTCATTCGTGTCGCTCCTTTGTTTACAATTATCCACAGCTGCCAGAGTCCCGAGCACGCAGGCAGCACCCTCGGCCTGCTCCTCCAGGTGAGACTCCGCCTCAAACACTGCTCCCCTCAGGCACAACCACCCCCAGCTGTCCCGAATGTTCCCAGCTCAGCGGCACCTACACGCCTTTGCAGAGGTCGGTTCCTCTGCCTGCAACACTCCCCCACACCTAATCACAACAGTGAAATTAAACGCTCCCCACAACTAATCACCAGTGAAACGAAACAGGGAAGCTGAGATGTCATGTTTATTCAGTCATTGTCAGAAACGGGACCCCACCTACTAGTGCCTCGTTATCCTAAAGTGACGTGGAATGTCAGGACATGAGCCGGCGCCCCTCAACCGGAGCTTTAGGATCTGGGTGGCGATGAGGGGCGGAAAACGCAGCATTTACCTGAGCCGGGTCCCTCAACGTGACTGCCGCCATCCGGGCCTGTGGGCGAAGCGGGGCCGGGAGCGGGCAGGCGGTTCCTATACCGGCCGTGGTGCGGGGCACCCCGGGCAGCGTCGCCTCGCCTCAGATCCGCCTCTGTATGGCGGGGTCAAAGACTCCTCTGACTCCTTCTCTTGCAAGTCACCTCGCACACACCCAGCGCTCCGGAACTTCTGCCCGGATGAACACAGGGGAGAAGCCAAAATGACCGCCCGGAGGAGGACGCCGGAAGTCCCGCCCCGCGTTCGGTGTCACACACAGAAGACGCCTGTTGTGAACCTTCATTGGTTTAGCGAGGCGGCCGCTAGGCGCGGAGCATACAGGGTAATGTAGTTCCCACGGATTCAAACGCCGTGGGTAAGGGTGCTCGGCAGCCCACCCCCAGACAATTTTCGACCCAGGAGCTGCGTTGGGAGATGCCGTCTTTGAATCCAAAAGATTAGAAGGGTCTTTGTCTCTTCTTAAAGAAGGAGAACTGGGGGCGCCTGGGTGGCTCAGTGGGTTAAAGCCTCTGCCTTCGGCTCGGGTCATGATCCCAGCGTCCTGGGATCGAGCCCCGCATGGGGCTCTCTGCTCAGCGGGGATCCTGCTTCCTCCTCTCCCTCTGCCTGCTTCTCTGCCTACTTGTAATCTCTGTCTGTCAAATAAATAAATAAAATCTTAAAAAAAAAAAAAAAAAGAAGAAGGAGAACTCAAGTTTTGGGGGGAGTGTTGTGTGTTGCTTGTGGCTGTTCACCCAAGAGTGCAGGGACGTGTTATTCCGGATGAAGCTCCGCTTGCTCCCAGAAGCTAAACATATTTCATATATTCCCAAAGGCTACAGATTCAAATACGCTAACCATCCGTAGTTATGCAGGCTCAACACGTCACGTTGCAATTCAAATCCATACACTACCAAGTCAGTGTTAGACTTGGTTTTATCAGTCGCTCTATGTTTGATCAGGGACGACAGAAAAAAACAGACTGGGTCTTGACAGAAATTATTGAACAGGGATGTTGGAATACCCCTAAGCAGGAATACAAAGCTGATCTCTGTAATTACCACAGAAGGTATTTCCCTTGACTGTACAGTAAATTACTGTGTTCAACTTAGCAACACGTGTATCTATTTAGTATCTCCTTTTGGATAGACGAAAGTCACTACCTTTTGGAAATCCGACATCTTTCTCAACAACAGAACTGTGCAAGACATGCTATTCTGATAGCGGACGGTGGCTTCAGGGTTTACAGGTGTTAGTATATGAAAAGGGTGCTCTGATTTCCAAAATGCAGAAGGTAACTTAAATCTCTGTGCTCACCTCATTACTGGAAAGTGGTTATCATTTCCCTGGCGATTACAGGGAGTTTTCTTTTTTTATACTTTTTATTTTATTTTATTTTATTTATTTGACAGAGAGAGAGATCACAAGTAGGCAGAGAGGCAGGCAGAGAGAGAGAGGAGGAAGCAGGCCTCCTGCTGAGCAGAGAGCCTGATGTGGGGCTCCATCCCAGGACCCTGTGATCATGACCTGAGCCCAAGGCAGAGGCCTAACCCACTGAGCCACCCAGGCGCCCCTACAGGGAGTTTTCTGCATGAGGAATTGACATTATCTGAGAAAAACAGCTATAAAATGCAAATTACACAAAGCTACTGACAATGGCTCTATAATGATTCAGAGATTGTGTCAGAAAATGTCTCAGTGGAAATACCAGTGAATGATAAAAATGTGAAGATCTTAAGAGAAATTGTAGCAGTGATGTCTGAGAAAAGATATAGTTAAGCTGAGTATGTGACTTAAACAATCATTCTGATGACTTTGTCTCCTGAATTTGATTCTTATCCATTCCTGAAAGTAAGTGATACCAACATTCAGGGAAAGCTAACAGGGACGTTAGGAATACTTCGACTTGTAAAAATATAAAGGGAAGCTAAAGTGTCTTGCTTATTCACTGTTCTAACAAATAATCAATGAGTGTTTGGCTTCAAGAACTTATTGTAGATGCAAAGGAGACATCTGGACACAACGGGAGAAAGACTCCTTCCCTCCTGGGGGTTATATTATATACAAGGAAGTCACAGAATTCATGAAAGAAGAAATCCTAAATTATCTAGCATCTTGGAATGTGGTAGGCACAATGGAGGAACATAACGTGAATGTGCTTAGAAGTATGGTCTGTATATTACATAACCTGTACAGATCCCTTCTTTTTTAGTATCAGTTAAAAATCCTGCAGATTTAGAGGTGACTCCTGCTATTGTGAGAAACACTGTGACCTGGTCTACAAAAACCACAACAGTACAATGGAATGTTATATCAGAATCACCTGGAAAATTGTTAAAACATAGATTGTAAGGTCTTGATCCACAGAATCTGTTTCACTAGGCCAGTTTCTGAAATGAGAACAAGCATTTCTAACAAATCACTGGGTGACACGAATGGTAAAGGTCTAGGAATTAAACTTGGAAACCAGATTTTGATGAAAAATGAGGCTGCCTAGATTCAGGCCTTGCAGTCTGCCACAGTGAAGAATTGCAGACTCCCAGAGGCAGAGCCAGACTTCCTCACATCTGTTCCGAGTGTCTCTGCAGTGAGCAAGTCATGCTAATGGCCAACCTGGCTGGAGTCTTCAAACGCTATGAGGGCTCCACCTACCGAAGCTATCTACTCACCTGCACATTTTGCCTAGAACTTATTCTGAAAATATCCACGTAGTTATCCCTCTTATCCTTCAGGTTTTTGCCCAATGACCCCATTATCAAAGACGCCTCCCTTATCGCACTATGTAATTTACATAAAAAGTTAATATTCACCCAGCTTGTGATTCCAGCATTGCACCCTGAAGTATTAACACAAGAGAAAATAAATACAGCCACATAGCGAATTGTATTAAAACGTCTGTAGTGATTTTATTTGTAACAACCAGTACCGGAAAGCAGTCGGTATCCATAAACAGATGAATGAATATACAAGCAGCGGTAGTTCATAGAAAATCATACTTCTCAATGATATAAAAATGATGAACTATTCATGCTGAATCTGAAAAAAAAAAAGAACATTCTGCAGAGGGCACCCATGGGAGGAAAAAAAGGGTAAACAATTTACTATTTCAATCATATAAAATTCTAGACAATGCAAACTAATCTGTTACAAAGGAAAGTAGACCAATGGTTGCCTGAAGGGCAGAGAGAGAGAGACACCACTGAAGTGCTGCACATAAATATGGAGTGAGGGACAGGTCCATTTTCATGATTGTGATGAGCTTCCTGGGTTAAGTGAATTTCAGCTTACTGAGCTGTACAGTTTAAATACATACGGTTTACTGCACATCATCTATACCTTATCACGTCTTTGGAAACGGTTCAAAGTAAAAATTTGGATTTCCTTCTCATGCCCCAGGGATAACAGATACAGGCAAACGATGAAAGCCATTTCCACTCGATTGGAAAGGAAAGCAGGCTGCAGCACTAAGGCCACAATCACTGACCAAGACATGTCCTTTCTCTCAACTCCCTGGTTTTCCTCCCAAGACAGCAATGGCCTTGAGACATAGCACCCAAAAAAGCTACATGAGTCATAAAAACTTTACATTATTTTTTTCTCAAATGCGCTCAGCTACACAAGATACACCCTTCTGGAAATCCTGAAAATTCCTGTACCTGCTCATCCTTCACAGCCATAGTAACTAAACCTGCGGACACCCTTTTAAAAGAGGCCCATTCCAACCAGTTTGTTGTAGTCTCCTCACTCCCTATAAAACCAGTATAGGGGCGCGGGGGTGCGGGGGTGGGGGGTTGTTTGCTTGTTTTTAACAATCATGATTCCCCCTATAATCTTCCAACCAGTGGCACCTCCCTAAAGAATTCTGGACACCAGAGCACTTCGCCGCTTTGCGGGACCCAAGGAATAGATTTCCCTTACCAGTGCTGAACGCAATGCAGCATCCCCTCTGAATAAGAAAACAATTCTTACAAACACCAGAGTCTTTCACAACTCTAACCTCCTCAGATTGACCTCTGAACCTACAGAGTATCATGACATCCAAGCTACAAATCAGGACCATAATGCCAGGCAGACTTTCCTGGGAGGCTGTGGGCAGCAATGCAAACTAGGCCAAACAAAATGTTGTGCCCAAGTTTTTGTGTCTGAGAGACCACCAAGGAGCCAACACTGATGCAATCACACAAGGGTTTATTCGACAGACTTAAGCTTGGGCCCAAGTATACCTGACACAGCGGGGTAGGGACTTGGACCCCGAGTCTAGTTAAGGCAGGGGTATTTATGTGTCATTACAAGAGGCTTGGGGGGTGGGGGAAGAGGGAAAATTTCAGACTTTCCTGCAGTAAGCTGATTAGCTGTTGCTGGGATGTTGCAGGGTTGGGTATAGCGATTTTTCCTGTTACTAAAGCTTAGCGATTTTTCCTGTTACTAAAGCTTAGCGGTTTTTCCTGGAACTAAAGTTCAGCCCCTGCTCACTGGGGCCTGAAATGGCTGCTGAAGCTAAGATGGCTGTACTCTTGCTAAGTTAAATTTGAGACACTTGAAATGGGACGTCCTTAATTTTCTCGGCCTCCACCAAAACAAAACAAAAAGAATATGAATATATATATATATTCATATTCATATATTCATATATATATATATATATATATATATATATATTCTGGCAAATACTGTCCTATCTTGGGCAAAGTTTGGACCCAAGAAAAGCTGGTCACATGCTCATGCTAGCAGAACTCAGTTGTTCTCAGCAGAACGACTGGAATAGTTGTCTTCAAGCTGCCACATACACAGTGAATTGAAGCCCCAAATTAAAGGTGCCTTAAGTAAGGCCTTCATTACCACACAAACCAGAACAATGGAAGACAGGCTATTCCTAGGTTTGTGAGTTGGACGCTGGAAAATTCCATCACAAGGGTCATGTGAGACCAGTAACATCCCTGAAAAAGGAATCTGTTTTCAAATCATGAGCATTGTCTTCTGGGCCCAAACTGGACCAGGTCCATGGCCTAACTCATCAGGACAGAAAGAAATGAGAAAGGAATGATCAGGTTTCTTACTCATCCTTTCACAAATAGAAGAACAGGGAAGTTTTACTTCCCTAAACACAGTGTAGTTAGCGAATGAGACACCCCCTGAGCACCTTCCAAAGGGTAGAAGTAGAAAAGCTTCCAGACGTCAATCTGGCAATGACCTGGGAAGTTTAAAAATACACCTCTCGGGACGCCTGGAGGGCTCCGTAGGTTAAGCGACTGTCTTCCACTCAGGTCATGATCCCAGGGTTCTGGGATTGAGTCCTACATGGGGCTCCTTGCTCAGCAAAGAGCCTGCTTCTCCCTCTCCCTCTGCCTGCTACTCTGCCTGCTTGTACTCTCCATCAAAAAAAATTTTTAAATAATCTTAAAAAAATATACACACACACACACATATATATATACCTCTCACATACCTGGAATTTGGTGGCTGTTCTGATGTAGGAGATTAAATTCAGGCAGATGGCACCCTCATAAGCCACCTCCAGCGTTAGAAGAATACAGAACTAGCACACTCCCCGCACATCTACATTAATCCTCTGAGTTTCCTACGTGAATTATCTGGTAGTCAATGAGATAGGGCCTCTGCTGGGGAAGTTGTCACATACAGAAGGCCTTCATCCAGGATGAACTTTCCAACACTGAAGGAGCACCAGAGCTTTATTTAAAGGACTTCCCATGTCGGGGACCGCCTCTGACCGGGAAAGTCCCCGCCATTACAAGATGGCGCTTGGCTCACTGCCAGCAAAATACGCTGCAAGTAAACAACGAACGTTCTGGTGAAACCCGCCTAAAGGAGGACATAGTCATTGGCTGTTTCAAATTTAATCAGCATAGTAACAGGACTCTCATTGGCTCTCCCCATTGCTTGGCCCCTTATTGGTCACCCTGCTCGCGGATTGGTCATGTAAACGTATATAAGTGTGTAGACTTACGGAAATAGAGAGAAGATACATCTGAACCGGGGCTTCTTGTCGTCCTTGCGGGTCAAGGGTGACACTCCCAGATTCCCCATACTCCAGTGTGAATTCTTGATGTTGGAAGAGCACGAACTTTGGCTAAAAGATTTCCCACATTCACCACACTCATAAGGCCTTGATTCAGTGTGAAACCTTAGGTAATTAGAGAGACTGGATCTGTAAGGAAGCAAGTTCCCACATTCCCCGCACACATAAGGCCCTTCCCCAGTGTGAATTCTGATGTGGAATGAGGCTGGCCTTGATGCTAAATAATTTACCACATTCTGCACACTCACTAAGGCCCTTTCCCTGTGTGAACTCTCCAACGGTGATTGAGGCGGTACCTTATGGTAAAAGACTTCCCACATGCACTACATACATAACATTGTGTTCTAGAAAGGTCTCTCCAGTGCTGAATAAATGTGTATTTGTTCTCACAAGTTTTCAAGCATTCTCCCCATTTATAATGAATTTCTGTATCGTGTAAGGCCACCCTGCACTTGGCACTGCTCTTTGACTTATTGTTGGAGAGACCCAGAGCTGGTCAAAAAGTCCTTCCCAACCTCCCTACAGATAAAGGGCTTCCTTGACACAAAGAACTTGCAACTCTTATTGAATGAGGTTCTGCTTCTGAAGTGTTTCTCTCCAATGTCCTGCTTCCGGAGCTATGGAAGATTTGCAGTAAACATAATCATTTCCCATCTGCCCCATAGGTGTATGGTTTCTGGCTGGTATGTGTTCCTTGGCACAGCCAAGCGCAAAATCTCTCAAGACCAGGCTATGTATCTCATAGGAGTGGGCCCACTGGGCAGACACATCTGCCTTGGAGTCCTGACCTCTGACACTTCTATAGAAATCCTCTGCTCGAAAGGTACCTCCTCCTCATCTGCTCCACATCAACAACCTGAAAGAAATACAATGCTGGAGGAGTCCATGTTGACTCTGGTTGGACGAGATCACCCATATGCCAGAATGTGACAAACACAGGACAAGTCCGTGTGATTATCTGCAAAACAGATTTGGTTCCAGTTCAGGACACAGTGTCTTTGCTCCAAGGAAATAAAAAGCGTAAAATGGGGAAGGTCTCAAATGGTGAAGGACACAACTACAACATGTGACATGTGGGGGAGAGCCGGGTCTATAACCCGTTTCTCGGCAAAAAACCTCCAGCCAGCTCTTGGTTCCTGATAACGCATGCCCATTATGCAGAAGGGTTAAGTCCAGGACCAAGAAAATTCAACTGCAATAGAGTCGCTCATGTTCAAGGCCTATTTGAGCAGACATGCACACCTCCTGACAAAATGCACAGCAGTCAATGCGGGCAGCACTGCAGATGGAGTGGTGAGGGAAGCAGGCAAGACGTGGAGTCCAGAGAGGCAGAGACCGGTCACACAAAGGATATGAGAGTAGGAGTGACATGCAGAGTGACAAGTAGGCAGAGGATCAAGACTGGTGAGGTAAGAGCAAAAATGAGGTGTGCCCACAGGCACCAAAATACTAATCGAACAGAACAGATTTCTGTTACAACCAATGTTCTGGTTTTTTTGTTGTTCTTTTTTTGTTTTTTTTTTTAAAGATTTTATTTTATTCATTTGTCATAGAGAGAGAAGCGAGAGCAAGCATAGGCAGACAGAGTGGCAGGCAGAGGCAGAGGGAAAAGCAGGCTCCCCGCCAAGCAAGGAGCCCGATGTGGGACTCGATCCCAGGACGCTGGGATCATGACCTGAGCTGAAGGCAGCCGCTTAACCAACTGAGCCACCCAGGCGTCCCCAATGTTCTGTTTCTTAAACACAGCCCTGATGGGGCGCCTAGGTGACTCAGTGGGTTCAGCCTCTGCCTTTAGCTCAGGTCATGATCCCAGGGTCCTGGGATCGAGCCCCGCATCGGGCTCTCTGCTTGGCGGGGATCCTGCCTCCACCTCTCTCTCTGCCTGCCTCTCTGCCTACTTGTGATCTCTGTCTGTCAAATAAATAAATAAAATCTTAAAATAAATAAATAAATAATAAAAAATAAAAATTAAACACAGCCTTGATTTACTCCCTCCCCTAGGGGCCAATCCTCCAGAACAGGATCCTCCTGAGCCCATCTTGCTGTGGTTCATCAACAGCTGTCTATGAACCACATAAAGCCTCTCCAACCTACTCCCAAGATGAGCAACTACATGGCACCCGCATGATGCAATCACCAACGGGAAGACGTCACAGAAGAGCAGAAAGTACTGGACCAGAACAACTCAGTATTTGATTGCCTGGCAGTGTGGTGTGGGGGTGGGGGGTGTCTTGGAGGACAGTCTTACAGGAAGAGATCATGGTCTCCATAACTGTAATCATGTCGGTGTTAGCAATTCCTGGCATGGACAGTCATGAAGAAATGTCAGCTAGAGGAAAGAAGTAGCAACTGCTGTATTCAGGTGCCTAGATCTGGACAGTATCATCAGGCCAGGGAGAGGGCAAGCAAAGAATAATTACAATGACCATCAGATGCCTGACCTTGTGCTGGGGCTGCTCAGGGGGAGGGCAGTGCACATACCTCAGACTTACTAGCCACAGCATGTACTTAGGCAATCAGGGAAACAAGCAGTGTCCATGGGCCCGATATGAGAAGGCCATTCCAGCCCCTGGGAAAAAGGGAAGAGCAAAGAACATCTAAGGGTACAGCGGACAATCAGGGGCCATAAGAGGCAAGCTTTACAAGATCAAGAGGTGAGGTATAATCCGGTTCCCATAGGATGATGTGAAGGGCTTGTGAGAGTAACTCCATGGGCTTGTAGAGAACTGAAACACACTTTAAAGGCATAAGCAGGAACGCTCTGGTCCTCCTGATGAAAAGGGAGTCTTGGGGCGCCTGGGTGGCTCAGTGGGTTAAGCCGCTGCCTTCGGCTCAGGTCATGATCCCAGGGTCCTGGGATCGAGTCCCGCATCGGGCTCTCTGCTCAGCAGGGAGCCTGCTTCCCTCTCTCTCTCTCTCTGCCTGCCTCTCCGTCTACTTGTGATTTCTCTCTGTTAAATAAATAAATAAAATCTTTAAAAAAAAAAGGGGAGTCTTGGCTAGGAGACCTGTCCAAGAATGGGGAGGAGAACCTGAACTCAGGCCATGTCAGGTACTCAGAGTTTCAACAGGTGCCAAGGCAGCACATAATAATGGGCCTTAATTTTAGGCCATGAAATACAACTTAGCAGAAAACATCCAGAGTTCCTTGGCAAATTCCCACAGGACCCAATACTAGTCCAGAGCTCCCATGGCTCCTGCTAGAATTGGAAATGCCTAATCCTTCTACGAAGGCCTCCCTCCCTGGCTCTGTTCCATGCCTGAGATCAAGCCACACAGAACCAGTTGTGGTTGAAACCATGGCCCTCTTCCATTTCTGTGCTGTACTTGCTGTCCCCTCCACAATGACAATTGTCTCTGTCCACCTAACCCCTATTCAAAGCCCAGTCCATTTATCTATCACACACCCCCGTCCTACGGATTCTCACAGACGACCATAATCTGCCCCTGAGCATACCACCAGTCCGAATGACATAACCCAGGTCCCACCAAAGTCCTCACAAATCACTGGGAATCCACAGAGACGTGAATGAGCAAGAGCTTTGGCCTGAGTGACCTCTTGCCTCAGTTACCCCTTGTCTCTGCATCTCTCTCACGTCCATTCTTATCTTGGAAGCGTTGGCCACCTGCTAGACTAGTCTGTCTGAAACACCCTACTTTTAAGGGCACAAATCTCCCTAATTGGCATTTATGAATTCCAATACCATCACTCAGGTACCCAAGCAAAAGACCCAGTGCTCAGCCCCTACCCTCTACTTCCTGGCCTATGAACAGCTTCACACCAATCAACAAGGTTATACCTCCTAAACGTAACCACAGGTCACTTCCTTGAGTCCACATAAATACTACATTCTGAATGTCTCCAATTTGAAATGTTCTTTTGATTTCCCAACTTGTGTTTCCAGCTGCCAATTTGATGCCTCCCCTCAGTGGTCTCTGAAATACCTCTGAATCTAAACATGGCCAAAACAAAGCTCCTGATATCCCCAGTGAACATTATTTCTACTAACAACTTCCTCCTCAATTGGAACTTCCATCCCTACAGCTGCAGAGATCAAACACCCTGGTGTTAATCCCTGATACCTGTTTCTCCCCCTCACCACCCACATTAGAAAATCTAGTTTCCCTTTTTAAAACATGAATCCATGGTTGCATCCAAAAATGTGACCACCCTAAACCATAGTCCTGGTCAATTAACCTTCACCTGGTTTATGGTAGTAGCCTTTGCCCTGATTTCCCTTGTCCCTCATCATTTCCATGGTCTATTCTCTGCTTTACAGGAGACTGTTTTTTACTTTTCTGACATTATCTCTCTCTTCTGACCAAACCCCCTATGATGTCCAGAAGAGACACCTAATTTTTCAGACAGTCATTCCTATCCTGACACGTGTCCTCCTGCTCTTTGTTCACATCATAAAAGGAAACCTGTGATTCCTGAACACCCCCAACTCTGCTTTACCTCCTTGTATTTGCACATCCTGATACCTGCTCCTGGGTTAACCCTAAACACTCGTTTATGTTGGATGACAGAAATGGGAACACCGTCATATAACCCCTGACATCAACTTAGGACTCTGAGATTGGGGTTTCTCTACTGTCCTCAGACCCAAGGACTAGGAAAACAGCACGTAAGAGTCCAGAGAACATCTGGGTGTCAGTCAGGGCTAGGAAACGACTAAGACACCCTCTACATACCCGTGCTGGTTCCACAAGTACTTCTGCAGTCCTGGGAGTCTGCGGGAAAAGGCAGGCCTTTAAAGAATGCCACCACTGTGGGGAAAGGATGATGGGCTCTTGCCTCTCCGCACTCTTCCAGGCCTTGGAGCCAAGTGAGCTCGGGCTGTGTAATCAGTGGGCCTCAGGGCTCAATGCTGTCTTACCGGCTGTGTGACCCTGAACAGAGACTCAGCCTGCCAGTTCCTCGGAGCACTCCTCTCCCACCTCCAAACTGCTCTTCTTTAGAACTCCCTGGGGGAATCTTGAAACGCTAATGGAGATCGTGTCCCTCCTTTGGCCAAAGTCCCTTGGCGTCTAGTGTCCTCCCATTAAAGTCCCGCACCTCCGCCCGCCAATCCAGGCGTCTCCGCCTCAGGCTCTCCGTCCCCTGGTCCCGAGGGCAGAATCCTCCCGCCTCAGGCCCCCTGAAGCCCCCGCCTCAGCGGCCCCTCAGCCCGGAGCCGGCTCCCGCACGCCGCCCGCCGTCGCTCACAAACGCGCCCCCGCCCACCGGCGCCTCCCTGTCCCGGACACCCGGGCCTGGGCCGCAGGGCCGCGAGCAGGCACCCCGCCCTCCGGCCTTCGCGGTCTGGGCGGGAGGGGGGCGGCGGGGAGGCCCCGGGGACGAGCGCTTACGGGAGCCGGGTCCCTGGACGCGGCCGCCGCCAACGGACTCGGTGGCGGAGCGGACAACGGGCCAGCGGTCCAGGTCCCGGCCCGGAGCGGGGAAGCCCGGGACCCAAATCTCTGCGGTAAGGCCGAGCCTTTTTACGCCTACTCCCCACTGTTACCTACGCCTCGGCCCTGCGGAAGGGATCCCTCAGAACTGCAAAACGCGCGCTGGGGCCGAAGTCCCGCCCCGACGCGATGCGCACGCGCAGATATGCTTGTCCTGATGCGTCTTCGGCTCCTCGGAATGCAGGATCTTGTGGGTAATGTAGTCCTAGAGTTCTGGCGGTGGCAGGATAGCGGGTTCTCCACCCTTGATGAACCAGAGTATCCAGCACAGGCTGCGCGGCAGGTACTAGGAGGGAAGCTGGAAAATAATATTCCTGCCTCAGGGGAGGAGGAGGCTTTGCCCATGTCAAACGCATTAAAAAGAAATTGTTTCAGACTCCACAAAATCAGCCTACTCCAAGAGGATAAAAATCTTACCTGAGATGCTCCCAGATCTACTTAACATAAATAGCCTAATCATCCCATAATCAGTCATTAAATGTGTCCTTGAATAGCTGGAAACGTTATGTTATTGTTCTTCAAATGCTGTGGACTGAAGCACTATTCAGTGTTTCATTATGTTTGGTCAGGAAGAATAGAAAAAACTCCAAAGAGGGCCATGAGTGGGAAGAAAGAAGAAAAATGTTAGACTGTCCTGAAGCCGGTGAACAAGTAGGAGCTCTGCGTCTGAATCCCACAGAAAATTTCTCAGTTGCTTATATCATCGGGAATTATGTCCTATACACTGAAAAACACTTTTTATCCACATTTTTTTACTCCATATTCTAAGATATACTCAATTTCTTTTAGCAATTTGAGAAGCAGCTCAAACTGAGAACAACTTAACTAATGCTATCTTTTTTGGGTAATAGACTATATTTTATAGCAGTTTTAGGATCACAGCAAAACTGAACAAAAGGTACAGAGATTTCCCCTTGAAAGACCCCCTTCCTCCTTGGTAAGGTTTGTTTTAGCAACCTATTGGCAACACATTGTCTGTGGTCACCCGGTCTGTCAAAAGGAGAGACAAATGAGAAACGAAATGTACCGGGACTTTCCAGAGTGCTGTCCCAAGGAACCGCCAGAACGCCCTGACCCCAACGCCCAATCATGCCTGAATCAAATTGATCAATTAGACTCCTGTAACCATGCATATCTGCCTCTGTAGGATCGCTTCCCGCCACCGCTTCCCGTCAGAACAAACCGTTACAGTGTCTGACAATGCTTGATTTAGGTTAACCAATCAGCTCCCTGTAACCAAGCATCTGCTTCTGTAAACTCGCTTCCCGCCACCCCAACCTTGCCCTATATAATCTGCTCCCCAACTTAGCCCGGCGCGCTCAGCCCACAAAGGCTGAAGCGTCCGCAGGCGCCTGTGTGACCAATAAACCTCTTGCAATTTGCATCCAGTGGAGGCGTGCTGTTTGATTCTTGGGTGCGGCTCCAGGGTCTTTCATTTGGAGGTCCCACTGAGATTTCATGAAGTCCCACCCAAGACTCTAGCCGGTCCCCACTGGGAGGTAAGCTGGCCAGTATCCATGTCTCTGTCATCTGTGTCTCTGTCTCTCTGATTGTATGTTATGTTCTTGTCTTTGTGTTCTTGCGCCACGACTGTACAACAACGTTGTTGATCTGTAGTAGGGGCAGGATTGAGAAGGAGTTGACGAACTCGACTTCTCCCCTGCCACCCCGAGGGATGCCTCGGGGATCTGTAACACCCCGGGGGACGCCTCGGGGTGTGTGAAGAGGTCCATTATCTTGGGCCACCTGTCGGTCAGAGAGGATCTCGCGTTCCTCCTGACCATAACCTGTAGTCTCGGTTTCTGAACCGAACCCGTACAGCAATTTCTATTTTTGACTCTTGTGTCCAGACTGTCCTGTCGACGTCCTAAGTGTCTATATGTTCTTTGCATCAGTTATGAAGGTAACATTCTGTTTAGGGAAAAATGTCTGATCCGTTTGAATCTGAGGAATGCATGACTGTATGAATGTTTATGTGGCTCCACCGCCTTTGGCTACGGAGTCTGAGTGGGCTGCACCCTGAGTCTCGCGGAGCGTCATATGGCATAACGGTCATCTACTCCATGGAGTAGCCTGGTCCGGGGTTTATACGGATAGACCTTAGGTAAGACGCTCCTAAGTTCCCGCGAGGGACGCGAGCAGGACAGCACCTGAAAGGTCCCCCTTTCCCTGTCTGCTACATCGTCCATAAAAATGGGGCAAACCATCGCCACCCCCTTGAGTCTCACATTAGATCACTGGAGAGACGTGCAAATCCAAGCTAATAATCTGTCCATGGAGATCAAAAGAAGAAAATGGCACACACTCTGCACCTCTGAATGGCCCTCCTTTAATGTTGGATGGCCTAAAGAGGGGACCTTTAACATCACTATTCTCCTACAGATCAAGGAGCAAATCTTCAGTCGGGGACCTCAAGGCCATCCGGACTAAGTCCCTTACATAGTAGTCTGGGAAAATCTCGTCGAGGACCCCCCTTCCTGGGTTTCTCCTTTCACTCATCCAAAGGCCAAACCCCTTCCGGATTCTATCCCTTCCCCAACACCTTCCGCTCCCCCTGTTCCCCTTTGCCCTGCCGATCCTCCCAAGCCTCCTATTTCTTCCAACTTATACCCTGTAATAGATGATTCCACCTCTTCCCGGCATCTTAAGCCAAAGAGGGTCCTTCCTCCTGATGACTCCCCCTTAATAGGCCTCTTAACCGAGAACCCCCCTCCCTACCAGCTTCCCCCTCCACCGGCGCAAGCATCAAATTCCTCAGAATCTGAGGAAGAATCGAATAACCTACCGGAGGAACGCCACCCCTTACCATCCCCAATGGCGGGAAGACTTAGGGGTCGCAAGGAACCTGCAAAGGAGGGGTCTTCCAAGCTCCTTCCCCTACGCCAAGGAGGGGGCCCAGGCAACCAATTCCAATACTGGCCCTTCTCAGCCTCAGACTTATATAACTGGAAGTCCCATAACCCTTCCTTCTCACAGGACCCTATAGCTTTGACCGCTCTGATCGAGTCCATTCTAATCATGCATCAACCCACTTGGGATGATTGCCAGCAGCTCTTGCAGACTCTTCTCACTACAGAGGAGAGACAAAAAGTTTATCTGGAAGCCAGAAAAAATGTTCCAGGAGACAATGGAAGACCTACCCAGCTCCCGAATGTGATTGATGCCGCCTTTCCCTTGACCTGTCCTGACTGGGATTTCAATACGGCTGAAGGTAGGACCCACCTAAATCTTTATCGCCAGTTACTCATAGCAGGCCTCCATAATGCAGGGCGCCGTCCTACCAATTTGGCTCAGGTAAGACAGGTTACTCAGGGCTCCGAAGGATCTCCAACCGCTTTCTTAGAGAGACTTAGAGAGGCTTATCGTAGATATACCCCCTTTGATCCTGATAGCCATGAACAGAGAGGAAATGTGTCCATGGCATTCATTTGGCAGTCAGCGCCAGACATTAGACATAAGTTACAGCGACTGGAGAATTTACAAGATTTCTCGTTACAAGATTTGTTAAAGGAGGCAGAAAAAATTTATAATAAAAGAGAAACTCAGGAAGAAAAGGAAGAAAGGTTAAGGAAAGAGGCTGAAGAAAAGGAAGATAAGCGAGAGCGTAAGCAAAATAAGGAGCTTAGCAAAATCTTGGCCGCCGTAGTGCAAAGCAATCAAGGATCAGAAACAGGAGAGCTAGGCAAGGAAGGAGACAGAAGAAAGCTTCGGGTAGCTTGGGACCAATGTGCCTATTGCAAAGAGAGAGGACATTGGGCCAAAAACTGCCCAAAAAGACCCCATAACCCCAAGGAAAATAACAGGCAGAAAACAAGATTAATGGCCCTAGATGACGACTAGGGATGTCAGGGCCAGGAGCCCCCCCCCCCCCCCGAGCCCAGGATAACCCTAACAGTCGGGGGGCAACCAATCACCTTTTTGGTAGACACCGGGGCACAACATTCTGTCTTAACCAAAACCCCAGGACCGGGGCACCTGGGTGGCTCAGTGGGTTAAAGCCTCTGCCTTCGACTCAGGTCATGATCTCAGGGTCTTGGGATCGAGCCCCACATCGGGCTCTCTGCTCAGCAGGGAGCCTGTTTCCCCCTCTCTCTCTGCCTGCCTCTCTGCCTACTTGTGATCTCTGTCTGTCAAATAAGTAAATAAATTAAAAAAAAAAAAAACACCCCAGGACCATTAAGTAACCAGACAGCATGGGTTCAAGGGGCCACCGGAGGAAAACAATACCGTTGGACCACGGAAAGAAAAGTCCATTTGGCCTCAGGTAAAGTTTCTCATTTGTTCCTTCACATACCTGACTGTCCCTATCCACTCCTGGGGAGAGATCTATTGACTAAGCTAAAGGCCCAGATTCATTTCGAATCAGATGGACCCACAGTGACCGGCCCCAAAGGGACTCCATTGCACATATTCACTCTACAGTTAGAAGAGGAATATAGACTGCACGAAAAGCCCCCCCCCCACCTCAGAGAGACATAAAACCCTGGCTCACATCTTATCCAAATGCCTGGGCAGAAACGGGAGGAATAGGACTAGCTGCCCAGCAGCCCCCCATTCACATACAGTTGAAGGCAACAGCCATCCCTGTCAGTGTTAGACAATATCCTATTTCTAACGAGGCCCACCAAGGCATCAGACCACACATACGGCGGCTACTAGACCAAGGCATTTTAGCCCCATGTCGGTCTCCCTGGAATACTCCTCTACTACCTGTCAAGAAACTGGTACAGATGACTACCGGCCGGTCCAGGACCTAAGAGAGGTCAATAAACAAGTAGAAGACATCCACCCTACCGTGCCTAACCCTTACAACCTACTTAGCACCTTGCCTCCGACCCACTCCTGGTATACTGTCCTAGATCTAAAGGATGCTTTCTTCTGTTTAAGACTAAGTCCCCAGAGTCAACCCATTTTTGCATTCGAGTGGAAGGACCCAGAATTGGGAATTTCAGGTCAGCTAACCTGGACAAGGCTACCACAAGGATTTAAGAACAGCCCCACGTTATTCGATGAGGCCCTCCACCAGGACCTAGCCGATTTCCGGGTAAGACACCCCTCCCTGATCTTACTCCAATATGTCGATGACATCTTACTGGCAGCAACAAATGAGGAGGACTGTCAAACAGGTACTGGGGACCTCCTACGAACCCTTGGCCAGTTGGGATATAGGGCATCCGCAAAGAAGGCTCAGATTTGTCAGACTAAGGTCACCTACCTGGGCTATGAATTGCATAACGGCCAGCGATGGCTAACGGCCGCAAGGAAAGAGACTATATCCAGCATTCCAATGCCCCAAACCCACAGGCAATTGCGGGAATTCCTAGGGACAGCGGGCTTTTGTAGGCTATGGATCCCTGGGTTTGCAGAAATAGCGGCCCCTCTATACCCCTTGACCAAACAGGATACCCCTTTCGTCTGGACTGAACAACAACAGCAGGCATTCAATCATATTAAACAAGCTCTCCTCAAGCCCCCAGCGTTAGGCCTGCCGGACATAACTAAACCCTTTGATTGTTTGTCGATGAAAAACAAGGGTTTGCTAAGGGGGTTCTAACTCAAAGACTAGGGCCTTGGAGACGCCCTATCGCCTACCTCTCTAAGAAGTTAGACCCCGTAGCAGCAGGATGGCCACCATGCCTAAAAATGATAGCAGCCATAGCGGTCCTAGTCAAGGATGCAACCAAACTAACTTTGGGACAGCCTGTAACAATCCTGGATCCACACACAGTGGAATCTTTAATTCGCCAACCACCAGACCTCTGTCTGTCTAATGCTCGCCTTACTCACTATCAGTCCCTCCTCCTGGACACAGACAGGATCCAGTTCGGACCTGTGGTGACTCTCAACCCCGCAACTCTCCTACCCACCCCTGGAGAGGCCCCCTTGCATGATTGTCACCAGATCCTTGCAGAAACGCATGGAACACGACCTGACCTAACCAACCAACCCATGAAGGATGCGGACCCAACCTGGTACACAGATGGCAGTAGCTACCTGCAGGATGGAGAACGATGGGCAGGAGCCGCCATCACGACCGACTCTCAAATTGTGTGGGCAAGTGCGTTACCAGGAGGCACTTCAGCCCAACGGGCCGAGCTAATCGCCTTAACCCAGGCCCTCCAACTGGAAGAAGGTAAGAAACTCAATGTTTACACAGATAGCAGATACGCCTTTGCCACCACCCATATTCATAGGGAAATTTATCGGAGAAGGGGACTACTAACCTCCGATGGGAAAGAAGTTAAAAATAAGACTGAAATATTGGCCCTATTAAAGGCCTTATTTCTCCCCAAGAAGTTGAGCATAATGCATTGCCCAGGCCATCAAAAAGGAAGTAGCCCAGAGGCCAAAGGAAATCGCTTGGCCGATGAAACAGCCCGACGGGCAGCTTTAGGGCCTCAACTATTGGCTGTCACCATCCTCACTGGAACAGAGGGAACCAATGAAGCCCCCGTTTGGAATTATGAAGAAACCGATTTAGACATCATGCAGAGGTTGGGGGCCAATTACAACCCGACCCTGAACCAATGGGAATATCAAGGAAAAGCCATAATGCCCATTAAAATGGCAAAGGAACTAATAAATCACCTCCATCGGCTGACTCATCTAAGTGCAAACAAAATGAAATCCTTAATGGATAGAGCCAATTTAGAAAACTATTTCCCCAAACGAAACTTCCTTCTTCGACAAGCGGCCGCAAATTGCAGAGTGTGTGCCCAAGTCAATCCTGGAAAAACTAGTGTCGGACCAGGAGTCCGAGTACGCGGTCGCCGCCCTGGCACACATTGGGAAATTGACTTTACCGAGATTAAGCCTGGCATGTATGGATATAAATATCTCTTAGTTTTTCTAGACACTTTTTCAGGTTGGGCAGAGGCCTTCCCCACCAAGAAGGAGACTGCCAACATAGTTGCTAAGAAGTTACTGAAGGAGATTTTCCCAAGGTATGGAATGCCTGAGGTACTGGGGTCAGACAATGGACCTGCCTTTGTCTCCCAGGTAAGTCAGTCGGTGGCCAAGCTTTTGGGGATCGATTGGAAATTACATTGTGCTTACAGACCCCAAAGTTCAGGACAGGTAGAAAGAATGAATAGAACCATCAAGGAGGCTCTATCTAAATTACTGCTTGAAACTGGCTCTAAAGATTGGGTCCAGCTCCTACCTTTAGCACTCTATAGGGCCAGAAACACTCCTGGCCCTCACGGTCTAACACCCTTCGAAATCCTCTATGGTGCTCCCCCTCCGGCTGTCACGTTCTTTGAGGCAGATATCTCCACTCACTCCCCTTCCCCCTCCATACAGGCCCATCTGCAAGCTTTGCAGCTGGTGCAACAAGAAATCTGGAAACCCCTGGCAGCCGCCTACCAGGAAGAACTTAACATCCCGTCGCGACCCCATCCCTACAAAATCAGGGATACTGCCTGGGTCCACAGGCATCGAGCCACAAATCTTGAACCCCACTGGAAAGGACCTCACACGGTGCTCCTAACAACGCCCACGGCGCTAAAAGTTGTCGGGATTGCAGCCTGGATCCACGCCTCCCATGTAAAGGCAGCACACCCGGACGGACAGACCGAACGTCATCAGAACTCGAAATGGACCGTCCAACGCTCCCCAAACCCACTAAAGATAAGACTTGTTCGCCGTTAATCTTACTCTTTTGCTTATTCTCTCTCCTTTCCCCTGTAGACGGCACCAGTCCACATCTCCCCAAGCAATTAACCTGGCAGGTTCTCTCTCAAACGGGGAAAGTTACCTGGTCCAGTACGGCCCAACATACCCCAAACACATGGTGGCCTGCCCTGTATCCGGATCTCTGTAAATTGGCTATGGGGTTTTGGGACATAGGCCAACACGATGATCCCCATAAGCCACCAACATCCCCTATGAGTAAAGAAATGTCACCCCCTAACCAGGGATGTGGAAATGGACCACGACGCTACAAACTTAGTGCACTCCCCTTTTATGTCTGCCCCGCGCCAAGAAATAGTATTGCTAGCGGACGGGCCTATAAATGTGGAGGCCCTGATGACTTCTACTGTGCGGCCTGGGGATGTGAAACTACGGGTGATGTCTATTGGAAACCCACCTCGCATTGGGATTTTATCACTGTTACAGCCAATTACTCCCATGAGATAAAAAAAGTCCCCAGGGGCTCGTCCTGGGTACTGGGACCGAGCAAACGACGGAAAACACTGTAAAAATGCATGGTGTCACCCCCTTAAGATTACCTTCACAGAGTCTGGAAAGAAAGCAGTTCACTGGACAAAAGGGTATAGCTGGGGCCTTAGACTCTATAAAGAAAATTATGATGAGGGACTCATATTTACTATAAAACTCTCAATAAAATCCCCCTCTGCCACCATAGGGCCTAATCCAGTCCTGCCAGATCAGACAGCCCCTAACCCTCATTCCAAAGGCCCTCGAATAACACCCGCCGTCACCATCATTCCACCTAACGCCGCCCCCGGCAATGCTTTCTCCTCGATATCACCGGTTTCAAACAGACCATCTCCTGGTACCGGAGATCGACTCCTTAACCTGATAATAGGGGCGTATCAAGCTCTCAATTATTCTAATCTCCTTCTTGCTAAGGATTGTTGGCTCTGCCTAGTTTCGAGCCCCCCTTATTATGAGGGTATAGCTACAACCGCTAACTTCATCAATCATACTTTCCCCCCACCACCTGTTCCTCTTCTCCTAGCCACAAGTTAACTCTCCCTGAAGTAACAGGTCAAGGACTATGTTTAGGCAAAATACCAACCTCCCATCAGACACTATGCAACATGACAACCACCATCACTCCTGGTAACTACTACTTAGAAGCCCCCAACGGAACCCATTGGGCATGTAATACCGGCCTGACTCCCGGTATCTCTGCCCAACTCCTAAATGCCACCGGAGATTACTGTGTATTAGTCCAACTATGGCCTAGAATCACCTACCACAGTTCGGAGACTATCCTCAACTACTATGAGAAACAAAATAGAAATCGAAGAGAGCCCCTTACCTTAACATTAGCTATATTACTAGGAGTTGGGGGAATAGTGGCAGGTATCGGAACGGGAACTTCTGCCCTACTCCAAAGCAACCAGCTTATGCATTTGCAGGCCGCCATGACTGCTGATTTAGAAGCTATAGAAAAATCAATCACTGCCTTAGAAAAATCCATAACCTCCCTCTCTGAGGTGGTTCTGCAAAATAGGAGGGGACTAGACTTATTGTTCTTAAGAGAAGGAGGATTATGCGCAGCCCTCAAGGAAGAATGCTGTTTTTATGCTGATCATACCGGGATTGTTAGAGAAACCATGGATAAACTCAGAGAGAGACTAGCCCAAAGAAAAAAGGATTTTGAATCCCACCAGGGCTGGTTTGAAGGTTGGTTTAATCGATCTCCTTGGTTCACCACATTACTGTCCACCATTTTAGGGCCCCTTATTATACTTTTACTAATTCTCTCAATCGTCCCTTGTATCTTAAATAAACTCGTACAGTTCATGAAAGATCGCTTGTCAGTAATCCAGACAATGATGCTGACACAGCAATATCAACTAATTAAACAGACCGGCTCTCAAGCTGACTTACTTCATGAACAAAGCGAATGGATATAGGATTCTATCCATGATAAAGAAAAAGGGGGGAATGAAAGACCCCCTTCCTCCTTGGTAAGGTTTGTTTTAGCAACCTATTGGCAACACATTGTCTGTGGTCACCCGGTCTGTCAAAAGGAGAGACAAATGAGAAACGAAATGTACCGGGACTTTCCAGAGTGCTGTCCCAAGGAACCGCCAGAACGCCCTGACCCCAACGCCCAATCATGCCTGAATCAAATTGATCAATTAGACTCCTGTAACCATGCATATCTGCCTCTGTAGGATCGCTTCCCGCCACCGCTTCCCGTCAGAACAAACCGTTACAGTGTCTGACAATGCTTGATTTAGGTTAACCAATCAGCTCCCTGTAACCAAGCATCTGCTTCTGTAAACTCGCTTCCCGCCACCCCAACCTTGCCCTATATAATCTGCTCCCCAACTTAGCCCGGCGCGCTCAGCCCACAAAGGCTGAAGCGTCCGCAGGCGCCTGTGTGACCAATAAACCTCTTGCAATTTGCATCCAGTGGAGGCGTGCTGTTTGATTCTTGGGTGCGGCTCCAGGGTCTTTCACCCTATAGCTCTGCCCTGCCAACCAAAGCTCCCCCATTACCGGTATACCTCAAGCAGAGTAGTAATTTGTTACAATTAATGATCTTCACTGACATATCATTATCACCCAAAGCCCATAGTTGTATAAGGATTCACTCTCAGCTCAGTCATGATTTACCTGGATCAAGGGCTCTTCTTGCAAGACCCTCCCTCTGAAATTCTCTTTTCAGTAGTTTTCTTTCCTGTAGGCTGTCCTGTCCTGAGCTATTCTTGACCAGCGTTAGCTGCTGTTCTATTCTGTCTTCCCCTTAATAATTATATCATCCCATGCAGTTACTTATCTTGGGGGTGGGATGGAGACCCCCCTGGAAGTAGACAAGATGTATATGAAAATAGCCACAGCAAGATGGGGTCAGAAGAAGTCTGGCCCTGAGGACATGACATCAGGATTGTATACAAATCAGTGCCAGAAATCTACTGTTTAACTAGTATTTTGGTGACATTTTTGCGCCTACACCCCATTTTTGACTTTTCTTCACCATGCTTCTCGTTCTGCTGACTTTTCAATTGTACTACTTGTCACTTCTCTTACTTCCAGTTCCAGAGCTAATCCGCACATCTCTGGACTGGTGTTACTTACTCTCCTCACTGCTCCATCAGCAGTGTGCTCCAACATTAAGCTCTATGTGTTGTGTCATGAGATGCACACATGTTCTCAAATCGTCCTAAACACCAGCTGCTCTGTTGCAGTTGGATTTGCTAGTAACTGAACATATCTCTCTACACAGTGCTCACATGGGAGCAGCAGATGAGACCTGATGAACACTGTTTGCAGAGGAGCAAGTGGTAGACCCGGCCTCTCCTCCATGTTGTACCCCATGGTTGTGTCTTTCACATTCTTTCTTCATTCTGCTTTTTGTTACAGGTTATTTATGTGAGTTTTCACTAACTGACAGTCTGTGAAGGTTAAAAATTCTATTGGGACACCTGGGTGGCTCAGTCAGTTAAGCATCTGCCTTTAGCTCAGGTCATGATCCCAGGATCCTGGGATTGAGTCCCACATCATGCTCCTTGCTCAGCAGGGAGCCTGCTTCTCCCTCTGCCTGCTGTTCCTCTTGCTTGTGTAATCTCTCTCTCTCTATCTGACAGATAAATAAATAAATCTTTAAAAAAAATTGCAAAGGGGCACCTGGGTGTCTCAGTCATTAAGCGTCTGCCTTTGGCTCAGGTCAAGATCCCAGGGTCCTGAGTTTGAGCCCGACACGAAGCTCCCTGCTCAGCAGGAAACCTGCTTCTCCCTCTCCCACTCCCCCTACTGTTGTTCCCTCTTTCACTGTGTCTCTGACAAAGAAATAAATAAAATCTTTTTAAAAAATTACATAAACGGGACCCCGGACTGCCGCACCATGGAGGAGGAGGAACTGGAGGCGTTGAGGAAGCAGAGGTTGGCCGAACTGCAGGCGAAGCATGGGGATCCTGGCGATGCAGCACAACAGGAAGCAAAGCACAGGGAAGCAGAAATGAGAAACAGTATCTTAGCCCAAGTGCTGGATCAGTCAGCCCGGGGCCCGTTTAAGTAACTTAGCGCTTGTAAAGCCCGAAAAAACTAAAGCAGTAGAGAATTACCTCATATAGATGGCAAGATATGGACAACTAAGCGGGAAGGTATCAGAACAAGGTTTAATAGAAATCCTTGAAAAAGTAAGCCAACAAACAGAAAAGAAAACCACAGTTAAATTCAACAGAAGAAAAGTCATGGACTCTGATGAAGAGGACGATTATTGAAATTTAAGATGTTTAGAGACTGGAACTTAATGTTCTAGGACCGATAATACTGGGTAGAAGTGAAGATCTGATTGTTTACTTTGTTTATTGTCTATATGCCTTTAAAAAAAATAAACTTGTTATGCAAAATAGGAAAAAAAATTACATAAACGGTTTACCATCAACATCTAACCCATCAGGCCCATATACTAGAAAAACTGTTTTTGTTCCCAAAGGCCTCAACCTCCTCTCTCTGTATCCTTTGAACACCTGTAGCTGGAGTTCATTCAATTGGCACATAGGATGGGTTATCAATATGTTCTTGTTATTATATGTACATTTTCCAAATGGGTTGAAACTTTCCTCTGCCACAAAGCTGATACCGTCACAGTGGCAAAGAAACTGTTAGAGGGGTGCCTGGGTGCCTCAGTCGGTTAAGCGTCTGCCTTCAGCTCAGGTCACCGTCTCCAGGTCCTGGGATTGAGTTCTGCATCCAGCTTCCTGCTCAGCAGAGAGTCTGCTTGCTCCTCTCTCTCTCCCCTCCCTCCTACTCATGTGTGTGTGTGTGTGTGTGTGCGCGCGTGCGCGTGTACACTCACGTGCATGCACACGCACGCACACATGTACACCCTCTCTTTCTCTCTCTCTCTCTCAAATAAATAAAATCTTAAAGAAAGATTTAGAAAATATGTTTCTTAGAAAATATGTTTCCCACATGGGATATACCTTCCATAATCTCAGTGATCAAGACACACTTCACTGGGCAAATCATACAAGCCTTAATGAATACCTTGCAAACCTCTTGGAATTATCACTGTCCCTATCACTCTCAATCATCAGTCAAGGTCCAGAAAACTAATGGGATCCTTAAACTTAAAATCTCTAAGCTTGGGGCGCCTGGGTGGCTCAGTGGGTTAAAGCCTCTGCCTTCAGCTCAGGTCATGATCCCAGGGTCCTGGGATGGAGCCCCGCATCGGGCTCTCTGCTCAGCAGGGAACTTGCTTCCTTCTCTCTCTCTGCCTGCCTCTCTGCCTGTGATCTCTGTCTGTCAAATAAATAAATAAAGTCTTTTTAAAAAAATCTCTAAGCTTGCTGAAACTACTATACTCCCTTGGCCTAAGGAATTGCTTCTGAGTCTGTCAACCATTTGTAGTACCCCCTCCGGAAAACCCCCTCCTTATGAGATAGTCACCCAATGTAACCCAATGCCTATTGGCTGATCCCACTTTCTGCTGATCCCTTGTTATCGTACACTTATATAGCCAGTGATTGTAAGACTTTAATGTCTTATGCTAAAGCCTATCATCAACAGGTTAAATCAGCTTTTCCTGTTCCCAATTCAAATGATTCTGTTAATTGTAGTCTAGAGCCTGGTGACTGGGTATTTTGGAAACATCACAAGAGAAAAATAGCTCTTGAGCCCCATTGCAAAGGACCATCTCAAGTGCTCTTGACCCCTGACACTAATGGAAAACTAGAGGACATTGAGCCTTAAATACACCTCTCACAGCTAAAGTCACCAGCTGCCTTCTGGCCCTGTAGAGATGCTGGAGACCTTCAAATAAAACCAACCAACAAGAGAAGCAGCTGACATTGAGGTAGACTGCTTCCACCCAAGAGGCCAGATCAAGACTTCAGATTTGGGGTGCCTGGGTGGCTCAGTGGGTTAAGCTGCTGCCTTCAGCTCAGGTCATGATCTCAGGGTCCTGGGATCCAGTCCCGCATCGGGCTCTCTGCTCAGCAGGGAACTTGCTTCCTTCTCTCTCTCGCCTGCCTCTCTGCCTACTTGTGATCTCTCTCTGTCGAATAAATAAATAAAATCTTTAAAAAAAAAAAGACTTCAGATTTTAAGCATGAAATCTTTTTCATTTTCTTTCCTTTATTGTGGCATTGCCCTGCAAAGATAACGCCTTCAGTATCTCCCAGGCCGTTAGAAAGGGGGTAACCTTTCAGACTGCTGGATTCATCATCAAAGATTCCAATCTTCCCATGATGCTAGAGACTTCCTGGTACTCCTTGTGACCAACTACTCTTCTATTCCCAATGTAAATGATAACTATAATTAATACCCCCACTCCTGCTGCCCCTGAAGGAGTCTCTTACCAAGTTTCACGTTTATGACCAGAACAACTGGTGCCTTGTTTTTACCTTTCTTCAATTATAACTGTATGTACTGAATTAGACACAAAGACTTAATGTAAGTCTTAGTACATTTGCACCATCGCCTTCCCATAGGAGGCTCAGATCTGCCCCTACTCACTAAGAGAAAACATCAGCAGTAAACATCTTTGCAAGGTATTTAGAATGACTCGTTCTTTAATGCCGGGAGATTTTCTTTCCATATGAGCTAAAAACCCAAATTATTCCTGGCTTGAATGGGTAGACACACCAATTCCTACAAATGAATCCATGAACACTAACACTTTAATAATGGTTTGTGCTCTGAGGGGGTCTGTCTTTCCCTGTGGTTGTTATCATTCTCCTCGGCCCTGTGGATGCCTACATAGCTGCCACACAGCTGGGCAATGCCTCTTAGGTTACATAATGGTGTCCCTAACTTTTCACAAGCAAACTAGGACATCTTATTGATCAACTCCCCTGGATTTATTTTTTTTTCCCCCCCTGGATTTACATTGTCAAGAAATACCTGACATACCTGCCAGAAGGCATTCATGGCTTAGGATTTGCTTCCCTTGATCAGAAACCTCTCCTTGGAATATTATGCAGCCATCAAAAGAAATGAAATCTTGCCATTTGCAATGACATGGATGGAACTAGAGGGTATCATACTCAGCAAAATAAGTCAATCAGAGAAGACAATTATCATATGATCTCTCTGGTATGAGGAATTTGAGAGGCAGAGTTGGGGGCTTGGGGGATAGGGAAGGAAAAAAATGAAACAAGATGGGGTCAGAAGGGAGACAAAGTATAAGAGACTCACAAAACAGACTGAGGGTTGCCGGGGAGAGGGGGGTATAGAGAGGGTGGTGGGGTTATGGACACTGGGGAGGGTATGTGCTATGGTGAGCCTGATGACACACAGACCTGTACCCCTGGGGCAAATAATACATTATATGTTAATAAAAATAATTTTTAAAAGAGAAAAAAAGAAACCCCTCCTTAACTCTGGAAGATACAGAATTTGTTGCTAAGACAATAGCTTCCAAAATAGATCTTTAGACTCTGACTAAAGTTGCTGTTGTTGTTGTTAAAGATTTTATTTATTTATTTATTTAGAGAGCACGCACGTGCGTGGGAGCTTGATCTAGAACCCTGAGATCCTAACCTGAGCTTAAATCCAGAGTCAGACTCTTAATTGACTGAGCCACGGAGGCATCCCCAAAGTTGTTCTTAATAACAGAAGAGCTCTTGAATATTTTTTGCTGAGCAAGGAGGCATCTGTGCTGTGACCAACACCACCTACTGTACCTGGATTAACACCTGCAGAGGTTGAAACTCAGCTAGGTAAGATCACAGAACAAACGACTTGATGGCTTAAAGGTGACTCCTTCCACAAGGCCTTTTTTTGACCTACTGGTTTGGTCTTAGGGACATGGCTCCAAAGTGCACTCCAAATATCAGGAATTATCTTTTTTTTTTTTTTTTTAAGATTTTTACTTATTTATTTGAGAGAGTGAGTGAGAGAGAGAGAGCGTGAGAGGGGAGAAGGTCAGAGGGACAAGCAGACTCCCCATGGGGCTGGGAGCCTGATGCGGGACTCGATCCCAGGACTCCGGGATCATGACCTGAGCCGAAGGCAGTCGCTTAACCAACTGAGCCACACAGGCGTCCCAGGAATTATCTTGTATATAATAATCTCCGTGCATTTATTACCTCAAAATTATGCCTCCTCGCTGTAGCAAATCCCCTCCCTCCCTCTAGGTTTCCAGCAGCCTTTGGCGAGCCGCCAACTCCATTAGCCAGAAGATCAGGCGGGCAGCTGAGCCAATGGAAGCATTTTCGCTGTACTGCATCGCCGGGGGGGGGGGGGGGGGGGGCGGTACTTTCGGCCTCCTCCTAGACGCTCTGGGGCGTGCGGGGGCGAGACCGAAGTGACTAGACTGTGAAGGCTTGAGAGTCGTTGTCCCTACGGCAAAGAGGCGGGTCTGCGGCTTGGTGACGCCCTCCAGAGCTGCCGGGGCTTGGACTGGGACCGCCGGCTCGGGTGGCCGCCCCGCCCTCCCAGTCGGATGGCGACGATCGCGCCCAGGGACCCGGCTGAGGTAAGCGCTCGTTCCCTCAGAGGCCAGAGTACCTGCTCGCGTCCATGCGGCCCGGGCCCCCGTATCCGGGACAGGGAGGCGCGGGCCGGCTGCGTGCAGGAGCGGGTTCCGAGCTGGGGCTCGCTGGGCGGGAGGCGGGAGGAGCCCTGAGGAGGGAGGATTCTGCCCTCAGGGGACCGAGAGCGTGAGGCGGAGTCACTCCTGGACTGGCGGGCCGAAGTGCGGGACCTATGTCCTGAGGGCCCTGGGACCCATGGGAAGATCGTGAACAGAAAGATACAAGTCCGGCCTCCCACAACATGTTCTCAGTGGTAGGTCCCCCAATAATGGCTCCCTCTGGCTAAGTAGGCTCTTACACTCGGATTGTGGTTTCCTATGAAATTCCATTTCCCCAATTCTTGAGTTTGGGGACCACGGAGAAACCCAAAGACCAGAGTGTGAAACCTGCAACGATTATAAGCAGATGCGGAGGGTTCTGTCGGGAACTAGTAGGAAGATGTATAAAGGCTCTGGTAAAACGGAGTTGGGGGTGGTCAGGAAACCATCAGCCTAGCCTGTCTTTTGTGTGGGAAGAAAAAGCAGGTGTGAAGGCATGACTGGAATTGCTACCGGAAAAGTTCTGTGTCTATTCTGGAAGTCATAAGAGATGTGGATCAGAGGACAGATGATATGGTATGTCTGGAATACTCAATACTCTAAGACTAGAGACATATTTATGAATTAGAACAAATGAAGTACTCAAAATTGACATTTCTATGGCTTAGAATCCTTTTAAAATCATGAAATACTAACAAGATAATTAGGAAAATACAATAAAAGTAAAAAAAAAACAAACTCGTGGTAATCCTATATGAAGCTTTAAGCTATTTAAACATTTAGAGAAAATATCTTTTTTTTTTTTTTTAATTAACATGTAATGTGTTATTTGCTCCAGGGATACAGGTCTGTGAATCGTCAGGCTTACAAAGTTCACAGTGCTCACCATAGCACATACCCTCCCCAATGTCCATAACCCAGCCACCCTATCCCTCCTCCCACCCCCAGCAACCCTCAGTTTGTTTGTGAGATTAAGAGTCTCTTAGGTTTATCTCCCTCCCCAGTCCCATCTTGGTTTTTTTTCCCTCCATACCCCCACTCCCCCACCCTGCCTCTCAAATTCCTCATACCAGAGAGATCATATGATAATTGTCTTTTAGGAAAAATATCTTAATGGGGGTGCCTGTGTGGCTCAGTGGGTTAAGCCTCAGCCTTCAGCTCAGGCCATGATCTCGTCCTGAGATCGAACCCTGCATGGGGCTCTCTGCTCAGCGGAGAGCCTGATTTCCCCTTTCTCTCTGCCTGCCTCTCCGCCTACTTGTGATCTCTCTCTCTCTGTCAAATAAATAAACAGTCTTTTAAGACCTAAATATGAAACCTGAAACCATGAAACTCAAAACTGCCTATTTTCAGTAATGGCATGAATATCAATCTCCAATATTTATCTGAATCTGTCTCCTTAGACAAGGGAAACAAAAGCAAAAATAAACAAAAAGGACTGAATCAAACTCAAAAGCTTTTTCATGGCAAAGCAAGCCATCAACAAAACAGAAAGGCAAAGATAATAGCTACTGTATCCAATTAGGGGTTAATATCCAAAATATATAAATAACTCACATACCTCAACACCAAAGATCCCTAAAAATTTCAGTTAAAAATTGGGAAAAGATCTGAATGGACATTTCTCCAAAGATGATATAGAGATTGCCAACAAACATGAAAGAATGCTTAGTATGACAAATCAACAAGGAAATGCAAATCAACACAAGGAGATATCACCAGTCAGAATGGCTAGTATCAAAAAGACAAGAAATAAGTGTTGGCAAGAATGTGGAGAAAAGGGAACTCTCATGTACTTTTAGTGGGAATGTAAATTGCTGCAGCTACTCTGGAAAGCAATATTGAAGATCCTCAAAAAAACAAAAATCGAATGACAAAGTCCAGTAGCTCCACCCCTGGATATCTACCTGAAGAAAACAAAACACTAATTCAAAAAGAAATGTGCACCCCTTTATTTATTGCATTATTTACAACAGACAAGATATGGAACCAACCAGAGTGTCCATCGATGCATGAATAAAGATGTGATATATACAGGGCGCCTGGGTGGCTCAGTGGGTTAAACCGCTGCCTTTGGCTCAGGTCATGATCTTGGGGTCCTGGGATCGAGTCCCATATCGGGCTCTCTGCTCAGCACAGCTCCTAGCCTGCTTCCCTCTCTCTCTCTCTCTCTCTGCCTGCCTCTCTACCTACCTGTGATCTCTCTCTGTCAAATAAATAAATATTAAAAAAAAAAAGATGTGATATATATACACACAATGGACTATTACACAGCCATAAAAAAGAAAAACCTGCCATTCATGACAACATGGATGGACATAGAGGGCATTATGCTAAGTGATATAAGTCAGATGGAGAAAGATACTGTATGATTTCACTTATATGTGGAATTTAAAAAAAGCAAAGGAGAGAAATTGACTCATAGAAAACTAGTCCTTGCCAGGGAGGAAGGGGTAGGGGGGGATAGGCAAAATTGGTGAAGGGGATTAATTGGTAGAAACTTGCCATTATAAAACAAGTCAGAGAGATGGGAATATACCCTCCCCAATGACATACCCTCCCCAATGTCCACAACCCAGCCACCCTAGGGAATATAGTCAATAATATTGTAATGACTTTGGTGACAGATGGTAACTACACATACAGTGAACATTTCATGATGTATGTTTCAAATCACTAAACTGCATATGAAATATATTACATGTCAACTATACCTCAATGTAAAAAATTTTTAAAGAAGAAGTATGTTCTAAAGGGCAATAAATATAAGTTTATTGAGAAATCTTACATTTATATCTAACAATTTATTCTGGAAAGGAAACCAGAACGGGCTGGTGGTACGCAGGAGATAGCCAAGGAACAACCCTGTTATCTATATATTGGTAAACTTTTATAAACATATATGTATTCAATTTGATTATCAATTTGCAGAGAAAATAGATAATGGAATAAAATATTAAGATGGGTTGCAGGGACGCCTGGGTGGCTCAGTTGGTTAAGCGGCTGCATTCGGCTCGGATAATGATCCCAGCGTCCTGGGATCGAGTCCCACATCAGGCTCCTTGCTCAGCAGGGAGCCTGCTTCTCCCTCTGCCTCTAGCCTGCCACTCTGTCTGCCTGTGCTTACGCTCTAACAAATAAAATCTTTAAAAAAAAAAAAAAAGATGGGTTGCAAATGAGAAGGGAAAAAAGAATCTCCATTTATATCTCAGGTCAAATAGAAAATAAGCTGCAGTAACCCTAACATGAAAACAAAAAGCCTAAGCTTATTAAAAAAAAAGAAAAAAAGATTTTTTTAAAACAAACCTGTGCTTGAAATGTGCACATCATTACAAAACAAGACCCCAGTTTAAAACCACTAAATATGCTTGTCACTTTAAGATAAAAATGGATGCAAAATACAAAGACAACTAAAAAACTTTAATTGCAAAAATAACTTATATAATGTAAAAAAAAACCTATAATATTTTCAGTATCCATATAAGCCATAAAATATTAGGAAAAGCTTTAAAACAGGCAATTTTTGTGAAAATTATCCAGTATATGGAGATACAACTATACAATATATTAATTTGTGAAAATTTTTCACTGATTTCAAAATTAACCATTAACATTCAAAACTAAAGTGGACTGAAATTTTTGAATATTTCAAAATCATTCTAATTGTAGAAAACTTACATAGCCATATATTTATTACTTTACCATTTCTACTTTATATCACCCACATTTCACTGAATTTTTAAAAAAATGTATTTGGAAGCTTTCCTGTGCACGCTAACAAAATTCATTAAAATAAAAATGCTTTTTGTTTTTCCAAGCAGTCATCTGTTGCATACATCATATTAAACAGTTTAAGTTTTAAAGAAGTAGAACTCACATTGAATTTTCAGGAAAGAAAAACAAAGGATGCTTAACGAACCAAAACACAGCTATGTGACAAGACTCTCTGCTGTTTGGAATAACATACCTTAATAGTATTCATCATTGTGCATTTAAGCATCATAAATCAAATTTGTCTAGAGGATCTGAAGAGAATTAATCTGGCAATTAGGGCAAGTAGAGGTCCATAAGGAGTGCTCTCTCTGTAGATACAAAAATGAATCAGGATGAATGGGTGGCTCAGTTGTTAAGCATCTGACTTTAGCCCAGATCATCTCAGGGACTTGGAATCAAGCCCTGCATGGGGCTCTCTTCTCAGCACAGAGTCTGCTTGTCCCTCTCCTCCTCTCCCCATTGGGGCATTCTCTCTCTCAATTAAAAAAAAGAAAAGAAAATGAATCAAATTATTTCTATGATAATCCACCAATTGGTGAGCATGCTCTTGGTCTCAGCTATAGAGTGATTCAGAAGAGAAAATAAGCTAGATCACACATGTGGAATGGACAAAATTCCACAGTAAATATACTGATTTATGTGGCACTCTATAGAATGAACAAAACTAGGATATTACTAATGCAATATAAATGCCAATAACTAAGAGCTAAGCACAGAACAAACTGCGAAAAGGAAAGTTATAGAAATATAAATATTTTTTAATATAAAAACATACAAGCTAATAATCCCATGGAATTCTGTCATGAGTAAGTGCTCAGTGTTTTTTATTTTTTGGCTCTTTTTTTTTACTTTCTTTTTTACTTTTATTGATGCTCCCAGGAGCCAAGGTAAACACCATCATCACTTCTATGTCATAGTCAGCAAACTGAGGTTCAAGGAGCTCTGGGGAGTTGCCCAGATATTCCCAGGAATCCATAGAAACCTCAGTACTGTGCAGACCCTCCTCCCTGCAGACGGGTTTTGGGGGTTGACCTGTATCAGGGACTCCTGAGAAGCTCGATTCCTGGCATGCCAGGGGGCACAGTGGTCTGGTGGTTAACAGGGAGAGCTATAGGTGCCTGGATCTAGGATGCTTCCCACAGGTAGACCTACACAGGAATGGACACCTCAAATCTTCAGTTTCCAATGGACCAGGAATAGGGCAGCTCCTAAGTTCCATTTTACATAGGATGAAACTGAAGCCCTGGATGGGGGCATTTGCCTGTGGGTCCTTACATTGGCCAGGAGTCTGGGAACTAAACTTAGACACAAAGGACCAGGACTTGGGGAAGTCTACATCACCCCCCAGCCAGGCTTTGGGACTCAAAGTAAAAGCCCAGCCCCGTTCTGATGCAACCTTTTCCCCCATCTGTTCCAGCCCACCAACCCCAGTGGTGATAACCCAGGGAAATGAGTAACCACTACAAAGCAAGGTTTTATTGTATTCTTCAACAACTGGACTTCAGGAGAATGTGATGGAGAGGGGTGCCTGGGCAGTTCAGTGTCTGCCTTTGGCTGGGGTCACAATCCTAGGGTTGAGCCTTGAGTCGGGCTCCCTGCTCAGCCGGGAGTCTGCTTCTCCCTCTCTCTCTGCCTCCCCCCACCCCACCCCCCAACTCGTGCTCTCCCGCAAATAAATAAATAAAATCTTTTAAAAGAATGTGATGGGGGGATGCCTGGGTGGCTCCGTTGGTTAAGCAGCTGCCTTCAGCTCAGGTCATGATCCCAGCATCCTGGGATGGAGTCCTACATCGGGCTCCTTGCTCCGCAGGGAGCCTGCTTTTCCCTCTGACTCTGCTTGCCACTCTGTCTGCCTGTGCTTGCTCTCACTCGCTCTCTCTCTGACAAATAAATAAATAAAATATTTTTTAAAAAATAAAAAAAAACAAAAGAATGTGATGGGGTGGGTTGCTCAGTTATATGTCTGCCTTCAGCTCAGGTCATGATCGAGTCCTGGATCAAGCCCCATTCTGGGCTTCCTGCTCAGGAGGGAGTCTGCTTCTCTCCCTCTCCCTCTGCCCCTCCCCACTACCTGTTCTCTCTCAAATAAAATCTTAAAAAAAAAAAAAATGTGGGGCACCTGGGTGGCTCAGTGGGTTAAGCCGCTGCCTTCAGCTCAGGTCATGATCTCGGGGTCCTGGGATCGAGTTCCGCATCGGGCTCTCTGCTCAGCAGGGAGCCTGCTTCCTCCTCTCTCTCTGCCTGCCTCTCTGCCTACTTGTGATCTCTGTCAAATAAATAAATAAAATCTTTTAAAAAAATGTGATGGAGAACATGTTAATAATGCAAAAAAAATTTAAAAGGGTACAGCTGTTCAGTGCATGTGAGCACACACACACTTGTTTCACTGTCCTGTAAAAGGAAAATAGCCAAAGCTCAAAGAATAAGAAAAAGATGTGTGCAGGCATTTTACCAAAGATGCAAACAGCAAATGAGCATTGGGAAAAATGCCCATCGTTAATCCTTACAGAAATACAACTAAAATGAGAGAACACTAAAAACTTATTAAAAAGGCTAAAATTAAAATGATTGGCTAAACCACATATTCAGAATGTGGAAGAAATGGAACTCTCATACCTGCTGGGAAGATGCAAAAGGTGTGATCCAAAGTAAAACATTTACCTACCCTGTGACCCAGATGTCATGTTACCAACAGAAGTTCAAAGAAACATACATTCACATAAAACATGTTAAACTAGTTTTATACTCAATAGTCAAAATTTAGAAAAAACAGATAAATGGATAAACTGGCATATGTAAAAATATTACTTAGCAAAAAAACAAAAAACCCACTACTTGTAGTATCACGGATGAATCTCAAAGTAATTGTGACACATAAAAACAACAAATACTCAACTCCAAACATTCAAAAACTTCAAAGGTACCCATCCATCATTGTAAGAGAAAGTAAACCAGTGCTTTACTGGTTTACCAGTAGGGGGAGGGGAGATTATAAAAAGACATGAGATAAACATAATGTGACAGACACGTTCATTATCAGGGTTATGGTTTCAGAAATTCATAACTATGTCAAAACTTAGCAAATTATATTGTAAATATATGTAGTTTAGTATATATAAGCTACACCCCAATAAAGCTTTAAAAATGGCTCAAGACAGAATGTCTGTGTCCTACTCTTTTTGGAAAATAGGTTTGGCAACCCCACACTGACTCCATCTCTTTCTCATGCCTATGGGGGTATTATGTCAGTGGCAGCAAATGTAGAGAACAACGAAGAGTATTTACATACAAGTTCAGGAATGCTTCCTGGTCACAAGTGCCAGATCCCAGGTATTCAGATCCTCCTTTATCTTTTTTTCCCCCGCCTCTGTGGTAGTGGCTTTGAGGCAAACATAAACATCACTGACAGGAAACCAAAGAACCTTTTGATTACTTTATTTTTTATTTTTTTCTGACAGTGACTTTACCTGCACAAGATAAATACGTCTGGAGGTCCTGAGATTTGTGTACACACTGATCCTACAGTCACTGTCACAGAAACTCATCCGGATGCATTTTTAGAAGAGGCACATTCCATCCAGTTGGCTGCAGTCTCTGCTTCCTTTTAAGCCAGTGTTTCTGTACCAAATATGGTTTCTCCAGCCCACTGTGGTCTTTCAACCAGTGACCTCAGCCCAATAGGTTGTAGACATCAGGACACATGGCTGCTTGTAAAGCCAGGGTTAATAAGCCCCCAACAGTGCTGACATCCCCTGTGATACCTCCTTTCAGCAAGTGAAAAAAATTCATGCTCCTTTCAGAAGCATCTGAGGGTCTCATACCTGCCCCCTCCTGAAATACAAAGTATCCAGATCACAAATGAAAACTAGAAAGCCCTGCAGTTTTTCAGAGGTGGTGAAGCAGCAATGCAAATTTGGCCAAACTGGCAAGCTATTTTCTGCCATCCTCCTCAAGCATGGACAATTTGAGACTCTAAAAAGTTCACCCAGCAAAGCTTGTTGAGCCCAAATCCATATATAAACTACCGCACAGAGTAAGGAGAATATCCAAGATTAAAGACGACTTAAAGAATAAGGCCTTGATCATCACATAGGCCAAAGCAACGTGCAGCAGACAGTTAACATTTGGGACTTGGAAGCTGGAAAAAGCTCATTGCAAATGTCACATGAAACTAACATGTCCCTGAAAAAGATAGTCATTCTCTGTAAGCTGCCAGCCAAACTCCTATTCCCTGGGTCATCAGTGATTCAGGTCCATGCCCAAGGTAGTTAAGGAGATGGGGAAACTGACCCTAAGGGCTCAGGTCACTCCTAATTTGTTTCAATTCACGAGAGAACAAAGGTCACCTTCCCTGAATACACTGCGGAGGTGACTGGTGCACCCTGTGCACCTGCCAGCCAGGAGAGATGAAAAGGCTTTGGTCACAAAATCTAGCAGTGAGCTAAATCTAGAAAGAGCCCTGGACAGTTTAGAAAGTGCAACATATTTACACAAGCTTCCTACTACCTTATGGAAACTTACATGGATTATCCCACTGTCCACGTTCAGCTGTCTGAGACTCAAGGCAGACAGATGGCTCCTCAGAGTTCCCTGCAGTGTTGTTAGAGTGAATAGGAAATTACACCTTCCCTGAAACCTAAGGTCTTTCCCTAGTGTGAACTCTTTGATGTTGAGAGAGGGTAGATTTCCGTGTAAAAAACTTCCCACATTCACTGCACTCATAAGGCCTTTCTCCAGTATGACCTCTCCGGTGTTGACTGAATTGGGAACTATCCCTGAAGGATTTCCCACACTCACTGCACTCATAAGGCCTTTCTCCAGTGTGAACTCTCTGATGATAGCGTAGTTTGGAGCTAGAGATAAAAGATTTCCCACATTCACCACACCCGTAAGGCCTATCTCCTGCATGAACTCTCTGATGATAACGAAGGGTGGAACTGGAGGTAAATGACTTCCCACATTCACTGCACTCATAAGGCCTTTTACCTGCATGAACTCTCTGATGGTAAGAGAGGGTAGCACTACTGGTAAAAGATTTTCCACATTCACTGCACACATAAGGTCTTTCTCCTGTGTGAACCCTCTGGTGTCGAATGAGTATTGAGCTATTGGTAAAAGATTTCCCACATTCACTGCACTGATAAGGCTTTTCTCCCCTATGAACTCTATGATGATAACCAAGGCCAGATATAGATGTGAAAGATTTCCCACAAGCACTACACTCATAAGACCGTTCACTATTATGAATTCTCTGGTGTATTGACAGGGAAGATTTTTGGCTAAATGTCTTCCCACATTCACTGCACTCATAAGGCCTTTCTCCCGTGTGAGTTCTCCGGTGTTTATTGAATTGTGATCTATCCTTAAAGGATTTCCCACATTCAGTGCACTCATAAGGCCTTTCTCCACTGTGAACTCTGTGATGATAACGAAGGCTGGCACTAAAGGTAAAAGATTTCCCACACTCAGTGCACTTGTAAGGCCTTTCTCCTGTGTGAACTCTCTGATGATAACGGAGAGTGGAACTGGAGGTAAAAGATTTCCCACATTCATTGCACTCATAAGGTCTTTTACCTTCATGAACTCTTTGATGGTAACAGAGTGTGGAGCTACAGGTAAAAGACTTGCCACACTCACTGCACACATATGGTTTTTCTCCTGTGTGAACTCTCTGGTGTTGAATGAGTGTCCATCTATTGTTAAAAGATTTCCCACATTCACCACATTTGTAAGGCCTTTCTCCTGTGTGAACTCTCTGATGTAAAATGAGGTTATTTCTTCGGATAAAGGATTTCCCACATTCACTACACTCATAAGGCCTTTCTCCAGAATGAACTCTATGGTGGTAATGGAGGTCAGACCTAGAAATAAAGGATTTCCCACATTCATTGCACTCATAAGGCCTTTCTCCAGTGTGAACTCTCTGGTGATAACGGAGGGCAGAGCTAGTGGTAAAAGACCTCCCACATTCACTGCACTCATAAGGTCTTTCTCCAAGGTGACCTCGATGATGATACTGGAGAGTGGAGCTACAGGTAAAAGACTTCCCACATTTACTGCACACGTAAGGCTTTTCTCCTGTGTGAATTCTCCGGTGTCGAATGAGCGTCCACCTATTGTTAAACGATTTCCTACATTCACTACACTCATAAGGTCTTTCTCCAGTGTGAACTCTGTGGTGGTAACGCAGGCTAGAGCTAAAGGTAAAAGATTTCCCACATTCACTACACTCATAAGGTCTTTCACCAGAGTGAACTCTTAGATGTATAATGAGGTTATTTCTTCGGGTAAAGGACTTGCCACACTCACTGCACTCATAAGGCCTTTCTCCAGTGTGAACTCTGTGATGATAACGGAGAGCAGTACGAGTGATAAAAGATTTCCCACATTCACTGCACTCGTAAGGCCTTTCACCAGAATGAACTCTCTGATGATAACGGAGATCAGACCTAGAGATAAAAGATTTCCCACATTCACTGCATTCATAAGGCCTTTCTCCTGTGTGAGATCTCTGATGATAACTGAGGGCAGAGACAGAAGTAAAAGATTTTGCACAGTCACTACACTTAAAAGGCCTTTCTCCAGTTTGAACTCTACATGGTATCAACACGGAGCCACGGTTAAAAGATTCTGCACATTCACTGCACACATAACTGTTTTCTCCACTGTGCCATCTCTGGGGTTGAATGAGGGCAGATCTGTGGCTTAAGGACTTCCCACATTTGCTGCACTTGTACTGCCTGGACCCAGTGTGAGTCTTTCCATGTTGTATGAGGGAAGAGCTCTGCCTAAGGGATTTTCCGCATTCACCAAACTCATGAAGTCTTTTTCCAGTATGGTATCTCTGGTGTATGGCAAACGAAGATTTGTACCTGAATGTTTTCCCACATTCACTGCACACAAAACAGTGGTCCTGAACAAGTGCGTGTTTGGGACCGAAGGCATTCTTGCATTCTCCCCAGGTGTGATGACTTTTTCGGCTTTGTAATGTTGCCCTGCACTGGGTGATTTCCTTTGGCTTCTCCCCAGTACAAGTGGCCTCTTGCCCCAGATGCCCCGAGCCAGACAGCAAGTCCTTCACAACCTCTCCACAGGTAAAGGGCTTTCCCAAACCACCGGATCCCCAGCTCTTGACAGCAGAGGCCCTGTCCACACGGCTTCTGAATGGTTTTGCTCCCGCGGGCTGCTCCTGCTGCTGCTGCTGCTCCAACCTCACACTGAAAGAAAATCGTTTCCCGCAGGCCCCACACCTCAACCGTTTCTGGCTGTTTTCTTTCCTCTGGAGCTCAGCCAAGTGGAAAATGTCTCTCAAGACGGGACCGCACATCTCACAGGGGTGGGTCTTCCGGGAAGACAGAGGAGCCCTGAGAGTCCAAGTCTGTGAAACGCCTACAGAAGCGCTCTGTGCAAAGGGGGCCTCCTCATTCTCTGCTCCACAGCAGCAACCTGAAGGCAGAGAAACGCTGGTGAAATACGTGCTGCCTGTAGTGAGGGGGTGAGCCCATCACACACAGGCATCCATCTTATCTAGGCAGGAGTGTATGCCATGCTTTTCCAGACACAGCAGTTGACATTCAGTTGTAGGAGCAGTCCCTGTCCATTATTTGGGCCCTAAGGTCACAGAATGGTGGAGACCTCACCAGGAGAAGGATACAAAGACAGGGTATGAGACAAGAAAGAGAGGCAAGGACTACAACTCATTTCTCTGCCAAGTCTTTGGTGGGACCTTTGCTACTGTTGATGTGAGGCTGGGTAAAAGCATGCCTCCAAGCACATTACAATCCAACTGCAACAGATTACCTGCTGTTCAACGTCAATTTAGGGTACGTGAACATCTCACGGCCAATGCTGGAATACATGAACATGAGAGAAATGGGAGAGATGTGGAGTCCAGAGAGGTAGAGATTATCCCTGTGCTGGAAGTCACAGTAGAAATAATGAGAGAAGAACAGACAAATTGGCAAAATATCAAAATGGAGACGAAAAGGTAGAAATGAAGCATGGTCACTGGAAATAGCCATGAAAATATGGGTGAATAAAGACAGGTTCACCATGAGGGACCTGGTGTGATGTGGACACACTCTCCAGCCACTGACCAGGACCACGCCATTCTGAGTCCACTCTGCCATGTCTGGAGTCCTGCCCATCCTGTGATACACAAAGGATTCTTTCCTGTAAGCCTTGAGAAACTACATGGGACATGGACAATACAAGTCCCAAGGGAGAAAGAGGACAAACGAATAGCCAGCACTGTCCCGGGCTATTCAGCACAAAAGACGGCAAGGTGAGTGATATCAGTATAATAGCAGAGGAAACCAGCCTTTGCCCTTGGCAGGCTTAAATCAGGGTGCTACAGCAACACAGGGGTGCCTGGGTGGCTCAGTTGGTTAAGATCTGCCTTTGGCTCAGGTCATGATCCCAAGGTCCTAGGACTGAGCCTCACATCGGGCTCCCTGCTCAGTGCAGAACCTGCTTCTCACTCTCCTTCTGTCACTCCCCTGCTTGTGTGTATGCTCTCTGTCTCTCAAATAAATGGATAAAATCATTAGGAAAAAAAAAGATACTACAGTGACATGATGGAGAACACAGAAAGAACAATGACACAGAAAGGATCACTGGGGTCACTGGCTTAGTGAAGACAGCTGGCTGTAGGCAGATAAAAAGAGTGGGGCTGTGTCAGCCAAAGGGCTGATGCCACTGCATTCCCCTACTCTGCAGGGGACCTCAGCAACCTCTGCTGCGGAGAACGCCAACAAGTCCTGCTACAGCAGCAGAACATCACAGATTACTCATCAGAGGGTCCAAGTGTTTGCAGGCATGGACCCCACCGGTCTGCTCTGCAGAAGACCCCAGCAGCTTTTGCACTAAGGTAATCAATAGCTATCACCATGGGGACTTACCACAGAATAATATACTGAGTTGTCCCCTCCACCAAAAAAGGAGCTGTCTCTCCATTCCATGACCAGAGCTGCCACTCACACCAACCCCACCAATACCCTGGACTCCAGCCCGCAACTGCTCTGTGGTTGCCTATATTCCATAACCTGACTCCATGGCTGTCACCTGAGTGCCCGGGTCTCAGGCATGATAGCCATGGCCCTTGTGGGCTAGTCTGATTCTTTGATCCCAGAGACACCAAAGGAACCCATGCTCCAATCACAGGCACCATCAATGCTCAGAGTACAACTGCATCTCACACAGCAAGTCAACGCTGTTGCACGCTATTCCAAAATCGACCCTAGAACTGCTATCGTTTCATGTCTATTCACATTCTCAGAACCCAGACATGTACACACTCCACAGGTGCCTGCACATAAGACACCAATGCTACCACCACCACACACACACACTCAAGAGTGGGACTTGGCATCAAGAGAACGCCACAGCCAAAACAATCCTGTGGGAGAAAGAGATCAGAAGGTTCCAGTAGCATTCTCTACTACTGTGGACACGCAAAGCCTCGGCTACTGAGGACTCCTATAGTGTTTGATGACACTGATCTCAGGTAACAGAGCTGCACAGACACTAAGCCTCCTGACCAGGCTGTAGTTGGAACTGCCACACCCCACCAAGCTGGTGCACTCACAACCACACATGGGTAAAGATCTTCCCCACCAAAACCTTTATGTCAAGTCTGGAAAAAGGGATTATTCCATGAAATGTACAGACATCAATGCAAGGCTACAAAAAACAAAAAAATAAAGGAAACAGGACACCCCAAAGGAACACGGTTCCTGATCAGTCACCCCAAAAAAATGGAGATCTAGGAACTGTCAAAGACTTCAAAATAAATACTTTAAAGGAGCACAATGGGGCGCCTGGGTGGATCAGTGGGTTAAGCCGCTGCCTTCGGCTCAGGTCATGATCTCAGGGTCCTGGGATCGAGTCCCACATTGGGCTCTCTGCTCAGCAGGGAGCCTGCTTCCTCCTCTCTCTCTCTCTTTGCCTGCCTCTCTGCCTATTTGTGATCTCTCTCTGTCAAATAAATAATAAAATCTTTTAAAAAAATAAAAATAAAAAATAAAGGAGCACAATGAGCTGCAAGAAAAAACAGGCAATTCAATGAAATAAGGAAAACAATTATAAACAATATGAGATTTTTCAACAGATAGATAAGAAAATATAAAAAAGGACCAAATAAATCATGGTATACTATACTGTACACCTGAAATAATCAGAACACTGTATGTTAATTATACTGGACAAACGTTATGCTAAAGAATATGATGAATGAAAAGAAAAATGCAGGGGCGCCTGGGTGGCTCAGCCAGTTAAGTGTTTTGACTCTTGATCTTGGCTACAGTCCTATGTCAGCATTGTAAGATTGAGACCCGTGTCAGGCTCTGCACTTAGCATGGAGTTTGCCTGAGATCCTCTCCCTCTCCCTCCCCAACTTGAATGAATGAATGAAGGAAGGAAGAAAGGAAGGGAAAGGGAAAGGAAAGGAAGATGAAAAATGCAATAGAGAGCATCAGCAGCCAGCTTGATCAATCAAAATCTGAGTCGGAAACTGAAGATAGGTTTTTTTTTTTTTTAAAGATTTTATTTATTTATTTGACAGAGATCACAAGTAGGCAGAGAGGCAGGGGGTGGGGAGGGGCAGGGTGGGGGGGAAGCAGGCTCCCTGCAGAGCAGAGAGCCCTATGCGGGGCTCAATCCCAGGACCCTGGGATCATGACCTGAGCTGAAGGCAGAGGCTTAACCCACTGAGGCACCCAGGCGCTCCCCCCACCTTTTTTAATAGTGCTCTGCACATTTAAAAAAAAGATTTTATTTATTTGAGAGAGAGAAAGACAGGGAGAAAGCACAAGCAGGGGGAGGGGCAGAGGGAAAGGGAGAAGCAGGCTCTCCACCACTGAGGAGGGAGCCTGATGGGCGGCTCCATCCCAGGAGCCGGGGATTGTTACCTGAGCAGACAATTAACCGACTGAGCCACCTAAGTGCCCCAGAAGATATGTCTTTTGAAATCAGTCAAATTAGAAAAAAGATAACTAAAAAGAGTGAATAAAGAAAGTCTATGTGGATTACAGGACATCATGAAAACAGAATACTATATGCATTACGAGGACCCTGAAGAAGACAGGCAGGGACAGAAGTCTTATTTAAACAATAACGGGGACGCCTGGGTGGCTCAGTTGGTTGGACGACTGCCTTCGGCTCAGGGCGTGATCCTGGAGTCCCGGGATCGAGTCCCACATCAGGCTCCCAGCTCCATGGGGAGTCTGCTTCGCTCTCTGACCTTCTCCTCGCTCATGCTCTCTCTCACTGTCTCTCTCTCTCAAATAAAAAAAAAAAAAAAAAAAAAAAAAGTAAACAATAACGGACTGGGGCGCCTGAGTGGCTCAGTTGGTTAAGCGACTGCCTTTGGCTCAGGTCATAATCCTGAAGTCCCAGGATCAAGTCCAGCATCAGGCACCCCGCTCAGCAGGGAGTCTGCTGATCCCTCTGACCCTCTCCCCTCTCATACCCTCTCTCTCACTCTCTCTCTCAAGTAAACAAAAAAAAAAATTAAACAATAATGGATTAAAAAATAATGGATGAAACTTCCCAGATCTGGGGAAAGACATGGACATCTGGGTACATGATGCTTGTAAGTCCCCAAAAAGATTCCAACCAAAGAGGACTTCACCAAAACAAATTACAGTTGACTCTTTTGAACAACAAGGGTTTGAAATATGCAGATTCATTCATAAACAGACTTTTTCCAATAAATACAGTAAAATACTATAAACACATTTACTCTTCCTTATGATTTTAACACTTTCTCTTCCCTCGCTTACTTTAATATAAGAATATAGCATATCTCCTCTCTCTGTGCACCTGCCTCTTTGCCTATTTGTGATCTCTGTCTGTCAAATAAATAAATAAAAATCTTTTAAAAAATATATAGCATAAATATAACATACAAAACATGGGTTAACTGACTTTATGTTACTAGCAAGGCTTTGGTGGAGAATAGGATATTAGTAGCTAAGTTTTGGGGATAGTCAAAAGCTATATACGGTTTTTTGGCTGCATGGTACCCCTAATGCTCTTGTTGTTCAAAGGTCAACTATATGATTAAAGTCAAAATGTAATGACAAAGAGAATTTGAAAGCTGTGAGAAAAACTCATACAGGGGAACTCCCCTCCCCCTCATAAGGATATGAGCAGTCTTCTCCACTGTAACACTGCCTACTAAGAGAAAGTGCGATGATGTGTTCTAAATGCTGCAAGAAAAAAAAAATAAAAAAAATTAAAAAAAAATAAATAAATGCTGCAAGAAAGAAACTGCAAACCAAAATTACTTTACCAGCAAAGCTGTCTTTCAAAAATGAAGGAGAAAAATTTTCCCAAACAGAAGCTGAGGGAGTTCATCACCACTTGGCCTACCCTACAGAAGATGCTAAACACAATTCTTCAAACTAAAATGAAAGTATGCTAATTAGTAACATGGAAATATAGAACATACTGATAAATGCAATTACACAGTCATATTCAAAATATAGGAGTCCGTCCTTATTCATTTCACTTTCCATGGTTTCAACTATGAAAAGTCAACTATGGTCCAAAAACAAAGAATCCTACTTCGTTGTAACATATTGTCAGAAGGTCAGAAGTGGTCTAATGCTAAGTCACAAAGCCCACATCACTCACCTCACTTCATCTCAGAAAGACTGAGTATGGTATAATAAGATATTTTGAGAGAAACAGAACACATTTACATAACTTTATTATATTATTGATATTATTATATTTTATTATTATTTATTATTGTTTATCTCTTACTGTACCCAATTAATAAATTAAACTTTATCATAGGTGTGTGTGTGTGTGTGCGTGTGTGTGTGTATATATATATATATATGAGAAAACATAGCATGTATAGGTTTCGGTACTATCTCAAGTTTCAGACATCCCCTAGGATTCTTGGAACATATTCCCCCATGGATAACAGGGCACTACTGTACTGAAATACTTCAACAGTGTGTTAATCACTCAACATCAGTATGGAGGACGAAAGATGAGGGTATTAAAAATAACTATCTACAATAATCTGTGAATGGTTACAAAATAAAAAAGATGTGGGGTGCCTGGGTGGTACAGTCGATTAACCATCTGTCTTTGGTCTCAGAGTCCTGAGGTTGAACCCCCCCAACCTCCCCTTAGACTCAACTGATCAGCAGGGAGTCTGCTTTTCCCTCTGCCCCTCCCCGCTGTTTGTGCTCTCTCTCAAAAAAATAAATAAAATCTTTAAAAAAAAAAAAGATGTAAATGGTGACATTTAGAAACATAAAATGTAAAGGAGGTGAGTAAAAGAGATCTGTATGCAATAGAAGTTATCAGCTTCAAAGAGAATGTTTTAAGATGCTTTAAATAAGCCTCATGGTAAGCACAAAGCAAAAACCACAGTAGAAACGAGAGATAAACAAATGAATGCAAGGGCGCCTGGGTGGCTCAGTGGGTTAAGCCACTGCCTTCGGCTCTGGTCATGATCCCAGGGTCCTGGGATCCAGTCCTGCATCGGGCTCTCTGCTCAGCAGGAAGCCTGCTTCCTCCTCTCTCTCTCTCTGCCTGCCTCTCTGCCTACTTGTGATCGCTCTCTGTCAAATAATAAATAAAATCTTAAAAAAAAAAAATGAATGAATAAAACCATGGGAAATCCTCAGATCACAAGGGAAGACTGCAAGAGAGAAAGAAAGGTGCTACAAAACACTCAGACAATAATTAACAAGAGGGCAGAAGAGATCCAATGGCTGAATTCAAAACAAAACAAAAGGTTTAAATTGAAGGAACTGAAAAAGATACTCCAGACAAATGGAAAACAAAACAGAATATGGGTAGCTATACTTATAGGTGATACAACAGACTTTAAGTTAACAACCATCATAAGAGACAAAAAAGGTCATTATATAATGATAAATGAATTAATTCACCAAGAAGATGTAAAAATTGTAGGTATGTATGCATCACACATCAGAGCATCTAAGTATTAAGCAAACTCAACTAGCTCTGAAGGCAGAAAAGACAGCAACAGAATATTACTATCAATATCCCCCTTTCAACAATGGGTAGATATCCAGACAGAAGATATTAACCAAGGATATATCTGAATTGAACATTCTGGTCCAAATGGATCAAACAGACATATATAGAACATTCCATCCTACTATAGCAGCATATACATTCTCAAGAGCACACAGAATGTTCTCTGGGGTATGGGGCGCCTGGGTGGCTCAGTGGGTTAAGCCGCTGCCTTCGGCTCGGGTCATGATCTCAGGGTCCTGGGATCGAGTCCTGCATTGGGCTCTCTGCTTGGCAGGGAGCCTGCTTCCTCCTCTCTCTCACTGCCTGCCTCTCTGCCTACTTGTAATCTTTCTCTGTCAAATAAATAAATAAAATCTTAAAAAAAAAAAAAGAATATTCTCTGGGGTAAATCATATGTTATGTGAAACAAAACTTAACAAATTTCAGAAGATTGAAATTCTATCAAGAACCTTTTCCTAACACAATGCATAAAACCAGAAATTGGTAACATAGGAGGGGGTACCTGACAAGCTTAGTCAGTGGAGCCTGTGACTCTTTGTCTCAGGGCTGTGAGTTCGACCCCCTCAATGGGTGTGGAGACTACTTAGAATATAAGATTTCCTTTTTTTAAAAAAAGATTTTATTTATTCATTTGACAGACAGAATCATAAGTAGGCAGAGAGGCAGGCAGAGGGGAGGGGGGAAGCCACACAGAGAGCCCAATGCTGGGCTCGATCCCTGGAACCTGGGATCATGACCTGAGCCAAAGGCAGAGGCTTTAACCCACTGCCAGGCGCCCCAAGATTTCTTTTTTTTTTTTTTTAAATAAAATCTTGGAAAAAAAAAATCATGAGGAAGCTTAATAATTCAAATATGTGGGCATTAAGCAACACATGCCTATCCAATCAACTGGCCAAAGGAAAAATCAAAAGCAAAATAAAAAAATATGTTGAGAAAAACAAAAGTGGAAACAAAACATATGGAATGTGAAAAAGCAGTTCTAAGAGAAAAGTTCAGAGAAATAACTGTGAGCACTAAAAAGATAAATAAAGAACTCCAATAAGCAGCCTAACTTCACACCTTAAGGAACCAGAAAAAGAACAAAGTAAGACCAAAGTCAGTGAAACAGAGGAAAACACAAAAATCAGAACAGAAATAAAACAGAAACTAGAAAAATAAAAAGAGCTGTTTTTCTGAAAACATAAAACTGAAAAACCTTTAGCTAGACTAGCTTAAAGGCAAGACTCAAATAAATTAATTCAGAAATAAAAGAGGAGAAATTACAACTGATAGCAAACACACAGAGTCATAAAAGAATACTATGAACTATTACACACTAACAAATTAGATAAGCTAGAATAAATTCCCTGAAACACAACCAATCATATATATATATATATATATATATATATATATATTTATATTTATTTGACAGAGCAGGAGAGCACAGGCAGGGGGGAGCGGCAGAGGGAGAGGGAGAAGCAGGCCCCATGCTGAGCAGGGAACCCGATGCAGAGCTCTATCCCAGAACCCTGGGATCACAACCTGAGCCAAAGGCAGACACTTAACAGACTGAGCCACCTGGGCGACCCCAAACACTGAATTGTAATAGAAAATCCAAATACACAAAGAAATAGAATCAGTAATCAAAATCTCCCAACAAAGAAAAGGTCATGACCAGATAGACTCAGTGATAATTTCTATCCACATTTTAAGGATTAAACTCTCAACCTCTTCCAAAAATCTGAAAGGGAAGAAACATTTTCAAACTCATTTTACGAGGCTAATATTAGGACAGCAAAGCCACAGAAGGGCATTATAGGAAAACCCAATTACAGGTCAACATCCCTAATGAACATAGATGTAAAAAAGCTCAACAAAGGGGCGCCTGGGTGGCTCAGTGGGTTAAGCCGCTGCCTTCGGCTCAGGTCATGGTCTCAAGCCCCACGTCAGGCTCTCTGCTCAGCAGGGAACCTGCTTCCTCCTCTCTCTCTGCCTGCTTGTGATCTCTCTGTGTCAAATAAATAAATAAATAACCTTTAAAAAAAAAAAAAAAAAGCTCAACAAAGTACCAGCAAACCAAGGCGCCTGGGTGGCTTACCAACGAAAGAAATTGAAGACACAAATAAATGGAAAGATATCCCATATTTATGGGATGAAAGAATTGTTATTAAAATGCTTCTACTACATAAAGCAACCTAAAACTCAATGCAGTATCTACCAAAATTCCAGTGGCATTTTTACCAGAAACAAACAAACAAAAATCCTAAAATTTGCATCACAAATGACCTCAAATAGCCAATGAAATCTTGATCACAAATATCAAAATTAGAGGGACCAGACTTCGTGATTTCAAACTGTACTACAAAACACGCTGGTATTGGAGTAAAAACAGACATCCATACTCATGAAATGAGACAGAAAGCCCAGAAGTAAACAAACCCACACATATATATTCAACTATTCTTTGACAAGGGTGCCAAGAACACACATGGAAAAAGGACAGTCTCTTCAATAAGTGGTGCTGGGAGGGGCACCTGGGTGGCTGGGGTCATGGTCTCAGGGTCCTGGGATAGAGCCCTGCATCGGGCTCTCTGCTCAGTGCAAAGCCTGCTTCCCCCTCTCTCTCTGCCTGCCTCTCTACCTACTTGTGATCTCTGTCAAATAAATAAATAAAATCTTTAAAAAAAAATTTTTTTAAAGATTTTATTTATTAATTTGACAGAGAGAAATCACAAGTAGACGGAGAGGCAGCCAGAGAGAGAGAGATAGGGAAGCAGGCTCCCTGCTGAGCAGAGAGCCCGATGTGGGACTCGATCCCAGGACCCTGAGATCATGACCTGAGCTGAAGGCAGCGGCTTACTTAACTCACTGAGCCACCCAGGTGCCCCTTTAAAATTTTTTTTTAAATAAAAAACAAGTGGTGCTGGGAAAACTGGACATGTACATGCCAAACAAAACAAAGAAACTGGGACCCTACCTTACACCACTCACAAAAATTACCTCAAATGTATTAAAGACTTCAGTGTACACACAAAAATGTGAAACTTCTTGGGGGAAAAAAACAGAGAAAGAACTCCTTGACACTGGTCTTAATACTGAGTTTTCAGATAGGAAACAAAAAGCACATTCAACAAAGACAAAAACAAAGTAAAATTACATCATAAACATAAAGTCGGGGTGCCTGGGTGGCTCAGTGGGTTAAGCCTCTGCCTTTGGTCCAGGTCATGATCTCAGGGACCTGGGATCGAGCCCCATTGGGCTCTCTGCTTGGTGGGGAGCCTGCTTCCCCCTTTCTCCCTGCCTGCCTCTTGGCCTCCTTGTGCTCTGTGTCAAATAAATAAAATCTTAAAAAAAAAAAACCATAAAGTCAAATCAAGCTGCGTCAAACTAAAAATCTTTGTAAATTTGTAATAGCAAAGGACACAATCAACAATATATAAAGGAGGAAAATATTTGCAAGCACTTTACCACATAATGGTTAACATTTAAAATATATAAGGTACTCACATAATTCAGTAACACAAAACCAATCAGATTAATATATATGCAAAGAGCCCGAATAGACATTAAAGAAAATCTACAAATAGCTAAAAGGTATATGAAAAGATGCTCTTCCCCACTCATCAGGAAAATGCAAACTGAAACCACACTGATGTATCATCTAACACTTGGTAAGATTGTTACCTTCAAAAAGACCAGAAGGGCACCTGGGTAGCTCAGTGGGTTAAAGCTCTGCCTTTGGCTCAGGTCATGATCCCAGGGTCCTGGGATCGAGCCCCTGCATCGGGCTCTGCTCAGTGGGGAGCCTGCTTCTGCCCTCTCTCTCTGCCTGTCTCTCTGCCTACTTGTGATCTCTGACAGATAAATAAATTTAAAAAAATTAAAGAGCAGAGACAAGTGTTGGTGAGAATGAAGGTAGAAGGAACCCTTGTACACTGTGGTTGGAATAATTAGGGGGAAAAAAAAGGAAAAAAAAAGCCAAAATCACAATGAGTATAGGCATATTTATTTATTTTTTAGTTTTACAGCAATTTTGCTTTATGATGCTTCACAAATACTGTGTTTCTTACAAAGTGAAGGTGTGGCAAGGCTGCAACAAGCAAGTCTATTGGCAACATCTTTTTTTTTTTTTTTTTAGATTTTATTTATTTATTTGACAGAGAGAGATCACAAACGGGCAGAGAGGCAGGCAGAGGGAGAGGGGGAAGCAGGCTTCCTGCTTAGCGAAGAGCCCGATGCAGGGCTCGATCCTAGGACCCTGGGATCATAACCTGAGCTGAGCAAATGCTGTTGGAGATGGTGCCAGGGTGCCTAGGTTGCTCAGTGGGTTAAGCATTTGCTCACTTCATGTCTGTATCAAATTTGGTAACCCTTGGGACGCCTGGGTGGCGCAGTTGGTTGGACGACTGCCTTCGGCTCAGGGCGTGATCCTGGAGTCCCGGGATCGAGTCCCACATCAGGCTCCCAGCTCCATGGGGAGTCTGCTTCACTCTCTGACCTTCTCCTCGCTCATGCTCTCTCTCACTGTCTCTCTCAAATAAATAAATAAAATCTTTAAAAAAAAAAAAAAAAAATTTGGTAACTCTTGCAATATTTCAAATATTTCCAGAAGAGACCTTTATTACTATTGTAATTGTTCTGGAGGTCACGAACCACACCATATAACATTTAACATTATCAAAAAATGGTAAATGGGGCGCCTGGGTGGCTCAGTAGGTTGAGCCTCTGCCTTTGGCTCTGGTCATTGTCTCAGGGTCCTGGGATCGAACCTCGCATCCGGCTCTCTGCTCGGCGGGGAGCCTGCTTTCCTTCCCCTCTCTCTCTACCTGCCTCTCTGCCTGCTTGTGATCTCTGTCTGTCAAATAAATAAAATCTTTTAAAAAAAAAAAAAGGTAAATGTTGTGTCTCTTCTCTCTTTTGTTTTTCTTTTTAAATATTTTATTTATTTGGGGCACCTGGGTGGCTCAGTGGGTTAAAGCCTCTGCTTCCGGCTCAGGTCATGATCCCAGGGTCCTGGGATAGAGCACTGCATCGGGCCCTCTGCTCAGCGGGGAGCCTGCTTCCTCCTCTTTCTCTGCCTGCCTCTCAGCCTACTTGTGAGCGCTCTCTCTCTCTCTCTCCCCCTCTCTCTCTGTCAAATAAATAAATAAATAATTCTTAAAAAAAAAAAAAAAAAAAGTTCCAGTGGTCTGCAAAGAAGATCAAAGCAGCCCCAACACTCCCTTAAGCCAAAACCTAATCCAGAGCAGGGCCTGTCTCCACTTCTAGAAAGGCTGAGAGAGGTAAGGAGTCCGCAGAAGACCAGCTGAAAGTCAGTAGAGGCTGGGTCCTGAGGCTGAGGAAAGCAGCCATCTCCACACCATCACAGCACAATGGACAAAGTGCTGACGCAGAAGCTGCAGCGAGTGATCCAGAAGATCGAGCTCAGAGCATACCACAGATTTCCAAGGCAGACAAAACAGCCTGCGATGGGAAGACGCCCTGCATCTAGCGCTTTCAGAGCTAGAGAGGTCGAGCCTGGCTTCAAAGGACGGGCCAACACTCTTGGCAGGGGCCAGCGTTCCTATATCATTCTGGACATCCTAGGACCCTTACCAATTAGGCTGAATCTATTCTGCCTGGAGGACAGCACCCTGTTTATTGCATGGTTTACTATTTTAAGCACACTGCTGAGATGGACTGCTCAGAAAAAAAGATTTCTTTCAAAATATTACTGCTCATTGACAAAGCACCTGGTCACTCGAGAACTCTGATGGCAATTTGCAACATTAATGTTTTCATGCCTGTTAACACAACATCCATTCTGTAGCCCACGTGACCCGAGTAATTTTGACTTTTTTAAAGATTTATTAAAGATTTACTTATTTGAGAGAAAGAGAGAGAGAGAGTGCACATGCACACACAAGCAGTTGGAGGAGAGGGAGAGGAGCTCGATCCCACAACCCCAACATCATGACCTGAGCCGAAACCAAGAGTCAGACACTTAACTAACTGCACCAACCAGGCACCCCAATTTTGACTTTCAAGTCTTATTATTTAAGAAATACAATTTGTTGGGGTGCCTGGGTGGCTCAGTGGGTTAAAGCGTCTGCCTGTGACTCAGGTCATGATCCCAGGGTCCTGGAATTGAGCCCCACATCGGGCTCTCTGCTCGGTGGGGAGCCTGCTCCCCCCCCCACCGCCTGCCTCTCTGCCTACTTGTGATCTCTGTCTGTCAAATAAATAAATAAGGGGTGCCTGGGTGGCTCAGTGGGTTAAAGCCTCTGCTTTCGGCTCAGATCACGATCCCAGGGTCCTGGGATCGAGCCCCACATTGGGCTCTCTACTCAGCAGGGAGCCTGCTTCCCTTCCTCTCTCTCTGCCTGCCTCTCTGCCTACTTGTGATCTCTGTCTGTCAAATAGATAAATAAAAATCTTTAAAATAAATAAATAAATAAAAACTTAAAAAAAGAAAGAAAGAAAGAAATACAATTTGTTGAGAACAAGCCTTGCATCAGGCTCCACACATAGCCTCTCCCTCTGCTCAGCCTCTCCCTCTGCTCTCCACACCCCCTCCATGCACACGTGCTCTCCCTCTCTCCCAAATAAATAAATCTTAACAACAATGAAAAAAGACAAAGAAAGAAACAACAAACAATGTATAAGGCAAGGGGTGTCATAGTGGTTTTTCTGATGGATCTGGTTAAAGTAAATCGAAACCTGGAAAGGATGCATCATTCTAGCTGCCATTCATGGGTGGCAGAGGTCAAAGTATCCACAGGACTTTGGAAGTTTTCAGATAGGAAACCATGAGGGTAAAAACCCTCATGGATGACTTGGAAGGGTTCAAGACATCCCTAGAGAAATAACTGCAGATGTGATAGAAATGGCAAGAGAACTAGAATTGGAAGTGGAGCCTGCGGGCATCTGATGACTCGGTTGAACATCCAACTCTTGATTTCAGCTTAGATCATGGTCTCAGGGACCTGGGATTGAGCCCTGCACTGAGCATGGGGTCTGCTTGTCCCTCTCCCTCCATTCCTCCTCCCACTTTTCTGCTCGCTCTCCCCAGATAAATAAAATCTTAAAAAAAAGAAAGAAAGAAAGAAAAGGGCCACCTGGGTGGTTCAGTGGGCTAAGCCTGTACCTTTGGCTCAGGTCATGGTCTTAGGATCCTGGGATAGAGCCCTGCATTGGGCTCTCTGCTCAGCAGGAAGCCTGCTTCCCCCTGTCCCTCTGCCTGCCTCTCTGCCTACTTGTGATCTCTGTCAAATAAATAAATAAAATTTTTTAAAAATGGAGCCTGATGATATGACTGAATTGCTACAAGTTCATGATAAGATTTTAATGGATATAAGACTGATGAATCACACACCTGTACCCCTAAAACAAATACATTATATGTAATTAATTGAATTTAAGTTTTAAAAAATTATAATTAAAAAAATTTTTGAATGGATAAGAAGTCGCTTTGTATGGATGAGCAAGGAAAGTTTATTCAGATGGAATCTAAAATTTAAAAACATGTTTAAAAAACACTACTTATACTGGAGTTAAAATTTTTTGGAAATTCAAAAAGATGCAATCTACTACTCCTAGGGAAAATGCTATGAAGACTGCGGAAATGACAACAAAGAATTTAGACTATTACATAAACTTCACTGATAAAGAAGCAACAGGGTGTGAGAGGACTGACTACAATTCTGAAAGAAGTTCTACTGTGGGTAAAACGCCATAGAACAGCATCAGCTGCTAGAGAGAAATCACTTAGGAAGGGAGAGTCAATCAACACAGCAAGTTTCACTGTTGTCTTGCTTTAAGCAACTGCCACAGCTGCCCTAACCTTGCAGGCTGCCATCCTGACCAGTCAGCAGCTATCGATATCAAGGCAAGACCCTTCAGGAGCAAAGAAGATACTTCCTGGAATTTCAGATGACGGTAGCATTTTTCAGCAGTAAAAATTTCTTTTTAAAAAGATTTTATTTATTTATTTGACAAAGAGAGACACAGTGAGAGAGGAAACACAAGCAGGGGGAGTGGGAGAGAGAGAAGCAGGCTTTCCGCGAAGCAGAGAGCCCAACTCGGGGCTCAATCCCAGGAATCTGGGAACGGTCTGAGCCAGGTGCTCCAGCAATAAAATATTTTTAAATGTACATTTCTTTTTCTAGATGTAATGCTCTGGGACACACTTAGTAAACTACAGTACAAGCAGGAACACTGGGTGGGTTCAGTCAGTTAAGAGTCTGACTCTTGGGGCGCCTGGGTGGCTCAAGCCGTTGCCTTCGGCTCAGGTCATGATCTCGGGGTCCTGGGATCGAGTCCCACATCGGGCTCTCTGCTCGGCGGGGAGCCTGCTTCCCTCTCTCTCTCTCTGCCTGACTCTCCATCTGCTTGTGATCTCTCTCTGTCAAATAAATAAATTTAAAAAAAAAAAAAAAAGAGTCCGACTCTTGGGGCACCTGGGTGGCTCAGTTGTTAAGCATCTGCCTTCAGCTCAGGCCATGATCCCCAGGTCCTGGGATCGAGCTCGGCAATGGGCTCCCTGCTCAGCGGGGAGTCGGCTTCTCCCTCCACCGCCCTGACGCTCATGCGCTCTCTCTGAAATAAATAAATTTTTTTTAAAGATTTATTTATTTGACAGAGAGAGAGAGAGATCATTGCTGAGCAGAGAGCCCGACGCGGGACTCGATCCCAGGACCCCAAGATCACGAGCCGAAGGCAGCGGCTCAACCCACTGAGCCACCCAGCCACCCCTGAAATAAATAAATATTTTAAAAATTTAAAAAATAAGATTGAAAAGTTATGAAGATGTAACCTATAGCATGGTGGCTGCAGTTAATGATCCTGTATACGTGAAATCTACTAAGAGTAAATTTAAGCATTTCTACAAAAAAAAAATGTAATTTTACAAGGTGGTGATATTTAATGAACTTCAGTTGTGGAAATTATATTATAATGTATGCATGTATCAAATCATCACACTGTGCACTTAATTTTTTAAATATGTATATTTTAAAATATTTTACATAATTATTTGAGAGAGAGAGAGCACAAGTGGAGGATGAAAGAGGGACAAGCCAACTCCATGCTGTGTGTGGAGCCAGACTTGGGGCTTAAATTTCAAAACCCTGAGATCAGACCTGAGCCGAAACCAAGAGTCGGATGCCCAACTGACTGAGCCACCCAGGCTCCCCCTGTGCACTTGTATATAATTTTCTATCTCCAGAAAGCTGGAGATGTGTGTGTGTGGAGAAAATGCACCTAAACTACAAACCTTGCAGGAGTGTGTTGAAAAGCAGCCTGTGGTTCAGGTAAGTAGTTACTATGACAATGCATGCAAAGCTGACATAAGCAGACACAAGGAATTGTCGGCTAAGAGAAAAGATCCAAAACTGGAAAACAGAGTCTGGCTCAGTCAGTAGAGCACACAATTCTTGACATGTGGGTTACAAGTTCAAGCCCCAAGGGTACAGAGCTTACTTTAAAAACAAACAAATGCGGGTGCCTGGGTGGCTCAGTGGGTTAAGCCACTACCTTCGGCTCAGGTCATGATCTCAGGGTCCTGGGATCGAGTCCCGCATCAGGCTCTCTGCTCAGCAGGGGGCCTGCTCCCCTTCCTCTCTCTCTGCCTGCCTCTCTGCCTGCTTGTGATCTCTCTCTGTCAAATAAATAAATAAAATCTTTAAAAAAAAAAAAAAAAAACAAATGCTAGGATACAGAAGTGACATGATCTGTGCACAATGACCAAAACAAAGGCCAAGCATGGCAGAATCCATGAAGCTCACTAAAGATCTACTAACCTTGAACCCTTTCTAAGAGGGTTCGGTATAGCAGGTGTTGAGGCTGTGGGGGAGAGAAGACAGCAGTGCAAATAAACCAGCCCTATCAACACAGCAATTACCCAGAAAGCTGAGAAGCAAGCAATGCCCACGGTCCACATGTGAGAGACACTGCGAGATGGTGGGCGGGGAAGGAACAGAGCCTACTTCAGGCCACTGGGGAGGGGGAGGGCCTTACCCAGTGAGGATACAAGTGTAAAGTTCTCCAGCATCACATCGTGGTACAGGCATCTCTGAGCCTCATCAAGAAGCCTCCACTCCTCCCAGGAGAAGTACACAGCAATGTCCTCAAAGGTCACACTATCCTGTTATGATGGGGACAGATGAAACCATGAACATCCTGAGGTCCCACAGTCCATCTCACCACACATGTATCCCACACTCACCCTCTTTCAGAGCTTCAGAAACACCAGGCCTAGGTGCCACTAACGCCCAACTTATCTTTGGCTTCTCTTTATTCTGTGCGTTCTGCCCTCAGTGACATCAGGCAGAGGGAACAGAGATGTCATCCAAATTCCTCCTGGCGTGGAGGGTCCCTACTGTCCATTCCCCCAGAGTCTCTATTTTGAGACTCCCAAGACACAATGAAATGCGGGCTCATGCTCTGCCCTTCAGCTTCAACACAGTGAGGCCCTTGGCTCACACTTCCTCTTGTTGTGCACATTGTTCTGGAAACTGTACCTCTCTCACATCTTCAGTCCCCTCAGCTGCACTCCCATAGCTCTACTTTGGCCAAAGCCCTGGATTCTGCTTTGAAGGGCTCCTCTGTACCTCTGATCCTTGCTTTGATACTAGCCAGAGGTACATACAAATTACAAATGCCCATGGCCCACTTCCACTTCTGAGATGCACGTGCTGTCCCGTCAGCTCTCCCAAATCCCGACCCTCCACTCAACCTGCCCTAAAACCCCAGTCCTTGGAGTCTCCCTCCAGCGTAAGGACTCTCACAAATGACTACATTTACCCCAGATCTTATCTACCAAGACCAAAACGCCCAGACCCCATCAAAACTCACAACAAAATTCTGGTAAATCCATACAGTAGTGAATTAGCAGGAGCCCTGCCCTCAGTTTCATCTTCCTTCAATTACTCTCTTGCCTCTGAAGCCATCTTGCACCCGCACATCCCATGGAAGCTTTAGCCACCTACCAGATCATCCTCTCTCCCTCACCATTCGCACCATCACTTCTCTCCCTCCTCTGGGTTCATCATTCTTAGCATGCACCCTAGTCTTTCCAACCTGCAAACAGCATTACCACTATAATCTACACTGCACTTCCTAAATGTGATCCACAATTCCATCCTGGTCCTCACAATAGCCACCACTTTTTAAAGTCTGCCCCAAACCTATCCACCATCAAGACTGAACACCATAGGGGAGCCTGGGTGGCTCAGTGGGTTAAAGCCTCTGCCTTCGGCTCAGGTCATGATCCCAGGGTCCTGGGATCGAGCCCTGCATCAGGCTCTCTGCTCAGCGGGGAGCCTGCTTCTCTGCCTACTTATGATCTCTGTCTGTCAAATAAATAAATAAAATCTTAAAAAAAAAAAAAAAGACTGAACACCGTAGACCCCACCAAAGCTCACCATAAAATTCCAGTGAAACTTCAGTAGTGAATAAGCAGGAGCCTGGCTTCAGTGTCATCTTGTCTCAGTTACTCCCCTGCCTCCACAGCCATCTCATGTCCACTCACCCCATGGAAGCCTTGATCATCTACCAGACCATTCTCTCTCTCCCATATGGTTACCATGATCACTTCCCTCCTTCATCAGCAACACGATCAGGTGCACAGCAAGACACTTACGGCTCATCTCGCACCCTCCTCTAGCTGACCAGCCAAGGCATTGTCATGATGACCCACATTCCTCAATCTAAATGCAACCCACAGCTCCACCTGGTCCACATAACAGTCACCACTTTGGGATGTCTTCACCCAAACCTCCTCCAAAGATACCCAGACCTGTGAGTCCAGATATGCATTTGCTATCTCCACTCACAATTCTCTGAAACATCTCAGACTCTTAAGAGGACCAAAAAAACTCCTCATAGTCCCAGAGAAAATTAACCTACCACCAATTACCCTTCCCAGTTGATGGAACTTCCATCCCTTCAGCTTCAAGGACCAAAATCCCTGGGGTCATCCTGGACTCTTCCCTTTCTCTCCTCTGAACTACAACATCAAAAAATCCACCCCTCTTAAAAAAAAATGCACAGGGAGTCCAACTTTTCACCCACCTCCATGGCTACCACTCTGGTTCATCAATCTGGATTACAGCAGCTGCCTCCTCCTGGGCTCCCTGCCTTCTCCCTTACCTCCACAGTTTGTTATCCATTCCGTAATGGATAATGGACCCCATTAAGACTTAGATAAGACCACCACTCCCCTGATCCAAACCTCTCATGACCTACCTAAAAGATGCCCAAATTCTCAACAGCCACATTAGAGACCTGATTCTTGACCCTCAGCTCTTTGATCCCAGCAGGGAGAATGAAAACAGGTTCAAGCATTTGCACACCTCTTTATATTGGCTGACAACAACAGGAACACATGCACATACCCCTTGGCCTGCACTCAGGACCCTGGGCTTGGGGTATGCTCAGGGTGCCCACACCCAGCAGCTGGAAAAATAGGAAGGGAAGAGCCTCAAGACACCACAATCCTGGACACCATACTGGCGATGTCAAGACCAGTGAGGGACTGAGGCAACCTCTCTTTACTTGTACAGGTTCTTTTTTTTTTTTACTTGTATAGGTTCTTAAGTGCTTTCACATCCTTCACAGCTTGCAACTGAGGGGAGGACACCAGGGCTGGGCTCCACGACACGAGGCCTCCCCTGCATCTCGCCCAGCCCTAGAACCCAGTGACCTCGGGCTAACTAATCTCTGTGCCTCAGTCCTCAATGCTCTTCCCACCAGCTCTGCGACCTCCGACAAGAACTCCACTCTCAGGGCTGCCTCGTCTTCACCCCCATTCCAGCCTGTGCTCCCTCGCGCAGCTTTTGCAAAGCCGCTAACACCCTAACACAGGCGGCGTCCCTCTTCTGCTCACGACCCTCCAGGGCCCTAGGAGCGAAGGTACCGCACCGCGCACGCCAGTCCAGGGGTCTCCGCCTCACGTCTCCATCCCCTCGTCCCCTGAGGGCAGAATCCTCCCGCCTCAGGCCCCCTGAAGCCCCCGCCCCAGCCGGCCCCTCAGCCCGGAGCCCGCTCCCGCACGCAGCCCGCCGGCGCTCACACACGCGCCCCCGCCCACCGAGCCCTGGGCCGCAGGGCCGCGAGCAGGCGCCCCCCGCTCGGGCCTTTGGAGTCTCGGTTGGGGAGGGCCCGGGGGACGAGTGCTTACCTGAGCCGGGTCCCTGGGCGCGACCGCCGCCATCGGACTCTATGGGCGAAGTGGACACCTGGACCGGCGGTCCCCCTCCCAGCCCCCGCGAGGGGCAGTCCGGGCGGTGTCGCCAGCCGCGAACCCGCCTCTCTGCCGTGGGGACAACGACTTCTGCGCCTTGACAGTTCCGTCACTTCGGTCCCGCCCCGGCACGCCCGAGAGCAGCAAAATGGCCGCCACAAGGAGGAGGCCGGAAGTCCCGCCCCCATGAGGCGTATTCCCGCGGAAGTTCTTCCACTGGCTGAACTCCGCGCAGGACTTTCTGGGTACTGTAGTTGGAGCCCCCCAGCGGCCAAAGCAAGGGTTTTTCTCCTGCCTGACCAATCAGAGCTTTGGCCGTGCGGCCCCTCGAGGGATGTTGCACGCCTAGGGGCGATGGGAGGGGATTTGCGCTTTGTGAACTGCAGTGAAAAGGCATCACTTCATATCCGTAAGTCAGCCTGCTCCCAGAGGCTAATACTGTTGCTGAAATGCTCTGAAATCCACGGATCTGAATGGCCCTATCATTCCACAGAGTCATTCGGACATAAAATGGTCCACGCACAGCTGAAGGCATTTTGTTATTCCTCTGAAAGGCATGTAAATTGATGCATTTGTCAGTTTTGTGCGTTCTCTTATGATTGGCCAGGCGCAAGGGGAAAACTTTACACGGGGCCCTGACTGGGAATAAAGAAGATGTTAGGCCGCCCTTAAGCTGGTGAACAAGCAGGATCTCTGTCTCTGGCTCCCACAGAAAATCTGTGCCTTGCCTGTAGCATTAGTGATTGTATCCTGCCTATTTTTATCCCTATATTTCTCACTCGATATTCTAAAGTACACTTGGTGAGGGAACAGAAGGCAAACTAAGGACGAGTCAGAAGCTGACACCCCCCTTCCCATGAGATATACTTGGCATTTGGCTCGGGTCATGATTTCAGGGTCCTGGGATCGAGTCCCTCGCCGGGCTCTCTGCTCAGCGGGGAGCCTGCTTCCATCTCTCTCTCTCTCTGCCTGCCTCTCCATCTACTTGTGATCTCTCTCTATCAAATAAATAAATAAAATCTTAAAAAAAAAAAAAAAAAGAAGTTCCCAAGACTGGGTGCCCGAGTGGCTCAGTGGGTTAAGCCTCTGCCTTCAGCTCAGGTCATGATCTCAGGGTCCTAGTATGGAGTCCCGCATCGGGCTCTCTGCTCAGCAGGGATCCTGCTTCCTCCTCTCTCTCTCTCTGCCTGCCTTTCTGCCTACTTGTGATCTCTCTCTGTCAAATAAATAAATAAAATCTTTAAAAAAAAAAAAGAACTCTTAGAACATTTATTTACTAGAGCACAAGTTTATTATAAAAGGATATAACCCAGGAATAGATGCACAGGGCAAGGTACGTGGGCAGGGGAATGGAGCTTCCATGCTCCCTCTGAGTATGCCATTCTCCCCACATCTCCATGCGTTCACCAACTTGGAACCAACCCCTTCCTTTTGGATTTTTATGGAAGCTTCATTACATAAGTTTGGCTTTAGTGCCCACCACAATGTCCCCGGAGGACAGCATCATTCTGGCCCTACCCTGCCCTGTGGACCTCTCCCCAAGATTGTGCCAACACTTGGGCCCAGAACTGTTCTGGTACCAAATGTGGGTCATCAGGCTCTAGAGGGAGAAGTGTGAACTCTCCCTCTGAGCAGGCTTAGAGGACACTGCTTCTGGACTTAAAAGCTGGGATTTAGTGGCCCATGGCACCTGTGTGTACCTGTCCTTTGACATGATAGTGAGAGACTCCACCTCTGTGATGAGAGGTAACAAGAGAGCTTAGCATGAAGTTTCAGATCAACTCTTGCCCAAGGATGGCTCCTAAAAGGACTCAGCCATTTGTATTTTATATAGTTTTATAGTTTACTGTGATAGGACAGTAAGTCAGACCCTGTTACTCTGAAGTTATACCCTGCAAATGTGTATGTAGGAAATAAAGGGGACACTGAGAGATTTAAAGCCTGACTTTCAGGACCAGGCTTCTTGTTTGGACTTTGCAAACCAGAGCTAAGTTTTGGCTTCTAACGGAAGTGGAAATGAAATAGGAACCACCAAACTGAATCCCTCCCAGTTTTTAAAAAAGCTGACTTATATCTCCATAGCACTTTCTGAATTTATGGTGTCCCCTTAACTATATCTCTTCATACTTTGAGCCTTGTTGTGTAAAAGTGGGTTAGCATAAGTACAGCCATCTTAGCTTGGGCAGCCATCTCAGGCCCAAGGACTGAACTCTCCCCTACTTTACTTTAGTTCCAGGGACCCCCACCCTGCTTTAGTTCCAAGAAAGTACCTTATCCTGCAACACCCCGGCAACAGCTAATCAGCTCAAACCATCAGGGTGGCTAGGCGGTTGCGCCACAGGGACCAGATGTTAGAAAAGAGCTTATCTTACTAAACCACCAGGGGGGCGCAAGCCAAAAGTATGTATGGTTTCTGAAGTGATGGAAAATTACTGTGAGTTGGATGTTTTTAAAAAATGCTATATAAACCTTTGGTTTTGAGTACTTGGGGTCCTTGTTGAAACCCGCTGCGCCGGGCAGATACTTGGACCCCAGCTAGCTGGAAATAAACCTCGCTGTGTGACTTGCATTATCGAGAGTGTTCTCTGTCTAATTGAGTGGTGGTCGACTCCATACCCTAACAGTTGTTTATGTATTTGGTGAAGAGAGCACATTACATGAGAGCTGTGCTAGTCCGCCAGGACCGCAGTAACACTGTAACATAAGTACCATAGACTGGTTGGCTTAAACAACAAAAATGTACTTTCTCACAGTTCTGGATGCTGGAAGTTGAAGATGAAGGTGTCAACAGGTTTGGTGGTACGCGGTCCGTCTCCTTGCCTTGTAGATGGGCCACCTAGCTGTGTCCTCACATGTCCTCTTCCCCCTGGTGAGCACAGTGTTGGTGTCTATTCCTCTTAAAAGGAAGCCAGTTCTAATAGTGTAGGACCCTATCCTAATGACCTCATGAAACCTTAATTACCTCTTTAAAAGCCTAGCTCTTTTTTTTTAAAAGATTTTATTTAGGGGCGCCTGGGTGGCTCAGTGGGTTAAAGCCTCTGCCTTCAGCTCAGGTCGTGATCCCAGGGTCCTGGGATCGAGCCCCACATCGGGCTCTCTGCTAGGCAGGGAGCCTGCTTTCCCCTCTCTCTCTGCCTGCCTCTCTGCCTACTTGTGATCTCTGTCTGTCAAATAAATAAATAAAATCTTAAAAAAAAAGATTTTATTTATTTATTTGACAGACAGAGATCACAAGTAGGCAGAGAGAAAGAGAGAGGGAAGCAGGCTCCCTGCTGAGCAGAGAGCCCGATGCGGGGCTCGATCCCAGGACCCTGAGATCATGACCTGAGCCGAAGGCAGCAGCTTAACCCACTGAGCCACCCAGGCGCCCCAAAAGCCTAGCTCTTAATATAGTCACTTGGGGGTTATGGTTTCAACATTGGAGGAGGTATTATATTAATGTTTTAGTGGTAATAAAAGGCAAAGGAGTTATTTAAGTTAGATGATAAATGGCAAAGACTATTCAACTATTCAAAAGTATCTCCCAGATGCCAATGGCTCACAATAACTTCTAAAAGTGACTTTTAGAGAAACATAATTTCCAAAAGGTACATTTAGTGATATTTACTTACAGTATTTAATTGTAAAAGCATTATTTCCAAGAACTACTTAAAACAAAAAGAAATATTAAAAGGTGCCAAATGTAGAGTTTAGTAAAATACATTTATTTCCATTGAAGCATTTTATATTATGAGCAATGCTGATTGCTGATCCAGCCTGACTAAAATGTCACAGACATATCATCTCGCCTAAGAAAAGTTCTGATAATTTTGATCCTTTTGTCCTAGATACACATCACAGAAAACTTTCATCTACTTTTTGGGCTTCTTTTCTAACTGTTCTCCCCACCGTACATTGTACTATAAAGGCAATGATCTCCCACACATACTTGTCCAACTTTTGGTATTTCCAGGTATTTTTCTCTCCAATTAAAACATTTTTCCCCACTATGCTTTGAAATTGAAACAAATCTATATATATGTCTGCATAAATTTCAAATCAGAAGTGGTTTTCTACCCTAAACGTTCTGTGAAAGGAGTTCAATTTAGGGGCACCTGGGTGGCTCAGTACGTTAAAGCCTCTGCCTTCGGCTCAGGTCATGATCCCAGGGTCCTGGGATCAAGTCCTACACATCAGGCTCCCTGCTCTGCGGGAGGCCTGCTTCTCCCTCTACCACTCTCTGTGCTTGTGCTCCCTCTCTCTCTCTCTCTCCCTCTCTCTGTAAAATAAATAAAATCTTTTAAAAATAAATAAAATGGAACTGGAAGATACGAAATGGACCATCTCGTGTAAACAAACTCAGAAGAATGGAGCTTAAGAACTGAGACTGATTTCCTTTAAATGTTCAGTTTGCAGAATACTTGTCACCTGACCAACTAACATCCTCCGAGAATATTCTTCCATCCTCACGACAGTGAACTCACTGCATGGACTCTGACTGGATGACTCTATCTTTACACTGCATACCATAAGTACAGCCTGCTAAAACTCCCCAGCTGACTTGCCTATATCTTGCTGCATTTTGTGTGTCTAAATTTTAATTTCTCTGCTATTTCTGAATACATTTAATTTCCAGTAATTCAAGTTTGTGTCAGTTTACCTCCTTATTTAACATGATGGTTCCCTATATTATATTATCACAAAACTTCCTGAATATCTCTAGTGACTAACATTATTCAATTTTAGAAAATTATTTTAAAATTACATCAGGGTGGGGGGCACCTAGGTGGCTCAGTTGTTAAGTGTCTGCCTTTGGCTTAGGTCATGATCCCAGGATTCTGTGATTGAGCCTGGGCTCTGTGCTTGGCAGGAAGCCTGCTTTTCCCTCTCCCACTCCTCCTGCTTGTGTTCCCTCTCTTGCTGTGTCTCTCTGTGTCAAATAAATAAGTAAAATCCTTAAAAATAGTAATAAAATAAAATAAAAATTATAAGGTGGCTCAGTCAGTTAAGTGTCTGCCTTTGGCTCATGTCATGATCCCAGGGTCCTGTGATCAAGTCCTGCATTGGGCTCCTCGCTCAGTAGGGAGTCTGCTTCTCCCTCTGCCAGCCACTCCTCCTGCTTGTGCGCGCTCTCTCTCTCTGACAAATAAATAAATAAAAATATTTTAAAAAAAATAAAAATAATTATCAAGGGGTGCGTCGGTGGCTCAGTTGGTTAAGTGTTTGTTGGTTTCAACTCAGGTCATGATCTCAAGGTAGTGAGATCAAGACCAGTGTCAGGCTCCACAGTGAGTCTGGAGCCTGCTTAAGATTCTCTCTCTCCCTCTGTCCCTTCCTGATGTTGGTCTCTCTAAAATAAATAAGAAGATAGATAAAATTATTAAGGTTCATGTTTTCTATACACTATAAGCAATCTGAAACAGAGTTATTATCATTATTATTCAACTTTGAATCCAAATGTCCCAGAAGATTAAATAGTATAACAAGAGAGCCTAGGAATATACAGAATTGACTCAACAAAATGACTGGATGTTCTAGAGGGGACTTCTAGCCCACAAACTGCATTTGAAACATTTGTTTTTTTGCCCAGCAGGCAAAACAAAACAAACATGGGGCGTCACTGCTAAGGCATGAGGGGATGAAGGTCAGGGAGCTGAAGACACCAGGGCAGAGGTGTTCATCAGACCACGGTGCGGCTTTATAATCAGGGTTATGTGAAAATATAAAATAGAAGATGGAGGAAAAGGAGCCAAACATCCTCCATGATGAGAATGGTGCTCAGGGTTCTGGGCTCATGGGAAGGTCTGGAGAAAGGCTATTGCTGGGAATTTGGTGGCCTTGCTGCCTGTGCCACTGCAGGCCAGAGATCACAGAGCCACTTGGCAGGCCGTGAATTTGGGACTCATGTTAACGAAGACCAAGCTGAATGTGTGTACCGGAACAGTACATCTTTCTGGAATGTCTGAAAGATGGTATCTATGACTATTTTGATGTAGTTATTTTTACTCTTTCTTGGTCCAGTCTATTCATAGCAATAAAGGAATTTAGCAGGAGTTACAGGACCCAGGAGAGGAAAGAGCAAAATCTAGTGCACTTTGGGGACATCATTCTCAGCTCCACCCACCTCAAAATACTGGGGAAAGCTTACCGGCCCAGAAGCTGTCTGAGCTGAGACAGGTCCTTCTGGCCCTCTGTGAAAATAAAGGACAAGTTTATGTCCAACATCACCTAGAAAGTATTTCCTTCCAAAGCTGCCACAGTCTTAAGGAACTCCTTAGAGGGAAGCCCGAAGGAGTTGGCAAAGAAAAATTGCTTAATCAGATCTCTTGAAAGATAATCTCCTCATCAGTGCTCTTCACTCTGAGTCTCTTTTGAAAAATCTTTACAAATGTTGGACACATTGAAACAATTACTTCTTCCTTCTACCTTTTAGTTTACAATCTGGGGAGCTTCCTGGGTATAATCTGAAAGTGGCCCCCACACACGGAGGACAGAGGCAGACCATCCTGCACTGGTAGGTGGCAGGTTTAAGCAAGGGAACGTACGTGTGAAGCCTACCCCCGGGTGACTGCAGGATGAACAGATCTCTGCACATGCCTACCAGGATCCTGACGGTTTTGCAGAAGCCTTAACCAGGATGGGCTGCATGCACCATCCAGAGGGCATCAACACCTTACTAACTCAAGGCCGTGTCCTTGGGCAGCCCAGTGCAGGGAAGGCAAGCAGAATGGACATTCCAAGGATGGGGAGGGGGTAAAAAGCCTCCAATTGGGGCGCCTGAGTGGCTCAGTGGGTTAAGCCTCTGCCTTCGGCTCAGTTCATGATCTCAGGGTCCTGGGATCGAGCCCCACATCAGGCTCTCTGCTCAGCGGGGAGCCTGCTTCCCGCCCCCCCCCCCCGCCTACTTGTGATCTCTCTGTCAAATAAATAAATAAAATCTTTAAAAGAAAAAAAAAAAAGCCTCCAATAGCCCAGGCCTATCTCTAGCAGCAACCAGCAGTCATGTCTTCCTGATGACTTCTTCCAACACTACCATTTCTCATTCACACCTGAAATACGCACACATGGGCATGCCTGCATTCACATATATGTGTGTATACATACGTACGCATACATATATATTATATTATTTCAGGGTGGGCGTGGCAACACCCTCTTTCGCTGTAACTGTTGATGCAGAAGGTAGTTGGTGTCATGAAGGAGGTTTTGCTAGAACAGTGCCTGCTCAAGGAAACATGTGGTTTGGTAAGAGGAGGAGGAGAGGGTCAGAGATAAATAACCTTTGGTTCCTGAGCAGCCGTATGGTGGTCACCATGATAAGGAGCAGTAGCTGTGTTACAATCAGTTACTAAAGATAAAACTTACCAATAGAATTCAGAGATGGAGTTAACTCCTGGGGAGCAGGCTCCCTGGATGCAGAAGTACACACTACTGAGAAACAGGAAAATATTCACAGCTCAACTGAAAGTAAAGGAGAAAGCTGGGTCAGACTTGGTTGCTAAACCAAGCTCCCATTTCAGGACATCTGCGCTCCACCCACTGGTCTCAAAGCGGCATCCCAAGAGAAAAACTGGGGGGGATAACAAAGTAATTCTATGATCTCTGCTCACCAAGAAGTTCATAAACAAGGTGGAGGGGAAAACCAAAAACCTTGAAACCAGGGGGCAGACTATGAAGGAGTTCTTTCACTTTATAGATCAGTAACATCAGAACTTTTACAGAAAATGGATTATGAGATAACTAATTTGAGGGCTATGTCTTCAGTTTTAATGCTGCAGAATGGAAGAGTATGTTTGTGTTGATACGGGACTCACGGCTCGCTGTGAAATCATCGCAAATGGCTGTATGTGACGGAGACACATAGAAGGTAGTCCTTAGAGGAAAGCCAACGGCAGAGTGGAGTAAAAGTCCCAGAAGGCTGTGTCAGTCCTGACGAGGGATCTGTTTCCCCCATGGATGCTGAATGGAGCATCCCAGATGAAGCTGCTGATGTGCTTGGTACGCAGCCGTGTGGGCCTGACTCTGCGACTGGGATATGCACACACTGAATATGCCTGTTACTGGGTCATGGGAAAAGCTGTGGTTAAGGGGCCCTGCTCACATGGGCACCCCACGCGGCCCTACTGCTGTAAGGCTGGACAGTTCAGGAAGCCTTAACGTGTTTCTGGGATGCCTGGGTGGCTCAGTGGATTAAGCCTCTGCCTTCAGCTCAGGTCATGATTCCAGAGTCCTGGGATCGGGCCCCCTGCCGGGCTCCCTGCTCAGCGGGGAGTCTGCTGCTCCACCTGCTCGTGTACTCTCTCTTGCTCTCTCTCTCAAATAAATGAAATCTTAAAAACAAACAAAATGCTGTTTCGGCTTTCCCTCATGGGTCTTATAGATAATAAAAATATTACATTAATTAACAAAAGTAGGAAAAAGCAGGAGACAGAGTCAACAGACTGGTTTTAGCAGGACACAAATTTTTAAACAGTATTAAGGAATAAAGTGAGTAAAACAAATATTGATAGGGGTGAACAAAAAAAAGGATGATTATTTTAACATGGAATGAATAAAATAAATGTTGATAGGGTTAAAACTGTTTTTTAAAAAATTCAACTGAGTTAAAGGGAAGGTCTAATTGGCTTCAATAAAGGACTTATCAATGAGGCGGCATCCCATCTAGCAAGTAGAGGGCAGCTCTGAGGAGGTGTACAAAATGGCAAATTTCTAATGGTAGAAACGGTATAGAAAATGGACATTTATTAGCAAAGAATGCATTGTTTTAGAAAAGCTTGCCCTCCTAAGGGGAAGCAAAGGGTCTATCAAGGGATAATTCCCAGTGTTGGCCAGGAAATTCCCATTTGGTTTGTTCAAAGTCCCATTGCTGCGGGGGTGGAAGCCGCAGTCACCTTAGGCACTGAGTCGCCTGGGACCTCCCAGCCCGCCCAGATTGCAGCTGGCCGGGCGCATCTTCTATGCCCCTTCTCTGGCCGAGCCTGTGCTGTCTTGTCTTTCTTTTCCTTCCTCCCTCCCTTGCCCCCTCCCTCTTGCTTCTGTCCTTCCTTTCCTTCTAATTTTTAACACCTGAGTACAGTTCACGCACCATGTGACACTAGTTTCAGACGCATGAAACAGCGATTTGACTTCTGTGCCTTCTCGGGGCTGCAGGCGCTTTTCTTCACAAGAAACAGGCTGTGAGCGCCTTTAGGTCAGGTACCAGATCTTAAAACCAAAGTTGTAGCAAAAACGGTAACCAGTACCGGTTTGGCACTTTTGCAATCATCATCATCTCTTTCTCATAATGACCATGTGAGGTAGCTGGGGCGCAGGCATAGTCTCCACCAGACAGATGAGGAAGCAAAGCTCAGAGAGACTAATTTACTCAAAGTCACACAGCAGCAAGCAGCAGGGCAGGAAGAGGGCCCAGGTCTTCTGCCACCGGATTCTATCCTTGGTTCCACCACACCCTGCAGTCTCCCTTGGGCACTTCTGATTTCCCTTACCTGAGGCCTGTAACAGGCGGTATTCGTCTACTTTTTAACCTCCAACTTCACCCCAGCTACCGTCCTGCTGCCACTGTCACCTAATGTCCACCTACCATTGCAACCTTGGCCTCTACCTCTGATGTCGGTGTTGCAGGCGTGGGGGGCCGAGCGAGTAACTAACCCTCAGAAGCAGCTGCCCCGTCCTTCATCAGACTGGGCTTGTGTGTCAAGGTCACACAGCTGTGGAAAGAGAGGCTGCATTGGGACCTGGCACTTTCCGGAGCTCAGTCCTGACTCGTATGGGAAAAGCGGAGCTGCAGCAGGGGAGAGAGAGGCTGCTTGGAGAGGTGAGGCCTTACCTAGCTGGACCAGGAGCCCAAAGGTCTCCGGCGCATGCCCAGGCACTGGATCCTCTGGGCTGCGTACAGCCCACCAGAGTTGCAGTCATGAACACCTGAAAAAGTTAAACTAAGGCATTAGATTGACCTTCGGGTGGTGGGTGGGATCAGAGCAGTTGTTCCACTGCTGATAAAGACGCAGAGATCCAACCCAGAGTCACCAAGGCATCTTGAGGTTCAAGCTCTGTGCTGGGCTCGAGGAGACAGATGGAGCCTTTGCATAATGCTACCGCAGCTGAGGGAAGGGGTGACACTGGAGACGAAAATGGCTTTCCCACGAGGACTGTGGGGGCAGAGGGCAAGTGGGAAAACAGTCCTGATGGTAATTCCACCGAGAACAGCAGCAGCAGTGTTTCCTTGGCCCATGCACCTGCCCTGGGCTGAGCACTCCCAAACTGTGCTAGAGGGATTAAAGGTAGCCAGGTCTGGAATTAGTCATTCGGGTTTGAATCCAGTTTCTGGAACTAGTGCTCATCTCTTATATGACCTTGGGGAACCAACTAGCTTTCTGAGCCTGGACTTCCCTAGAAATACAACCATTATTCCCATTCCCACCTCCTCAGGTTGCTGTGAGAATTAGCAAAGATGCTCACAACACAAACCCTGGAGTCCCAACTGGCACCTGCTCCAGGTGTGTCTTTGTAACCCTCTCGGGGCCGAGGTGAGCACCATCACCACATCTACACCAGCCACCAAGGAGCAACATACTCAGAGCAGACTCTGAGGCCAAGAAGCACCACCTGCCCCTCAGGTGGGTCGGCAGGTTCTGAGAAGCCCCATTTCCTCCTCACACACACCCAGGGGTGGAGAGCCTTTGGGAGACTGGCTAAACAAGATTGCTTGGCCCAGGGACATCACTGCCAGCAGAAGCTGGAGGTGCCCAGGACTAGAGAGGCCACAGGTGCAGCCACCACACAACGAATGGGTACCTCGGCTCTTAACCTCCCCCAAATGCTATGGAGCAGCCTACACCTTACGCCCGCTACACAGGAGGAATCTGAGGCCCACAGAGGGCTTAGTTTGCCCATGTTTCCTAGGGATCTCCACACCCTGCACTGGGGCTTGGACGGAGATCCTCATCAGTGCCTTATTTCCCTCTCTGCTGGGCTTCGGGACTCAAAACACACCTTCTTCATCCTGAGTCTCTCTGGTGCCCCCAGAGTCCTGCTCCAACCCACCAGCCACCATAGATACACCAGGAAAATGGGCACACACTACAAAGCAAGGGTTTATTGTACTATTAAATGTCTGGACCTTAGAAAGCAAAGACGTCAATAATGTAGATTAAAATTAAAAGTGTGTATGTGTCCATTACATTATGCATAGCATAAAAAAACTGAAAACAATGAGAACATATACTTCCAGTATTAAAAATGATTCCACAAAGTAAAAAAGCCACAAAATGAGTGAAATCCCAACATACATCTTTGTTGTTTCACATCCTTTTATAAAAAGAGAATCAAAATTCACAGAATAGGCAGAAGATACGAACAGACATTTTAGCAAAAATATAGATAGTAAACGCACATCTGAAAAAAAGGCTCATGACTCCTTAGCAAAATTCAGTTAAAACACTAAACAGCACTACACACTTATAAAAAGAGTTAAAATTAAAAACTGACCAAACTAAACCATTCACTAAGACGTGAAGGAAATGCAACTCTCATACACTGCTGGTAAGAATACAAAAAGGTATAATAATTTAGATCCATTTTGCTAATTTCTTTAAGTTAAACATTTATCTACCCTAAGACTGAGACTTTCCACTCTGAGTTACTGACTAAAGGTAAGTGAAACACATATCAATATAATTACACACTAATGTTTGTATCAACTTTATTTTCCATAGGCAAAAATTAGAAATATCCAAATGTCTATAAACTAATGGGTAAACTAATAGTGCTATCTTCAAAGATCAGAATATTTCTCAGCCAAAAAACAAAAACAAAGAAACGAGTTACTTATATATCACTGATGCATCTACAATTCTTTATGCAACATAAAAGTAGGAAAAAAACCTTTGACTCCTACTATATAAAATTATAGAAAATTAAGTTTTCTATTATAACGGAAAGCAAATCACTATCGTGACTGTGATGTTCCAGGTTCATAAGTATGTCAAAACTTACATTTCCAGTATATACAGTTTATTACATGTAAATTATACCTTAATAAAGCTTTTCAAAAATGATTCAAAATAAAAAATCTGTGCCCTACTCTTTTTGGAAAACAGGTTTTGCAACCCTACATTCACTGCACATTCTTGCTCCGTGGAGGCCAGTTTTGCTCAGTGAAAGCAAATGTAGTGACCAATGAAGGGCTTTCCACCAGCGTCTAAAGGACTGTTGGCTGGGTCACAAAAGCCACATCCCCAGACTACAGATCTCCCTTTTCTCAATCTGTTTTCTGCCTATGCAGCAATGGTCTTGAGGTGAACATCGCTGAGAGGTTATAGGAATCCAAAAAACCTTTCCATTACTTCCAATGACCATGACATAAGCTACACAAGGTAACTACACCTGGAGGACCACGGACTGGCACGCACACCAACTCTGCAGTCCCTGGCACAGATGTGTTTGCGGGCACGCTTTTGGAGGAGGCACACTCCATCTGGTTGGCTGTGGCCTCCTCCCTTCCCTATGAAGCCAATGTTATTGCAGCAGTTCAGTTTCTCCTCAACCTTACAGCCATACAACCAATGACCATCACCTACAGAAATCTGGATGTCAGGGCACATGGCTCTTTGCAGGACCTGGGGAAGAGGTTCCCCGCAACAGTGCTGACATCCCCCGTGATATCCTCTGTGAACAAAGGAAAAAATTCATGCTGCTCCCAGAAGCACGTGAGGTTCTCACACCTGATCCTCCTCGGCGTGACCTCTGAGACTCCCCAAACTCACAGCATCGTGTCTCAAATGAGAACCAGAAAACCCTGCAGTTTTTCCTAGGAGGCCACGGGCAGTACAAATTTGGCAAAAACTGGTAAGCTATTTCTGCCACTGTTACTGTCCCCTTGAGGCACAGAAAGTTTGAGACCCACCCCAATGAAAGATGTCCACCCCTTCATGCTTGCAGACTTCAAAATGTTTATAAACCACTATACATGGTAAGTAGAACAGCCAAGATCAAAGAGGACTTAAACAGCAAGGACTTGTTATTGCACAAGCCAAAGCAAGAGGGGCTAGCAGTTCTTGAGTTAAGTGACTTGGAAGCTGGAAAAATTAATCACAAAGATCTCAAGAGACCATGTCCCTGCAAAGGGTGGTCCTTTTCTGTCAGCTACACTCGTAAAGTGTTCTCTAGGACTACGTGGGTCGGGTCCATGCCAGATAGTCAGAAAAAAAATCAAGGTCCCCCTAAGGACTCAGGTTACTCCTAATTTCCTCCAACAAATGAGAACAGAGGTCAGCTTCCCTGAGCACAGTGGGGTGATGACTGATGCACGTTGTGGAGACTTGCCAGGTGGTAGAAGTACACAGCTTTGGCCACAGACTGGCAGCGACATAATTCTGGAAAGAGCCCTGGGCAGTTTAGAAAATGCAACATAGGTACACGTGCTTCCACGTAACTGAAACTTAAGGGAAATCTCTCTGCTATTGGCACTTCGATGTAGAAGACTAAATTCAGACAAATGGTGCCTCGCAAAGGATTTCCTCTGGTATCATTACACTGAACAAGGAAACTACATTTCCTACCCATCTAAGCCCTTTCGCCGGTGTGAACTCTCCGATGCTGAGAAAGATTAGATTTTCGGCTAAAAGATTTCCCACATTCACTGCAGTCGTAAGGCCTCTCTCCTGTGTGAACTCTCTGATGATAATGTAGGGTGGAACGAGAGGTAAAAGATTTCCCACACTCACTGCACTCAAAAGGCCTTTCTCCTGTGTGAACTCTCCGGTGAATAATGAGGTGAATTCTTTGGGTGAAGGACTTCCCACATTCGCTGCACTCATGTGGCCTTTCGCCTGTGTGAACTCTGCGATGTCGAATCAGTATGGAGCTATTGGTAAAAGATTTCCCACATTCACTACACTCATAAGGCCTTTCTCCAGTGTGAACTCTCTGATGATAACCGAGGGCAGAGACAGAAGTAAAAGATTTCCCACACTCACTGCACTCATAAGGCCTTTCTCCAGTGTGAACTCTCCGGTGTTTAGAGAGGTATGAATTCTGACTAAAGGATCTCCCACAATCACTACATTCATAAGGCTTTTCTCCAGTGTGAACTCTCTGGTGTTGACTCAGCTGGGAACTATCCCTAAAAGATTTCCCACATTCATTGCAGTCAAAAGGCCTTTCTCCTGTGTGAACTCTCTGATGACAACGGAGGGCAGAGGTAGAGGTAAAAGACTTCTCACATTCTCTGCACTCATAAGGCCTTTCTCCAATGTGCACTTTCTGATGATAACGAAGGGCAGAGCCAGATGTAAAGGATTTTCCACACTCACTGCACTCATAAGGCCTTTCTCCTGTGTGCACTCTCTGGTGTATATTGAGGTGATTTCTTTGGGTAAAGGATTTCCCACATTCACTGCACTCATAAGGCCTTTCTCCTGTGTGAACTCTACGGTGTCGAATTAGTATTGGTCCATTGGTAAAAGATTTCCCACATTCGCTACACTCATAAGGTTTTTCTCCAGTGTGAACTCTCTGATGATAACAGAGGGCAGACCCGGAGGTAAAAGATTTTCCACATTCACTGCATTCATAAGGCCTTTCTCCTGTGTGAACTCTCTGGTGCTGAGAGAGGTAAGATTTGTGGCTAAAAGATTTCCCACATTCACTGCATTCATAAGGCCTTTCTCCTGTGTGAACTCTTCGGTGTATAATGAGGTGATTTATTTGGGTAAAAGATTTCCCACAATCATTACACTCATATGGTCTTTCTCCTGTGTGAATTCTCTGATGATAACGGAGGCCAGAGCTAGAGGTAAAAGACTTTCCACATTCACTGCATTTATAAGGTTTTTCTCCAGTGTGAATTCTCTGATGGTAACGGAGCGCAGAGCTAGAAGTAAAAGATTTTCCACATTCACTACATTCATAAGGCCTTTCTCCTGTGTGTACTCTCCAGTGTTCAATGAGATCAGATTTTCGTCTAAAAGATTTCCCACATTCAGTACACTCATAACTCATTTCTCCAGTATGAACCGTACGTTGTTGAGTAAGGATGGAGCTCTGGCTAAAAGTCTGAGCACATACACGGCACACGTAACAATTTTCATCAGTTTGACTTCTCTGAGGATGAACGAGGACAAATTTTTGGCTAAAGGATTTCCCACACTTGCTACATTTGCACTGCCTTGGCCCAGCATGAATTCTTCGATGCTGACTGAGGGTTGAGCTTCCCCTAAAGGATTTGCCACAGTCACGACACACATGAAGCCTGTCAGAAGTATGGACTCTCTGATGAATTATAAGTGAGGATTTGTACCTGAATGTTTTTCCACATTCAGGGCACATGAGACACTGTCTTCCAGTGTGGACACCCTGGTCCTGAACAAGTGTGTGTTTGGGACCAATGGCTTTCTTACATTCTTCCCAGGTGCGATGACTTTTCATGCTCTGAGAAGTTACCCCACGCTCAGTGATTTTATTCTCCCCAGTATGAGTGGTCTGTTGTTGTTGATGCTCTGAGGTGGCTAGGAAGTCCTTCTCAACCTCCTTATACATTAAGGGCTTTCCCGAATCATGGAAATTGCTGCTCTTCACAAGTGAAGCCCTGTCCACACTGCTTCTGATGGGTTTTTCTCCTATGGCTTGCTTCTCATGCTGTTGAAGGTTTGCACTAGGATAAATTTGTTTCACACGTGCTCCATACTTGAAGAGTTTCTGGTTGTTCTGTTTTCCCTGGTGCCCAATCAAGTGGAAAATCTCTCTCAAGACTGAAGAACACATCTCACAGGGGTGGGTCTTCTGGGAAGACCGAGGTTCCTTCGGAGTCCTGGCCTGTGACACATCTACAGAAATGCTCTGTTCAAAGGGTGCCTCCACAGCCTCTGCTCGACAGGAGCAACCTGAACACAAAGAAACACTTGTGACGTACACTTTATTGGAAGAGAGCAATCCAATTACAAATATACAAATGAAAAGCAAAAATGAGCAGATAACTATTCTAATGTCAAAGTAGACCTTAAAGTAAAAAATTACCCGACAAAAAAAAACTCTACAAAATGATAAAGAAGTCAATGCATCAAAAGGATATAATATGTACCCAATATCCAAGCACCTAAATATATTAAGCAAATAACAGAAATAGACAGCAATGCAGTAACAGTAGAGGACTTCAATAACCTGTTATCAACAATGGACAGATGATCCAGACAGAAAATCAATAAGAAAATGTTGGAGTTGAACTGCACTTACACCAAATGCACTTAACAGATATATACAGAAGATGTCCTTCAATTGCAACAGAATACATTCTTCTCAAGAATGCCTGGAACATTCTCGAGAACTCTCATATGTTAGGTCATGAAACCTTTTTTTTTTTTTTTTTTTAAAGATTCTATCCATTTATTTGAGAGAGTGAGAGCATGAGAGGGGTAAGGGTCAGAGGGAGAAGCAAATCCCTGCTCAGCCAGGAGCCCAACATGGGGCTCCAGAGTCATGACCCGAGCCAAAGGCAGATGTTTAACTGACTGAGCCATCCAGGCACACTTTTTTTTTTTTTTACTTTAAAGATTTTATTTATTTATTTGGGGCACCTGGGTGGCTCAGTCAGGTAAGTATCTGCCTTCAGCTCAGGTCATGATCCCAGGGTCCTGAAATCGAGTCCCACACATCAGGCTCCCTGCTAAGTGGGGAGTCTGCTTCTCCCGCTATCCTTCCCCACTGTTCATGATCTTTCTGCCTCTCTCAGATAAATTAAGATTGTATTTTTTTATTTGAGAGAAAGCAAGCACAGCCAGGGGGAGAGGCAGAGGGAGAAGCAGGTTCCCAGACAAGCAGGGAGCCCAATGAGAGACTGAATCCCAAAACCCTGGGATCATGACCTGAGCTGAAGGCAGATGCTTAACCGACTGAGCCACCCAGGCACCCCAAGAAACAATTCTTAACATTTAAGAAGACTAAAATCATATCAAGTATCTTTTCCAACTACATGGCACGAAGCTAGCAATCATTAACAGAAGTAAAGCTGGAAAATATCACAAATATGTGGAATTTAAACAACATTCTTCCAAACAAACAATGGATCAAAGAAGAAATAAAAAAATCTATGTACACAGGGGCGCCTGGGTGGCTCAGTGGGGTAAGGCCTCTGCTTTCGGCTCAGGTCATGATCCCAGGGTCCTGGGATCGAGCCCCGCATCGGGCTCTCTGCTCAGCAGGGAGCCTGCTTTCCTTCCTCTCTCTCTCTGCCTGCCTCTCTGCCTACTTGTGATCTCTGTCTGTCAAATAAATTAAAAAAAAAATTAAAAAAAAAATCTATGTACACAAATGAAAATAGAAACCCAACACATTAAACCTTACAGATGCAGGAAAATCAGTTATAAGGGGGAAGTTTATACCAATAAATATCTACATTAAGAAAAAAGAAAAATTTGGGGGTGCCTGGGTGGCTCAGTAGGTTAAAGCCTCTACCTTCGGCTCAGGTCATGATCCCTGGGTCCTGGGATGGAACCCTGCATATTGGGCTCTCTGCTCAGTAGGGAGCCTGCTTCCCCCTCTCTCTTCTGCCTGCCTCTCTGCCTACTTGTGATCTCTGTCTGTCAAATAATTAAAAAAATTTTTTTTAATTTTTTAAATTAAAAAAAAGGAAAAATTTTGTTTTTATTTATTTTAAAGATTTTATTTATTTATTTCACAGAGAGGCAGGCAGAGAGAGAGAGGGAAGCAGGCTCCCCGCCAAGCAGAAAGCCCAATGTGGGGCTCAATCCCAGGACCCCAGGATCATGACCTAAGCTGAAGGCAGAGGCTTTAACCCACTGAGCCACCCAGGTGCCCCAAGAAAAAATAAAAATTTTAAATAAGCAACTTAATACCTCAACCTATGAGAAAAAGAACAAAGTAAGGTCAAAGCAGAAAGAAGCAAGTAACAAAGACCAGAGCAGAAATAAATGAAATAGACATTAAAAAAAACAACAGAAAAGACCCATGCAACTAAGAGTTGGGTTTTTGAGAAGATAAAACAAACTGACAAATGTTTAACTAGACTAAGAAAAAAGAAAGACTCAAATAAAATCAGAAATAAAAAAGGAAACATCACAACCGACAGCACAGGAATACAACCTATCAAAAGGCTACAATGAACAATTATATGCCAACAAATTGGATAACCCAGAAAACACGGATAAATTCACAGAAACCTACAAACTACCAAACCAAAAAAAGAAAGGAAGGAAGGAAGGAAGGTACAACCTGACAATACTGAATAATGAAGAAATAGAAAATGTGAACAGACTCGTAACTGGCAAGGAGAAAATGTTCCACAAAGAAAAGCCCAGGACCAGATAGAATCAGAAGGAATTCCACAACATAGTTAGAGAATTAACACCATCTTTTTTTCCCAAAGGTCTATTTTATGTATTTATTTAAATAATTTATCCATTTATTTGAGAGAGGGAGACACAGCGAGAGAGGGAATATAAGCAAGGGGAGTGGGAGAGGGAGAAGCGGAGTTTCTCCTGAGCAGGGAGCCCAACGTGCGGCTGGATCCCAGAACCCTGGGATTACAACCCAAGCAGAAGGCAGATGTCTAATGACTGAGCCACCCAGATGCCCCAAAGATCTATTTATTTTAGAGAGATAGAGACAGAGCACGAGCAGGGGGAGGGGCAGAGGGAGGGAAAGAGAGAATCTCAAGCAGAATCTTCACTGAGCATGAAGCCCGCCACCAAGCTCCATCTCACAACCCTGAGATCATGACCTGAGCTGAAATCAATAGTCAGATGCTCAACAAACCGAGAGAGCTGCCCAGGTATCCCCATCCTTCTTGAAGTCTTCCAAACAACTGAAGGGGGAACACTTCCAAACTCATTTGCAAGGCCAGCATTACCCTGATGTCAAAGGCATTTAAGCACAATGCAAGAGAAGAAAATTACAGACCAATATCCTTGATGAACAGAAATGCAAGATTCCTAAAAGAAAAAATCCTTGCAAACCAAATCCAAAAGCACATTACAAGCATCAGACAATACAATCAATCAGGATTTATCCCTGAGATGCAAGGATAGTTCAACATGTGTAAACCAATACACATGATACACCACCATAACTGAATAACAGTTCAAAGGGTAAAAATCGTATAGCCATATCAATAGATGCAGAAAAAGCATCTGGTAAAATTCAATATGCTTTCATGATAAAAAAAAAATCACCAACAAATTAGATATATAAGCAACGAACCTCAGTATATCTGACAGGCCCACAACTAATACATTCAACGATCAAAAGCTCAAAGCTTCCCTCTTCCCCTCCCCCGGCCTCTGTCCTTGTCTCTGTTCCTTGTCAGGAACAAGACAAGGTGCTTGCTCGCTCCACTTCTATTCAACATAACAGCAGTGGTAATCCTAGCCCTGAGTAATTAACGAAAAAAATATAAATAAAAGGCATCATATTATTTTAAAAAATCATCATATTATTTAAAAAAATAAATAAATAAAAGGAATGGAAGAAGTAAAGTTATCTGTTTGCAGGTAACATAATCTTACATATAGAAAACTATAAAGAATCCACCAAAACACTGGGACACCTGCAAGGCTCAGTCAGTTAAGTGTCTGTCTTCAGCTGGAGTCATGATCCCTGGGTCCTGGGATCAAGTCCCACACTGGACTCCTTGCTCAGCAGGGAGCCTGCTTCTCCTTCTGTCTGCCATTCTCCCTGCTTATGGTCTCTTCCTGACAAATAAAAAAAAAAAAAAAAAAAAAAACCTATCAAGCAATATTCCATCTTAAAAAAAAAAAAAAAAAGACTCCCCAAAACACTATTAAATAAATGAATTCAGTGAAGTTGCAAGATTAAAAAAAAAATCAATATACAAAACTAAGCTGCATTTACATACACTACTAATAAAGTATCTGAAAAAAAATTGAGAAAATAATCCACTTAAAATAGCATCAAAAAGAATAAAATTGGGCGCCTCGGTGGCTCAGTGGGTTAAGCCTCTGCCTTCCGCTCGGGTCACGATCTCAGGGTCCTGGGATTGAGTCCCACGTTGGGCTCTCTGCTCGGCGGGGACCCTGCTTCCCCGACCCCTCCGCCTGCTTGTGATCTTTCTCTGTGTGTCAAATAAATAAATAAAATCTTTTTTTAAAAAAAGAATAGGGCGCCTGGGTGGCTCAGTGGGTTAAGCCGCTGCCTTCGGCTCAGGTCATGATCTCAGGGTCCTGGAATTGAGTCCCGCATCGGGCTCTCTGCTCAGCAGGGGGCCTGCTTCCCTTCCTCTCTCTCTGCCTGCCTTTCTGCCTACTTGTGATCTCTCTCTGTCAAATAAATGAGTGAAATCTTTAAAAAAAAAAAAAAAAAAAGAATAAAATACTCCAAGAAATTTAACCTAGGAGGTGAAAGATCTATATCCTAAAAATAAGAAGAAACTGATGAAAGAAACTGAAGACAGACAGAAAGATATCCAACATTCTTAAATATCTTGTTCTCGCTTTTGATATTCGCAAAAAAATTCCATTGACATTTTACACAGAAATAGAAAAAACACTCCTTAAATTTGTATGGAACCAAAGAAAACCCCAAATAACCAAAGCAATTTTGAAAAAGAACAAAGCTGGAGACATCACACTCCTTGATTTCAAAATACTCCAAAACTATAATCAAAACATAAGGTACTAGTATTAAAACAGACCAATGGAAGAGAACAGAGAGCCGGAGAAGTAAACCCATGCACACATGGTCAACCGATCTTTGACTAGGACACCAAAAACAGACAATGAAGAAAATAAATAAAAGAGGCAGGCCCACCACCACACTGGCCAGGGCCACTCGCCTCCCCCCCACCTGTTCGTAGCCAGCCGGTAGGCGCCTACAATGCTGCTCCCACTGCAGGTCCAGCCAGGGAGCAGGGAGCAGGTGCCGGGCCTCCATGTGGTGAGCTCTGTGTGCTCCCAGCCCAGGAGCAGGGAGCCAGGCCAGGACACGGGCCAGGCCACCACCGCCAATCTCCCCACCCTTGGAGGCGGCTCCCCGGCCAGCTCCATTTTGTGAGGGGAGCTGGGCCCTGTCCCCAATGTCCCCCACCACCTGGTGGGGGTGTGGCAGGGTAAGGCAGGGCAGCTTTGTCCACCCCGGTGCCCTAGTGCCCTGGGCGGGGGGTGGTCAGCATGTGTTGGGCGCAGCCCAGGGCCTGGGCGGGTAAGTCGGGGAAAGGACACCAGAGTTGGTGGCCATGCACCAGTAGGACTGAGAGTCGGTGAGGAAGTGGGGCCACGGCCAGCCTGCACACCTTTGTGGGGAGGAAACGAGGTGCCAGGGAGGAAGGAGTGGATTTGGTCTCCCTGCAGTCTGGCTTACATGCAAACAATGCAGACATCAGGGGGACCCAGGCAGCTCAGTCGTTAAGCATTTGCCTAAGGCTTAGGTCGTGATCCCAGGGACCTGGGATTGAGCCCTGCATCGAGCTCCCAGTTCCGTGGGAAGCCTGCTTTTCCTCTGCTAGTTTCCCTGCTTGTATTTCCTCTCTTGCTGTGTCTCTGTCAAATAAACTAAAAAAAACAAAACAAAACAAAAAAAACACCCAAAACAATTGTCTATCATTTATTTTATTTTTTTTTAAAGATTATTTATTTATTTATTTGACACAGAAAGAGGTCACAAGTAGGCAGAAAGGCAGGCAGAGAGAGAGGGGGAAGCAGGCTCCCTGCTGAGCAGAGAGCCCAACGTGGGTCTTGATCCCAGGACCGAGATCGTGACCTGAGCTGAAGGCAGAGGCTTTAACCCACTGAGCCACCCAGGCACCCAACTGTCTATCATTAAAAAAAGAAAAGAAAAGAAAAAAAAAATGCAGCCACCTGGTAGCTTGCAGTCCCTGGACATGCCCCAAAGGTTGAAAGCGGGCAAATATCAGGACCCATTTTTAGAAAGGTGTCCCTGAACACCAATGACAACATGGTTCTGACAGAATTTCATGACAATGGGTGCCCACAGTGCTACAACAGATGCTTCTCTACTAGGCATTTCTGTAGATCACATGGGAAGAAGCCACTATGTGATTCAGCCTCATGAGCCACTATGTGATTCAGCCTCATGAGGACACTGAGGACAGCATGAAGGATCATGAAGACACAAATGGTTCAAAAGATAGTTTCAGAGAACAAGATATCTATCTTCCAACTGCAAATGTAGCAAGAATAATGAAAAATGCCATACCTCAAAGAGAAAACTGTGTTCAAGAATAAGTAAGGGATGGGGCGCCTGGGTGGCTCAGTGGGTTAAGCCGCTGCCTTCGGCTCAGGTCATGATCCCAGGGTCCTGGGATCAAGTCCCGCATCGGGCTCTCTGCTCAGCGGGGAGCCTGCTTCCTCCTCTCTCTCTCTCTGCCTGCCTCTCTGCCTACTTGTGATCTCTCTCTGTCAAATAAATAAATAAAATCTTAAAAAAAAAAAAAAAAAAGAATAAGTAAGGGCGCCTGGGTGGCTAGGTGGGTTAAAACCTCTGCCTTTGGCTCAGGTCATGATCCCAGGGTCCTGGGATTGAGCCCTACATCGGGCTCTCTGCTCAGCAGGGAGCCTCTTCCCCCTCTCTCTCTGCCTGCCTCTCTGCCTACTTGCAATCTGTCAAGTAAATAAATAAATAAATCTTCTTTTTTTTTTTTTTTTTTAAAAAGAGGGGCACCTGGATGGCTTAGTCGGTTGGGCGACTGCCTTGGACTTGGGTCATGATCCCAGGGTCCTGGGATCGAGCCCCACATCGGGCTCCCTGCTCTGCAGAAGCCTGCTTCTCCCTCTTCCACTCCCCCTGCTTGTGTTCCCTCTCTCGCTGTGTCTCTCTCTGTCAAATAAATAAATAAAATCTTAAAAACTAAAAAAAAAGTAAATAAAAAAATTTTTAAAAACTGAGTTCATCAGCTTTATAACATCTGAAGCAAGTGAAAAATGTCATGAAGAGAAACAGAAGACAATCAAGGGAGAAGATATCCTCTTTGCTACGCTGACCTCAGGCTGTGACAGTTATGTTGAACCTCTAAAATTATACCTTCAGAAATTCAGAGAGGCTGGGGCATCTGGGTGGTTCAGTGGGTTAAGCCTCTGCCTTCAACTCGGGTCATGATCCGAGGGTCCTGGGATCGAGCCCCACATCGGGCTCTCTGCTCAGCAGGGAGCTTGCTTCCCTTCCTCTCTCTGCCTGTCTCTCTGCCTACTTGTGATCTGTCAAATAAATAAAAATCTTAAAAAAAAAAAAAAAGAAGAAATTCAGAGAGGCTATGAAAGGAGAAAAAGGAACTGGTGGCAGAGTCATAGCTATAGATGGACTAAGTGAAGAACTTCCAGAGGAGGCACTTCCTAACCAGTTACCAGCTGGCCTAGTAACTGCAGACGGTCAACAACCACGTGTCATGGTTTATAGGATGTCGTATCAACAGATTTCTGGTGTTCAACAAATTCAGTCTTCATGATCTGAAGAAATAGTGGCATGGGGAGTGGAGAGAAGTGAAAGAGTCTGTACGATTCTGGAAACAGACATGAGAAGGAAGTGACTGAGGAACAGATGTCCCTTTGTATACTAAACACCTGTAATGTCGCTTCCTGATGCTTGACTAACTGAGGTGTTCTTTTTTTTACAATTTTTTTTTTTGAAGAATTTATTTATTTATTTGACAGAGAGAAATCACAAGTAGGCAGAGAGGCAGGCAGAGAGAGGAGGGAAGCAGGCTCCCCACTGAGCAGAGAGCCCGATGTGGGGCTCAATTCCAGGACCCTGAGATCATGACCTGAGCTGAAGGCAAAGGCTTGAACCCACTGAGCCACCCAGGCGCCCTGAGGTGTTAATTCTGACTTGAAAATCTTTTTTATGAATGATTTGAAAGAAAAATTTGGATTTTAAAGGTATTAAAACAGGCACTGGGTGGCTCAGTTGTCAAGTGTCGGCCTTTGGCTCAAATCATGATCCCAGGACCTCAGGGTTCTGGGACTGAGCCGCCCTGCTCAGCAGGAAGCCTGCTTCTCCCTCTCCCCCTGCTTGTATTCTCTCTCTGTCAAATAAATAAAATAAAATAAATAAAAGAAAGGAAGAAAACGGGACGCCTGGGTGGCGCAGTTGGTTGGACGACTGCCTCCGGCTCAGGGCGTGATCCTGGAGTCCCGGGATCGAGTCCCACATCAGGCTCCCAGCTCCATGGGGAGTCTGCTTCTCCCTCTGACCTTCTCCTTGCTCATGCTCTCTCTCACTGTCTCTCTCTCTCAAATAAATAAATAAAATCTAAAAAAAAAAAAAAAAAAAAAAAAAAAATACAACATAATTTAAAAAAAAAAAAAAAAGAAAGGAAGAAAGGAAGGAAGGAAGGAAGGAAGAAAGAATGAATTAAACTATTTTTGCTTTGTAGTTAAACAACAACAACAACAACACACTGTTCAACCCACAGAAACAAAGAATAGAATGTCAGGGGCTGGGGGCCACAGGAAACAGGGAGCTACTGTCAGCTACAAACTGATGCAGTTCTGTGAACCTAATGCACAGCATGGGGAGTACAGTTAATAATAATGCTGAGCTGCATACTTGAATTTGCTAAGAGAACAGATCTTAAGTATTCTTATACACCCCAAAAAGGTAAAATGCACAGCGACAGATTCGTTAATTAAGCTGTTTGGAGTAATCATGTCATAATGTATATGAATATCAAGTCCTAGCAGTAACTACTTTAAATATAAATACACACAATATTACTTGTCAGTTACGCCTCAATAATGCTGTTTTAAAAAAAGGAAAGAGGGACGCCTGGGTGGCTCAGTTGGTTAAGCAGCTGCCTTCGGCTCAGGTCATGATCCCAGCGTCCTGGGATCGAGTCCCACATCGGGCTCCTTGCTCAGCAGGGAGCCTGCTTCTCCCTCTGCCTCTGCCTGCCATTCTGTCTGCCTGTGCTTGCTCTCTCCCTCTCTCTCTCTGATAAATAAATAAAATCTTTAAAAAAAAAAAAAAAAAAAAAAAAAGGAAAGAAATCTAAACACTGTAAGTAAAACAGTACAAGACAGTCTTAAAAATACAGTCCATGGTCCAGGTGGGTAAGGACCACGATAATACCTGTAATTCCCAGCATAAGGAAGCACAATGAACTGTCAGATAAAAAAGGATACAAAACCAGGGACACAAAAGTAACACAGACCTAGAGAGATGACCTGGCCAGGGAGAGGACAAACAAGACACCATCCACTAGCCTCACTGCAAGTCTACTGAACTCCAATTCCTCCTGCGAGGGGTCAGCGCAGACAGCACTGGGTCCGTGGGGAGAGCAGAGGGGGCTGTGAAAACCCAGCCCCAGCAAGGACAGAGACTATCCAAGAAACTGCTGAAGCAAGCGGTACCTATGGTCCACGTGCTGGAAAGGACAAAGCACCCTCTGCAGGGGGTAATGCAAAACCCAGTTTACATTGCTGGGGAGGAGGAGGGCCTTACCCAGTGAGGACAGAAGTGTAAAGTTCTCCAGCATCACATCGCGGTACAGCCTTCTCTGAGCCTCATTAAGGAGACGCCATTCCTCCTGGGAGAAGTACACGGCAACATCCTCAAAGGTCAGGCCACCCTGTCAAGAATGGGATGGATAAAACCAAGAACATTCTCTGAGAACTCACACTCCATCTCCTCTACAACTACCCCACATTTCTTCTCCTCTGGAGCTCCCCACGCCAGAGGAGGTACCAGGCCTTAGAGTGACTAAGAACATTCTCTGAGAACTCACATTCCATCTCCTCTACATCTACCCCACACTTCTCCTCCTCTGGAGCTCCCCACGCCAGAGGAAGTACCAGGCCTTAGAGTGACTAAGAGCTGTTCTCTCCTCACGATCCCATTCATGCAGCCCTCAGCAACAACAGGCAGGGGGACAGATAAGTGTCATGTAAGCTCTGGGCTGGGCTGCAGGGCCCTATCACTTCTACCAAGCAATTCCCCTACATCTCTCAGATTGTACACACAAGAGCTAACCACATGGGCTCATGCTTCACCCTGAGGTTCCCTGTACCAGGGCACTAGGGTGCTCAGCTCATGCTTTTTTTTTTTTTTTTTTTTTTTTTCAGCTCATGCTTATTCTCAATGTGCACATCATTCCGAAGACCAAACCTCTCTCACATCTTTGGATCTCTCAAATGCTTTCCCACAGCTCTGCTATCTCTGTGCCCCACACCACAGGGATGTCCCTGGACTCACCCACACACCGGGCACATGGCAACCAGAGTGTTTGAAAATTTCAAACATGATCTTGTATAGCCCCTGTCCTTTGATGGCTCCCACTGACAAAGAAAGTCCCAAGTGCTGCTTGGAAGGCCTGCTTGGAAGACCCGTGATCTTTGCTTCAGTATTAGTCACCCAGAACCACAAGTCAATTTCAGATACATGTGACCCTCTGATACTTCTGTGCTTCCCTTGCTGTCCCTTAGCAGCAATAACCCTCCTGTCTCCATTTAACCTTCATTAAAGGTACATCAGGGCGCCTGGGTGGCTCAGTGGGTTAAGCCGCTGCCTTCGGCTCAGGTCATGATCTCAGGGTCCTGGGATCGAGTCCCACATCGGGCTCTCTGCTCAGCGGGGAGCCTGCTTCCTCCTCTCTCTGCCTGCCTGCCTCTCTGCCTGCTTGTGATCTCTGTCTGTCAAATAAATAAATAAAATCTTTTAAAAAAATAAATAAATAAATAAAGGTACATCAAATCCCCATTGGTCTCCAAGCCAGGCACAGTGACCCTCATAAATGAACACATTTCCGCAGACCTTGTCCACCAGCAAGACTGAAACACCACAGATGCCATAAAAGCTCACCACAAGATTCTGGTCAATCTGTACAGTAGTGAGTAAACAGTGGGCCTGGCCTATCATCTTGATTTAATTACTACTCTGCCTCCATAGCCATATCATGTCTCTCTTCTATACTGCTCCCACTATCAAATTTCTCCCTCAGCGTGCACCCTCTTCTTTCTAACTCACTAGTAGCATTACCACCATGACACCACAACCTGCATAACCCCTCCTATATGCGATCCAAAACTCCCCCTTGGTCCACACAATCAATACCCATCACTTTTGGATGTCTCCATCCTGGACCTCTCCCCAGATTCCAGACCTGTGTGTCCCGCAGACCATCTGATGCTTTTACTCAGTTCTCTTAAACTTCTCAGATTCTTAATAGGGCCAAAAACCTTAAGATATTCTCAATGGAAATTAACCTACCACCAACTTCCCCATCCCAGATGATGGACCTTCCATAGCTTTGGCTGCTAAGACCAAAAACCCTGAGATCACCCCTGACACCTCCTTTCTCTCCCTCATCTACAACATCCAAAAGTCTACTTGGCCCTTCTTAAAAAATGGACAAAAGTCCAACCCTTTCTTCAACCCCCACAGCCAGCACTCCTATCCATCGATTATAGCCAACTGCCTCCTTCCGGGCTCCCAGTCTCCTTCCTTAACTCCATAGTCGGTTCTCCACTGGAGAACAGCAGCCACATGGAGCTTGCTAAACCTGGGCATCACCAACTCTTTCCTCTTTCTTCCTATCCAAACTGCCCGCTACTTCACTAACAGATGCTCAAGTTCTCAGGCAGCCCACATTACAGACCTGATTCTTGATCTGCTCTTTGTTCATAACAGAAAGATTGAAGACCTGTTTCTAACTCCAGCACGCCTCCAAGCATTTACACGAACTGGAATCTGTTCCTGAGATAACCTTCCACACCTGTTTACACTGGCTGACTAAACAAAGAACACCTCCATGTAACCCTTGGCTTGCATGCAGGACCCTGAACTTGGGTTATCTCGAAGGTCCCAGACCCAACAGCTGGAAAAATATGTGAGTTTCAGGTTACCACGATCCCATACACTATAGGGGTGGTGTCAGGGCACGCAAGGCACTGGGAGACCCTCTCCCTCCTTCTGTAGGTGCCACAAGTGCCATTCAGCCTCCAAAAACTGTGGGAAGAGTAAGGTAAACTGAGTAAGCTGGGCATCCTCTGCAGTCAAGTGACCTGTTAACGGACCAACCTCTGTGCCTCAGTGCTCCTCCCACCAGCTCTGCGACCTCCGACAAGAACTCCACTCCCAGGGCTCCCTCGTCATCACCCCCATTTTCCAGCCTGTGCTCCCTCGCGCAGCTTCTGGAAAGCCGCTAACACCCTAACACAGACTGCATCCCTCTTCTGCTCATGACCCTCCAGGGCCCTAGGAGTGAAGGTACCGCACCGCGGCACGCCAGTCCACGGGTCTCCGTCTCACGCTCTCCGTCCCCTCGTCCCCTGAGGGCAGAATCCTCCCGCCTCAGGACCCCTGCAGCCCCCGCCCCGGGGGCCCCTCAGCCCGGAGCCCGCTCCCGCACGCAGCCGGCCGGCGCTCACACACGCGCCCCCGCCCACCGGCGCCTCCCTATCCCGGACACCGGGGCTTGGGCCGCAGGGCCGCGAGCAGGCGCCCCGCGCTCGGGCCTTCGGGGTCTGGGTGGGGGAGGGCCCGGGGGACGAGCGCTTACCTGCGCCTGGTTCCCGGGCGCGGCCGCCGCCATCAGACTCAGTGGGTGGAGGGGACCAGCTGTCCCCTGTGGCGTCGCTGAGCAGCGGACCCAAGTCTGTGCGGCGGGACAGCGCCTCCTCCCGCCCGTCCTCTGGTCGAGCCACCACGACCCAGCCCCTGCGTTCCCGAACCTGGGACCCGGTGAAAGAACCAACGAGAACCAGAAACGACTAGGATGAAGAGGACCGGAAGCCCCGCCTCGAGGCGAAGCGCAGGGCGGATATCCCTTACCTTGGTCCCTCATTGGCTCATGACTGCGGCCTCCCATCGCAAGACGTTCTGGGAAATGTAGTAGCCGCAAAGGGCGCTCACAGCGTTCGACCAGAGGACAGTCCAGGTGGCAGCCCCGGGATGGTAGTGGTGCTCCTGCGTCCCAGCGGGAGGCGCTTTGCTCGTGGGTAAACGCGGCGGACAGACGTTATTTTAACTCTAAAAAGCTCAGCCTGCGCCACGGGGATGAAAATATTTGAGATGTCCGAAAATCCTCTATCAAAGGACATCTCATTCCATAGGTCGTTCAGACGTAAAAGAGTTCACGCACAGCTGGAAACATTATGGTGTTGTTCTTCAGATGTGCATGGCCTGAAGCATTACTCACTTTGGTACTAATGTGCTTGTCAGGAAGAAGAAAAAAGACTGCATACAGGGCCAGAACAGAAGAGCAAGAGAAGGTATGTTAGGCTGCCCTGAAGTGATGCCGGTGGACAACAGGGATCGTTTCCGGTTCCCGCAGAAAACTTCTCCATTACCTGTGTCATCGGTGATTTTGACAGATGGAAGCAAAAATCAACAGAAGTGGAAGTAAAATTGGAAGCTCTATACTAAATCCTCTAAATTTTATAAAAAGCTAATTTATGGGGCGCCTGGTGGCTCAGTGGGTTAAGCCTCTGCCTTCAGCTGGGGTCATGATCTCAGGGTCCTGGGATCAAGCCCCGCATCGCATTGGGTTGTCTGCTCAGCAGGAAGCCTGCTTCTCTCTCTCTCTCTCTCTCTGCCTGCCTTTCTGCGTACTTGTGATCTCTCTCTGTCAAATAAATACATTAAAATTTTTTTAAAAGCTAATTTATAACTGTGTGGCTTTTTTTTTTTTAAGATTTTATTTGTTTATTTGACAGACAGAGATTACAAGTAGATAGAGAGGCAGGCAGAGAGAGAGAGAGAGGGAAGCAGGCTCCCTGCTGAGCAGAGAGCCCGATGCGGGACTCGATCCCAGGACCCTGAGATCATGACCTGAGCCGAAGGCAGCGGCTTAACCCACTGAGCCACCCAGGCGCCCTAACTGTGTGGCTTTTTAAAAGATTTTATTTTTAGGGGTGCCTCGGTGGCACAGGTCCTCATCACACATTGTACTATAAATGCATCGATCTCCCTTAGTTCTCTGAATTCCACATGTACCCTTCCAACTCAGAGTATTCCCAGGTCTTTTTTTCTCCAAATGAAACCTCCCCTCCCCCTTCCAGCTATGCTTTGTTAGTTAGAATTTATCTTTTTAAAAAAGATTTTATTTATTTGACATAAAGTTTCAAAAAACTTTATGTATCTGTAGTTCCCCACTAAGCAGGGAATACAATGTGGGGCTCCTCCCCAGAACCCCAGTTTTCTTTTTCTTTTTTAAACATTTTATTTATTTATTTGACAGAGAGAGAGAGATCACAAGTAGGCAGAGAGGCAGGGGGAGAGAGAGAGAGAGAGAGAAGCAGGCTCCCTGCTGAGCAGAGAGCACGATTCAGGGCTCAATCCCAGGACCCTGAGATTGTGACCTGAGCCGTAGGCAGCAGCCTTAACCCACTGAGCCACCCAGGTGCCCACGTGTTGGGTTTTCAACTTATGTCTGTACAAAAGTACTTTGGAGCCACTTGGTAGACCATGACATAAGAACACATAGTGTTAATGAAGAACAACATGAATGCATGTACTGGGATAATACATCTTTCTAGAATGCCTGAAAAACAACATCCATGAATTGTTTTTGGTAGTTGTTTTTCCTTTTTATTGGTACAGTCTATTCATAGCAATAAAGGAATTTAGCAGGAGTTACAGGACCCAGGAGAGGAAAGAGTAAAATCCAGGCACTTTGGGGACATCATTCTTAGCTCCACCACCTCAAAATACCAGGGAAAGCTTACTGGTCCAAAAGCCATCTGAGCTGAGACAGGTCCTTCTGGCCCTCTGTGAAAATAAAGGACAAGTTTATGTCCAACATCACCTAGAAAATATTTCCTTCCAAAGCTGCCATGGTCATAAGGAACTACTTAGAGGGAAGCCCGAAGGAGTTTGGCAAAGAAAAATTGTTTAACCAAATCTCTTAATAGATATCGTTTCAATTCAATCTCTTTGAATCTCTCTCTCTCTTTTTTTTTCTTTTGAAAGAGAGAGTGACAGAAGCAGGAGCAGAGGGGAGGAACAGAGGGGGAGGGAGAAGGAGGCTCTTCAACAGCAGGAAGCACAATGCAGAGCTTGATTCCAGGAGCCTGGGATCATGATGTGAGTCAAAAGCAGATACCCAGCCAAGCCACCTAGGTGCCCCTCTTTGAATCTCTTAAAATAACTTGATGCTGGCTGTACCTGGTTGACTCAGTTGGAAGAGCATGCGACTCTTGACTTTGGGGTCATGACTTCAAGCCCCATGTTGGGTGTAGAGATTACTTAGTAAAATGAAAACACAAACTTTTCATATTGAACCCCCCCCTTTTTTAAGATTTTTATATGCTCATCTAAGAGAGAGACCATGAGCAGGTGGGAGGGACAGAGGGAGAAAGAGAAGCAGGCTCCCCGCTAAGCAAGTAGCCCACCTCCTGGCTTGATCCCAGGATTCCAGGATCCTAACCTGAGCCCAAGGCAGATGCCCAACCAACAGAGCCACCCAGGTGCCCCTGTGTTGGATACTTTGAAGCGATTACACTTCACTCTTCCATCCAGTACATCTCCTGCTTCTACCACTTCTCATTTATACCTTTAAAATCTTTTTTTCTTTAACAACTCAACTTTTTTTTAAAAGATTTTATTTATTAAAAAAAAAAAAGATTTTATTTATTTATTTGACAGAGAGAAATCACCAAGTAGACAGAAAGGCAGGCAGAGAGAGAGAGAGAGAGAGAGAAGCAGGCTCCCTGCTGAGCAGAGAGCCCGATGCAGGACTCGATCCAAGGACCCTGAGATCATGACCTGAGCTGAAGGCAGCGGCTTAACCCACTGAGCCACCCAGACTCCCAACAACTCAACTTTTTAAGAGTGTTTTCTCTTTTTCTGTTATCTCAATTCCTATGTAATTCTCTGTGTAATGTGTGTCAAACATTATTCTTGTACATGAGTAGTAGTAATATCTGGCAAAGAACCTGCTTCAATTAAGCTGATGTTATCGTCAAGAAAGATAAACTTCAGGCAAAACAAATAATAGATAAAATATGTAATATATTTTCTGATGACAAAGGCACAGACAGAAATTCCACAGATGGAATTCTGTCTCTAGACTGTCTTCAGATAAGGCCTGAACATCCACTATTCCCTGAATCTCCAGATTGCCAGTTTCCCCTAAAAGATCTTGGACTTTCCAGCCTCCACATTTTTGCAAGCCAATTCCTTAAAAATGTCTCTCCCTCTCTCATGTCTCTATTAAGCCAGTATTATCATTATTTATTTGACAGAGAGAGGGATCACAACTAGGCAGAGAGGCAGGCAGAGAGAGAGAGGAGGAAGCAGGCTCCCCGCCAAGCAGAGAGCCCGACGTGGGACTTGATCCCAGGACCCTGAGATCATGACCTGAGCCGAAAGCAGCGGCTTAACCCACTGAGCCACCCAGGCGCCCTGACAGCATCTAAATTTTAAGTGGTAAAATTTTAGGTGGTTTAGGTGCTGTTAACTTAAATGTGCTAATGAAACTATGTTGTTTGTTTTTTAACATAACCATGACAGATACCTCACCAAAGAGGATATATGGATGGCAAACAAGCATATGAAAAGATGCTCAACATCATTTGTTACTAGGAATTTCAAAATAAAACAATGAGATTTCACTACATACCTATAAGATGTGGCCAAAATCCAGAATACTGATATGACAAAGCTGGAAAGGATATAGAGCAACAGAAACTCTCATTCATTGCTGGCAGGAATGCAAAATGGTACAGCCACTTTCGATGACAGTTTGGTGGTTTCCTACAAAACTAATCATATTCTTATCATACAATCTAGCATTGTGCCCCTTGGTATTTACTTAAGGCAGTTAAAACCTGACAATAGATATTAATTTATAGCTCCTGTATTCATAATTCCCCAAACTAGGAAGCAACCAAGATGTCCTTCAATAGGTAAATGGATAAACAAACTATGGTCCATCCAGATAATGGGATATTATTTGATAAGAAGTTATCAAACCATTAAAAGGCATGGAGGAAACCTGAATGCATATTACTAAGCGAAAGAAGTCAATCCTAAAAGAGTATATACTTTATGACTACAAGTATAGGCCATTCTGGAAAAGGTAGAACTACAGTAAAAAAGACAGTAAAATGATCAGTGTTTTCTAGGAGCTGGGGTCGGGAGAGAGCTGAATGGGCAGAGCACAGATTTGGGGGGCAGTGAAACTAAGTATGATACTGTGATGGTGGATACAGCTGATTACACACTAGCCAAAACCCACAGAATGCCCAAAACCAGGAGTGAACCCCAATGTTAACTGTGGACTTTGGGTGACGTGTCAGTGCAGATTTGTTGATTTGCAGAGAGGCAGGCAGAGAGAGAGGAGGAAACAGGCTCCCTGCTGAGCAGAAAGCCCGATGTGGGGCTCGATCCCAGGACCCTGGAATCATGACCCGAGCCGAAGGCAGAGGCATTAACCCACTGAGCCACCCAGGTGCCCCCAGATTTGTTGATTTTAACAAAATATACCACTAATGTAGGATGTAGAGAGGAGGGGGGTTTCTGTTTATGTTGGGGGGAAGGGGTATATGGAAACCTCTGTAACTTCCATGCAATTTTGCTGTGAATCTGAAACTGCCCTTACAAAATAAAGTCTGATGTAAAAAATTATAATCTGGACTTGATGACCTACTTAACAAAGTAAAAAAGTGATCATAAATACAAAATAATGGCCAGCTTAGTTGGGTCTTCTCCTCTTCAGCATGCAAGCCCTACCTACATGGCTGACTTTACTACTTCTACTGCCCTCTCCTCCCAATGGGGATGGCACGTAAATTATTGATCCTTGCTTAGGAAAAATGATGAGAAAAATGATGAGAGTAATAGAGACTTCCATGTAACACTCTCTTAAAATTGAAGGCTAAACAATGCAACATAAAGAATGGTGCCCTCCGGTTCCTGGGTGGCTCAGTTGGTTGGGCGACTGCCTTTGGCTCAGGTCATGATCCTGGAGTCCTAGAATTGAGTTCTGCATCGGGCTCACGGCTCCATGGGGAGTCTGCTTCTCCCTCTGACCTCCCCTCTCATGCTTTCTCATTCTGTCTCTCTCTCTCTCTCAAATAAATAAAATTTTTTTAAAAAATGGTGCCCTAGAAAACAAAAGAATCATTTTAGTATGTAGAGGAAAAATATTTATCTGAATTTGTTAATTATTGAAATAATGACTTTTCAGTAACTTCAAATTTTCAGACAACTACAAAAGAGAGTTAATAAACGAATCATGTGGACCCATAACAGAGCTTCACAGGACCTACCCACTGCCAAGCTCATTTCATGTATAAACCCACCCAAGTTCCCTCCAAAGCCAATCCATCTTAAGGATAATTTAAGAAGCCATATAATTGTGCCTCTAAACACTTCCATGAATGTTCATGAAATAATATTTTTTATAAAATAGTATTTTATTTAACATACAGTATTCTTATCACATATAAATTATAGCTGCTTAAAATCATCAAATACCAAATCAGTACCCAAATTCTGATATGCTGATTAAATATTCAGAGTTGTTCATTGGAATCAGCATTCAAATATTTTTCTGACCATTACATCATATTTATATTCTCTAGACTTTATTATATTATACAGATATCCTGTTCCTTTTATCTTATTACATTTTATGAAGATTCATATATCTTACAGAATTTCACATATATTAATTTGGTTTACTGCTTCCTTGTAATATAATCCTCAATGTCCCATTGTTCCTTTGGACAGTCCCTTAATCAATGGGTGGGATCAAAATTAGATTTGGTATTTGGGTAAAATTACTCATATGGAGCCATTGCTACTTTTTTCTTTTCTTTTTTTTTTTTTTAAGATTTTATTTATTTATTTGACAGACAAAGATCACAAGTAGGCAGACAGGCAGGCAGAGAGAGAGAGGAGAAAGCAGGTTCCCCAAGGAGCAGAGAGCTTGATGTGGGGCTCGATCCCAGGACCCTGGGATCATGACCTGAGCGGAAGGCAGCAGCTTTAGCCCACTGAGCCACCCAGGTGCCCCTGCTACTTTTTTCTATAGGACATTCCAAAAAAACACAGTATCTACTTATCTCTCTTTTTGTCAATATATTCAGTAGGTTCTTGGAGTATCAGCCAATCAACCCATAATGACACTGAAGAGAAACAAAAATAAATAAATAAATTTCTTTCTATTCTGAGAAAAATAAAGCTACCTGTACAAAATACTGTGACACCTTCTTCCTCTTCTTCTTTTTCACCCAACAGTATGCTCTGAGTCGCAGCCATTGAGCGAACCTCCTCATCGCCTCCATACTGCCTAGCGCTCTGCCTTGGCGTGCTTCGTGGTTTAGTCAGTCTTCGACTGACAGACACCAGATAGGCTTCAATCTTTGTGTTATTATAAAAAAAAAACTCCAAAAAATAAATTCATGTGTACGAAAGACCTGATGTTAATGTTTCTATTAAAATGAGTTGAAAAAGTGGGTTATGTGAAAAATCACGTCTGAGTGTAATAATAAGCCAATTTTATTTTATTTAATCAATATCATTTATATATATATATATATATATATATATATATATTTTAAGTAAGCTGTATACCAACCTGGGGCTCAAATTCATGACCCTGAGACCGAGAGTTCGGTCTCCACTGGCTGAGCCAGCCAGGCGCCCCAAGCCCATTTTATTTTAAAGTTTGCATATTTCTCTGATTTAAGAAAAGTCAACGCCCCCCCATGTCTTCTAAATTGATGTAATTGTTTCTGACTTAAATTTGGATGTTATCTTTCTCAACCATACTGCATCTGGGATCCTTGGAAACACTTTACTCATTTATTTTTATAATTTTACTTTGCTCACTGAATAGAAGGGGCTATTCCGTAGAGCTTCTCTCTGATGAGATTTGTCAGCGAATGGCAGCTTCTGAGTGGAATTTATTTTCTGGAATGATGTTGGATATTAACTTGTCTTTATTTTCACAGAAAGGGCAGAAGGTTTTTCTTAGCATTACCTGCTTTCTGAGTGGTTTTCAGAACCTTAAGCTTTGCCACAATACTTTGCAGTGGATGGAACTTAGAATGATGTTCCCACAGTGTCACTGGCTTCTGTGGTTTCCTCTCATGTACCCTGCATCTCCCTTAAACAAATTTACGGCTATGAAAGCAAATGGCTCCAAAATAAACAACAACAACAAAAAACTACTGAAAAGGGGCGCCTGGGTGGCTCAGTGGGTTAAGCCGCTGCCTTCGGCTCAGGTCATGATCTCAGGGTCCTGGGATCGAGTCCCGCATCGGGCTCTCTGCTCAGCAGGGAGCCTGCTTCCTCCTCTCTCTCTCTGCCTGCCTCTCTGCCTACTTGTGGTCTCTCTCTCTGTCAAATAAATAAATAAAAATCTTTTAAAAAAAAAAAAAAGCCTCTACCTTTGGCTCAGGTCATGATCTCAGGGTCCTGGGATCAAGCCCCACATCAGGCTCCCTGCTCAGTGGGAAGCTGGCTTCCCTCTCTCTCTGTGGCCTCTCTTGCCTACTTGTGATCTCTGTCAAATAAATAAATAAAATCTTTTTAAAAATTACATAGTACAGTTCACTGGATATTCCAGAGGTATTATCTCACTGCATGTATGCATGCTGTCCTCCACTGACATTAGGTGCTCTGGCCTCATCTACCAAGTGGCACCACATCCTTGTTCTGTTCAAGCACAAACAGCAAATCCAACACATTCATAGTCATGGCCTTTCCCCCAGACCTTTCTGTGAAACCAAAGCCCCAAGCTCCAATTTTTTTTTTAAAGATTTTATTTATTTTTTTGACAGACAGAGATCACAAGTAGGCAGAGAGGCAGGCAGAGAGAAATGAAGAAGCAGGCTCCCTAAGCAGAGAGCCCGATGCGGGAATAGATCCCAGGACCCTGGGACCATGATCTGAGCCGAAAGCAGAGGCTTTAACCCACTGAGCCACCCAGGAGCCCTCCATTCTCATCTTGACAGGACAAAAGCCAATTTCATCCTGATGAGTATGTTGGTGTCCTTTTACTTTCTTCCATTTTGTCTTTTTGAAGAACCCTATTATGAACCATCAATATGGTCTGATGGACACCTCTACACCGGTCTCTTCAGGCTCCCTGGCATTCATCCCTTCATCTCCTTGATGGTGACATGTGGGTCTCTCAGTTCTGCTTCACCTGCTGGGCAAGAAAAACAAATGTTCCCAGTACAGTCTCTAAGGTTTTAGTTCCCTCTAGAACATCCTGCTATTTATTTAATCAACCTTACACATTTGCAGGCTCACATTTCACATCATTTAGTCTTCTAGGATATTTTGATTCAAAATTCAGTAACAGTGATAGGAAATCTGCTTCTCCTGCTTATAGTGTGGACAGCTATAAGCTCTATCTTGAAAGGTCACACTGCCCTGCTATGATGATGACGCATGAAACCACAAACAGTCTACTTCTGAGGAGCCACAGTCCCTTTCCCCACACATCTACCCTATAACCATCCATCTCCCACGCCTCCCAACTTAGAGGAGACATCAAGCCCTGGTACTATCAGTGCTGTTGTCACCTCTTGGTCCCACTGACCACTGGGTTCAACCACCAGCAATAGACAGGTGGATAAATGCCTATGTAAGCTGTGGGGCCAGTGACCGGGATCCACCACCTCCTGACAAGTGACTCCCCTGGTAGGGTCATTGCCTTGTGATTACCAATGCAGGGCCCTGGGGTCGTCTGACAAAGCTCCCTCTCCAAGCACACACCATTCTTTGGACTGCACATCCCTCCGTCTCCACATCCCACAGCTCCGTGACCATGGCTGCCACCACCTCACTGCCCCGCTCCTCATGCATCTGCCTGACCTACCCAGATGTTACTTCCTCTTCTTAGTCCCACTCTTAGATTATGGCAATGGCCAAACATACAACCTGAGACTGGACAGATGAGCCTGACAGCACTTTATTTATCCCATAAATTCACATCTCTGAGAACAGGATATCACTCACCATATAAAGGCCCACATGGGAGCTGCATCTAAAAAAGAGTGAACAAACCGGGGCTGTGAGATGTTATCCTTGTAGAATGAAAAGGTTGGGAGCACTCTGAATCCCACAGGAGGATGGGACTGGCTTGTTTAAGCCTGTGGGCTGGTAGGAACTGAACCTGCTACAAAGAGATAAGCAGGAACTGCACCATGTTCCCTTTGTGAAAAGGGTTGTTGGGCTAGAAGCTATTATCCCATGAAGCAGTGTGGGGAGGAGAACTTGAACTCAGGCCATTTGAGCACTTGGTCTCATCAAACGTCAAGAAAGTGCATTATATAGGGTTTAGGCCTTCTGCCACAATTTGGCAGATAGCATCCACAGTACTCTTGGCAATACTCACACAGGATCCCATAAGACCACCAACTTCCCATGGGTCCCCATAGCAGTGTTACTCCAAATCATTTTACGAAGACCTCACCCTGTGGCTCTGATCCTTGCCTCAGACTCAGACACACAGAGCCACGTGTGGATCTCAGATAGCCAGAGTTCCATTCTATTTCCTTGATGTACTTGCTGACACCTCAGCAAATAAAAAATTTCTCTTTCCCCATCATTCCAAGACCACCCCCATGAATTGCCCATCCCAGGCCTAGTGATTCTCACAGATAATCCTATTTTCCCCTGACCAGGCTGAATGAAACACTTCAGACCCCACCAAAGTCCTCAAAAAATCTTGCACAGTCTAAAAAGTGGCTCTAAGTACCAGCTCCGCCCTGAGTGTCATCTTTCATCCATTACCCCTTGTCTCTGCATCCATCGGAAAGCCACTCTTCCCTGGGAAGCTTTGGCTACCTACCAGACTATATCCTGCCTGATACACCAAATCTTTAGGTCCACTTACCTACATTTATAAAGCCTAATACCATCACCAGGTACCCAAACAAGAGACCCAGTCCTGGGTCCCCATTCTCCACACCTGCCTCCAAAGAGCTTTGCCACCACAAACAACCTCAAGCTTGCCTCAATGTGACCCACAGCTTACTCATCGTGGTACACACCGTAGCTACCACATCGTCCATGTCTCTAATCTGAATCCCTCCCCGGACTTCCTGACCTGTGTGTTAGTTGCTCATTTGAGCAACCACTCGAGTCAATGATTTGTAAAAAACCTCAGACTCTTTTTTTTTTTTTTAAGATTTTATTTATTTATTTGACAGAGATCACAAGTAGGCAGAGAGGCAGGCAGAGAGGGGGGGGGGAAGCAGGCTCCCTGCTGAGCAGAGAGCCTGATGCGGGGCTCCATCCCAGGACCCTGAGATCATGACCTAAGCCGAAGGCAGAGGCTTAACCCACTGAGCCACCCAGACGCCCCAAACCTCAGACTCTTGAAATGGCCAGAACAAAGCTCCTGATATCCTCAGTGAACACCAACTTGCTCGTGTGAATTTCCCACCAGCTTAAGACCAAGACTTGATCTTTCCTTCTCAGCTGCTTGTATCCACCGATCTTTGTCCCACCATTTTTCCTCACATTCCTCTTTTCCGTTTATCTCCTAACTCTGGCAAAAGACCCAAGGGGCGTAGCATCCCAGCATGGAAACCAAAACTACCCTTCAAGCAGCAACAAAACCACCCAGACCAGTCTGAGCTTAACCCCAGACACAGGGACTCACGCCTGTGCAGACTGGCCAGGGAGTGACTGACAGTTACCTTTACCTCATGATAAAGCTATAAATCACTCCCAGAGGTGGTGACAACTGCAAATAAAATACCCAATGTGTGAAGAAGTTCGTTCTGTCAACCACGTGCCCAGCTCCTTGTGTGTCCTCAGTCCCACATGCTTAGACGTCACTCTTCCTCCACTCTAGGTCCTTTATAACCTTCCCCGGCTATGGTCTGGAGAGCCAGTCTGACACCTTTGTTGTGACTGTGTCTCCCTTCCATTGTAGCTGTTGCCCCAATAAAGCCTTGTCTGCTTTTAAATTCGAAGTCCAGCCTCGCCTCAACTGTTACTGTGTCCATGGACAGGATTCTAGTAACACAGTGATGCAGCTCCCATTCCTTAGACCAAAGCTCTGAGATCATCACTGATTATCTCTTTTGTTCCCTCACTGTGCACATCAGAAAGTCTAGTTGCCCCTCTTAAAACACACAGCCAGAATCCAACCATTTCCCAGGCAACAACCCCTCCATGCACCCTCACCTGACTAGAGCAGGAGCCTGACAATGACTGTCATTCGTTAGGACCCAATCAAGCCTATAGTCTGTTTTCCACTGTGAAGCCAGATGAAGCCTCCCAAGACTTTGGGATTGAAATTTTTTTATTACTTCTAGAATACACACCCCACACCCAACATCTCTGGCAGTCACTTGACAAGACACCTATTCATTTGCTATTTACTCCTACCTGAAAGGAAGGAGACCTGTGGTTTCTGAACATTCCTGACCTCAGTTTTTCCTGGAAGCACTGGCACATCCTAGTACCCACTCCTGGGTTAACTTTCCACACCTGTTTGCAGACGGTTACCAGAAAGGAAATGCCTGCCTGAGGTATGGCAAGGACGCTCTCCGCTGAACTGTGGACTTCCGACCACAACCTGGGCTTAGGGGTTCTCCAGGTTCACCAGATTCAAGGAGGGAGGAATGGCATGAAGAGCCTCGGGACACCACAGTCAGAGGACACTGGGGTGAGGATCTGGGGCAGTGAGGGACCAGGACACCCTCCAGTTCCCTGTGTAGGTTCCAAGCCCTTCTCCAGCCACGAGAACCTGTGCTGAAGAGGCAGGCCCTTAAGAAGTGGGTCGGGCTCACTGGACCCCTGCCTGGCCCAGGAGCCAGCTGACCTCAGGCTTGGTTCTACTCTGCGCCTGAGTACTCGTGGTTTTGCCTTTTACCAGCTGTGTGACCTTGAACAAAGACCAAATCTCTCAAGGCCTGGATGTCCTTACCACCCCTTAGGTCCCTCCTTTGGCCAAAAGTCCCCTTGGCGTCCAAAGTCCTCACGAAGGTACCTCACCTCGGCCCGCCAGTGCAGGCGTGGATCCGCCGGACGCTCTCTCCCCTGAAGGCAGAATCCTCCCCACTCAGGCCCCCTGCAGCCCCAGCCCCGGCGGCCCCTCAGACCCGAGCCCGCTCCCGCACGCAGCCCGCCGGCGCTTACACACGCGCCCCCACCCACCGGCGCCTCCCTGTCCCGGACACCGGGGCTTGGGCCGCAGGGCCGCGAGCAGGCGCCCCGCGCTCGGGCCTTCGGGGTCAGGGTAGGGGGCAGAGAAGAGGGCCCGGGGGACGAGAGCTTACCTCAGCTGAGTCCCTGGGCGCGGCCGCCGCCATAGGAGCCTCTCGGTGGAGCGAAGTGATGACAGCTGAGCGGCCCGGGCAGTCGCAGACACAGAGGTCCCCAGGCGGTCCCCGCAGGCGGCGAAGTCCCCGACCCCTAGACTGGCCTCTCTACAGCTGGGATAAAGCCCGCTTTCGCGCAGACACTGCCCCTCCCCGACCCTGCCCTTCCCTGCCCTGCCCTCCGGAACCTCCCACAAGCTGACAAAACAAGCAAGCCGCCCAATTATTGGTCAAGGACCCGACGCCGGAAGTGCCGCCCCGACCCTTTGTGCTCAATCACGGGGCGCCTCTGTTCTAAGCCTTCACTGGCTCAGAGACTCTGTTGTCAACGCAGGGCGTTCTGGGAAATGTAGTTCCCACAGTTCGCAAGGCCTAGGTAAGGGGATTCCCCACCTGACCCCGGGCGGGCGAGAAGGCCAACCTTGACTGCGAGGCCCTCTGGGGAACGGAAGGCCCCTGCTCAAGGGCAGAGGGTCGGTTGCCCCTCTTTAAGGGGCCATATGCGGGTATCTGGAGGCTAGTCACCCAGGCATCCATGCCATTAATGAGAACAACTCTATCATAAAGAGGCCATGAGCAGCAACACGAATTTGCCCAAAACTGAGGTGCCATTTTCTGCCATACTGACAAAAATTGTAATGCGTGCAGGGCCCAAATCTACTATAAACCACTGCATAGTAACTAGAACACCCAAATTTAGAGACAACTTAAACTATAAGGCTTTTCTTATTTTACAAACCGAAGCAACCCATGGTAGGCAGTTCTCCAGTGGGAGACCTGGGAGCTAGGAAAGTATCACAAGCACCAAGTGAGACAAACGTGCCTGACAAGGTTCTTGTCAAGTTGCTGGTAGAACTCGTTTGGTTTCCTCTGGGCCAAACCTGGGTGAGGTCTTTGCCAACTGGTCAGAGAGAAGGGAATGTGGACCTCGCAAAGACTCAGGTTACTCCTAATTTGCTGCAATACGTCCCAGAACAGATGTCAGCTTCCTGAAGCCCGCTCTGGTGGTGACTGATGCACACTATGGGGACCTGCCATGTGGTAGAGATGGAGGGGCCTTGGCCACAGAAACTGGCAGGGACATAAATCTGGAAAGAGCACTGGGCAAGTTAGAAAGTGCAACATAGCCACACACGCTTCCTGCATAAATGAAATATATGGGGAATCTTCCCACTATGGAGGTTTAGATGTATGAGATTCAACGAGGACAGATGACTACTCAGAGAGGCTTTGATCCATTTTTGTTACACTGAACAAGGAGATTGCATGTTCCCTCCACAACTAAGGTCTTTCTCCAGTGTGAACTCTCCATTGATAATTGAAGGTGGAACTATAGCAAAAATATTTAATATATTCACTACACTCTTAAGGCTTTTCTCCAGTGTAGACACCTGGTTCTGAGCAAGTGTTTCTGTGTAGCTGAAGGCTTTCTTGCATTCTCCACAGTTGGGATGACTTTCTGCCAACCCACATGTGATGGTTTTGTTTGGCCTCCTCTTCTTGCAGAAATACCTTGGGGTGGCCAGTAAGTGCTTCCTAACCTCCCCACAGGTACAGGGCTTCTTTAGCATCTGGAACTTGCAGCTCTTCACACATGAGGGCCCTTCCATGTTGCTTCTGAAGCTTTTCACCAATATGCTAATCCTGGTGACCCTGAGAGTTTACACTGAAATAAAATTGTTTGGGGGGGGCCTGGGTGCCTCAGTGGGTTAAAGCCCCTGCTTTTGGCTCAGGTCATGATCCCAGGGTCCTGGGATCGAGCCCCCGCATCAGGCTCTCTGCTCACCAGGAAGCCTGCTTTCCCCTCTCCCTCTGCCTGCCTCTCTGCCTACTTGTGATCTCTGCCAAATAAATAAATAAAATCTTCAAAAAAAATGTCTGATACATGCTGCTCTCTGATATACAATTTCTGTCCATGATGTTTTCCATGGTGCTCAGCCAACTGTAAGATGTGCTTCAAGATATGAATACATGTATCACAAGGGTGGATTTTTTGGAGGAAGTGACCTGCCTTGGGAGTCCTGATCTGTGCTATTCCTAAACAGAAGGTACCTGTGTTCTCTGCTCCACACCAATAACCTGAAAGCAAAGAAGTGACAGTGCAGCACGTGTTGATGTTATTGGAGGAATGTGTCCACACTGATTCATTGAATTACAACAACTGAATTACTCAACGGAAAGGCAACCAGAAATAAATCCGGGGGATGCTTTTCAAGAAACGGGAGTAAGGTTCTGGTTGCAGAAGTGGCTACCGTGCATTACTGGACCCATAAGGGCACATATTGGTAGCAGCCTCCCCAGGAAGACACAAGGGCAGGGCGTGTGCCATAGGTAAGCAAGGCAGATGTACAATGTCTTCTTCCACCAAGGCCTCTCAGCGGGAACTTGTCTGCTGGTGACTTTTAAGGCTATGCAGAAGTGTGTGAAAGCCCAGGACAATCCAACTGCAACAAACAAGTGGGAGTTCAACGCCAATGTCAGGCTATGTGTACACTTCAGGACACAATGTATGCAGGTCAATGTTGCAGACTGCTTCAGAAGTGGCGGTGAGAGGGATGGGTAGGATGAGGAGTACCGACGAGGGAAGATTTTCCCTAGGTTTTGACAAGTCAGAAAAATATCAACAGTGGAAAGACAGCAGACGCCTGGGTGGCTTAGTCAGTTAAGTGTCTGCCTTCAGCTCCCATCATGATCCTAGGGTCCTGGGATTGAGTCCCACATCATGCTCCTTCCTTAGCAGGAAGACTGCTTATTTCTCTGCCTGCTGCTCCCCCTGCTCCTGCTCTCTCTCTCTGATAAATAAATAAATAAATATCTTTGAAAAGAGAGAAAGGAAGGAAGGAAGGAAGGGAGGGAGGAAGGAAGAATGGATGCATAGATGAATGGATGGGCGGGTGTGGCCACTGACAATGGCACCAAAACCCTGGCTGAACAAGACAGGTTGCTGGTGCAATCGAACACAGCCCTGACAACACACTCTGCCCAGATGCCATCTACCAGGGCCAGGCTCCCTCTGATCCCACCCTGCTGTGGCTTGGGTCATGTCCAACCTGTGATGCAGAAAGAATTCTTCCCAAGGTCTTGGTTGAACAACTATGTGGGACATGGAGGTTACAAACACTGGAGGGAAAAAATGCCAGATGAGTGGCAGTAGAGGGCCAGGGCAAGTCAGCATGCAACAGATCACAGAAAAGAGATTTAAACGAAGAGAAGTGAGTGGGAGGCTCGAAAAACAGCCCATGGTCCACGTAGTAGCAGCCATGAGAATACAAGTAACCCCTGGCACCAGCCAGCACAAAGGAACATCAGCTGAAGGAAGCAAGCAAAGTCTAAGGTGCAGCAGTGCCATGGACAGAAACGCAGTCACCGAGGGTGCCTGGGTGGCTCAGTGGGTTAAAGCCTCTGCCTTCGGCTCAGGTCATGATCCCAGGGTCCTGAGATGGAGCCCCGCATCAGGCTCTCTGCTCCACGGGGAGCCTGCTTCCTCCTCTCTCTCTCTCTGCCTGCCTCTCTGCCTACTTGTGGTCTCTGTCAAATAAATAAAAAAAATATTTAAAAAGAAAAGAAAAGAAAAGAAAGAAACACAGTCAACGGCTGGGAGGAAGGCAAGCAGGGCAAGACGCTTTGGCTCACTCTAAGACTGCTGATGCTGAATCTTTCCCTGTGAGGCTTCTGGGCAGATGTTGGGGCTGTAGAGGAGGGAGGAGGTCAGTGCAAACATCCCAGCCCTAGCAACCACAGCACCTGCCCAGGAACTGTGGATGGAAGCAGTGTCCATGGTCCCACTGTGAGAAGGAAGCCCACAGCATGCTCTGGGGAAAGCAGGGTCGGGGAGGGGCATGTGAAGCCCGGATCAGGGCACTGGGGAGAGCATGAGTGCCTTGCCCAGTGAGGATTGAGAATGTAAGCGCCAAGTTCTTCTGATTCATGCTGTGGTACAGGTATCCCTGAACCTCATCCAGGAGCCCCCACTCCTCCCACAAGTACACAAGCATTTCCTCAATGTGCCTGTCATGATAGCGACAGATGAAAACTTGTCTTCCTCCAGAGGTGCACAGCTCAGAGGGGATGCCAGTCCCTGGTCCCACTGATGCCCATGCTCTCCTAATGGCCCCATTAGTACTCTGCTCATCCTCACCACGAAAAGGCAGGTAGGCAGATGCCATCTAAGCAGTGGGTCTGGCCCTGAGGGCTCAAACCCTCTTGCCGGGCAATAACCCTGGGATCCCCAAGATCATGAATCCCAGATACGACCCAAACCTGGCTTCACAAGATCACCTTGAGTTCCCAACAGCAAGGCCCTGGAGCCATCGGTCACACTTCCTTTCTATATGTGCATCATTCTGTGAACCATACTTCCTCATAGCTCCTGACAGCACAGTCACATGTTAACAGTCACCACCATATCCCCCTGCCCCACTCCATAGGCATCTCTCTGGCCTCACCTAGGGACTCAGCACAGGACATCCAGAGAGTGCTTGACAAATTCAAACAGGACCCAGCACAACCCAGACCGCAGATGGGTCCCACGGCCCAGGAAAGCCCTGAATGTTGCTTTGAAGGCCTCACAGCCTACCTCTGAACCTTTCTGCAAGGTTAACCACCCAGAACTCCATGTGAGTTTGAGACACCCGTGCCGTCTTCCCACTTCCATGGTGCATTTGCTCTCCCCTCAGCAGCCATTATCCATTAGTCTCTAATAAACTTTCATTAAAATCTGAGCATCACAATGGGGCACCTGGGTGGCTCAGTGGGTTAAAGCCTCTGCCTTCAACTCAGGTCATGATCCCAGGGTCCTGGGATCGAGCCCCGCATCGGGCTCTCTGCTCAGCAAGGAGCCTACTTCCCCCTCTCTCTGCCTGCTTCTATGCCCACTTGTGATCTGTCACATAAATAAATAAAATCTTTAAAAAAAAAATCTGAGCATCACTGATCCCCCTGCCTGCTATAGTGACTCTCACAGATGATAACCTTTCCTCCAGACCTTATTCACCAGCAAGACTGAAAAACCCCAGACCCCACCAAAGCTCACCCCAAAATGACACTGATTCTGTACAGTTGTGGACAGCAGGAGCCTCAGTGTCCTTTTGTCTCAATTAAGCCCATGCCTCCACAGCCATCCCACATCCACTCACCCCACGGAAGCCTTGATCACCTGCCAGATAATCCTCCCTTCATCTTTGTGTCCCTACCACCCACAACCATGTGCCTGAGCAACAGACTCAGCCCTCTTTACCATCTCTCTAACCTATTAAGAGCATCAACACCATATCATGAATTCCCAACTTCACCATCCTAGTTGATGGAGCTTCAGATGCTAGGACCAAAATGCCTGGGGTCCCTTCTGACGACTCCTTTCTCTCCCTCACCTACAATATCCAAAACTCTACTTGGCTCTTCTTTAAAAATGGATCCAGAATCCAGTCACTTCTCTCCCTTCTACAGCCACCACCGAGTTCAACAACCAGTTCACCTGGGCTGCTTCCGGTCCCCGCCTCCTCTCTCTCTCTCTTTTTTTTTTAAGATTTTATTTATTTATTTGACAGAGAGAGACACAGCAAGAGAGAGAACACAGAGGGAGTGGGAGACGGAGAATCAGGCTTCCCACCAGGCAGGGAGCCCGATGCGGGCATTGATCCCAGGGCCCTGGGATCATGACCCGAGCCTAAGGCAGAGGCTTTAACCCACTGAGCCACCCAGACGAACCCACACCCCCTACCGCACTGCCCACCTCCTCTCTTAACCCAATACATAATCTGCCACTGTGCAGGGTGCCACTCAGACCCTGTTACTTTATCACAGCTGGAACCTACAACACAACTGAGGGAAAGAAAAGTGATCCTGAGAGTTTCAAAAACCAGTCCTTCAGGGATGCCAGGGTGGCTCAGATGGTTAAGCGTCTGCCTTTGACTCAGGTCATGATCCCAGGGTCCTGGAATGGAGCCCCACATCGTGCTCCCTGCTCAGCAGGGAGCCTGCTTCTCCCTCTCTACCCCTCCCTACCGACTCTCTCTTTCAAATAAATCTTTTTTTTAAAAAGATTTTATTTATTAGACAGAGAGAAACACAGCAAGAGAGGGAACACAAGTAGAGGGAATGGGAGAAGGAGAAGCAGGCCTCCCACCAAGCAGGCAACCTGATGTGGGGCTTGAACCCAGGACCCTAGGACCACCACCCGAGCCGAAGGCAGCCACTCAACAACTGAGCCACCGAAGTGCCCCTAAATAAATAAAATCTTAAAAAAGAAAAATCAATTCTCCAAGTCGAGCTTTGTTTACATTAGACAAACTGGAGTTTTATGGGTGTTTTTTTAGGTGGTTTTTTTTTTTAGTTTTATGGTTTTTAAAAAAGATTTTAAGTTTTTAAAAAGATTTTATTTAAGTAATCTCTACGCCCAGTGTGGGGCTCGAACTCACAAGATCAAGAGTCACATGCTCTACCAACTGAGCCAGCCAGGCACCCTAATTTTGGGTTCTAACAAACATGGTGCATAGACACAAAAAACCCTCACATAACATATGTACTTTTGAAAAATGCAATACAGGGCACCTGGGTGGCTCAGTGGGTTGGGGCCTCTGCCTTCAGCTCTAGTCGTGGTCCTGGCATACTGGGATCGAGCCCTGCATCGGGCTCTCTGCTCAGAGGGGAGCCTGCTTCCTCCTCTCTCTCTGCCTGCCTCTCTGCCTAGTTGTGATCTCTGTCAAATAAATAAAATCTTAAAAAAAAAAAAAGACAAGAAAAGAAAAATGCAATACGTGGGGCACCTGGGTGGCTCAGTGGGTTAAGCCTCTGCCTGTGGCCTGGGTCATGATCTCAGGGTCCTGGGATCAAACCCCGCATCGGGCTCTCTGCTCAGCAGGGAGCCTGCTTTCCTCTCTCTCTCTCTCTCTACCTGCCTCTCTGCCTACTTGTGATCTCTGTCAAATAAATAAATAAAATCTTTTAAAAATAACCATTTGTCTTTTATTATAACAAACAAAAATAATGCTTGGTTGGGGTGCCTGGATGGCTCAGTGGGTTAAGCAACAGACTCTTGTTTTTGGCTCAGGTCATGTTCTTAGGGTTCTGAGAACGAACCCCACATCAGGTTCTCTGCTCAGCGGGGACCCTGATTCCCTTCCTCTCTCTCTGCCTGCTTGTTCTCTCTCTCTGTGTCAAATAAATAAATAAAATCTTTTTAAAAAAATATTTCCCACATTCATTGCACTCATAAGTTTTTCTCCTGGGTGAACTCCCTGATGGTAAATGAATGTTCCCATCTACTTAAAAGAGTCCCCACATTTGGGGTGTATTGGTGGCTCAACTGGTTAAGTGTTGAACTCTTTGTTTGGGCTCTGGTCATGATCTCATGGGTCAAGAGATCAACCTTCCATTCTAGATCCAAGTTCAGTAGGAGAAAGCATATGCCCCTCCTCTCAGTGTTCTCTCCTTCTATAAAATAAATAAATAAATCTTTTAAATATTTTATTTATTTATTTGACAGACAGAGATCACAAGTAGGCAGAGAAGTAGGCAGAGAAGCAGGCAGAGAGAGAGGAGGAAGCAGGTACCCCGCTGAGCAGAGAGCCTGATGTGGGGCTCGATCCCAGGACCCTGGGATCATGACCTGAGCCGAAGGCAGAGACTTTAATCCAATAAGCCACCAAGGCGCCCCTAAATAAATCTTTTTAAAAATAACACATTTCCTACAATCATTACACTTAAAAGGTCATTCTCCTCAGTGAACCTTTAGGTGTATACTGAGGTTGTTTCTCTGGCAAAGGGACCTTCCACAGTCACTGCACACGTAAGTCCTTTATTCAGTGTAAATTCTAGTGAGAAAGGAAGTCAGTCCTGGTGATAAAAGATTTCGAACATTCACTGCACACATAAGGTATTTCCCCTGAGATCTCCAGTGATAATGGGAGGCAGACATAGAGGTAAAAGATTTAGAACAGGGGCGCCTGGGTGGCTCAGTGGGTTAAGCCGCTGCCTTCGGCTCAGGTCATGATCCCAGGGTCCTGGGATCGAGTCCCGCATCAGAGAGCCTGCTTTCCTCTCTCTCTCTCTCTCTCTGCCTGCCTCTCTGCCTACTTGTGATCTCTCACTGTCAAATAAATAAATAAAATCTAAAAAAAAAAAAAAGATTTAGAACAGTCACTACACTTAGAAGACCTTTCTCCAGATTGAATGCTCTTAGTAATCAACACTGAGCTACGGTTAAGATATTTTGCACAGCCACTGCGAACGTAACAGTTCTCTCCATTGTGCCATCTCTGAAACTGAAAAAGGACAGAAGTACACAACAATGTCCTCAAAGGTCACACCACTCTGCCGAAAAGGAAGAGAGGAAACTGTGAACATTCTCCTCTGAGAACTTACACTTGAAACGCCTACACATCCATCCCAGTCTCCCCTGCCAGCCCAGCTCCCCTCCTCAGATAAACACAAGGTCCTGGTGCCTCTAATGCTGCTCTCCTCTCACCTTCCCACCAATCACTGTTCAGTCCTCAGCAATAACATGCAGGGGACGCATGGAAACAAGCTAAGCTCTGGGTTTGGCCTGCAAGTCCCATCCTCCTGCCACAATATTACCATGGAGTCTCCCAGGGAGAGCCCTCAGCACAGTCAATTATAGGCTCTGCTCTGCCAGGAAGTCTCAATACCAGAGCCCTGAGGCCCTTAGCTCACAAGTCCTCTCCAGGTGTACCTGATTCCATAGACTATACCTCTCTCACATCCTCACACCCCACAGATGAACGCTCATACCTTCCTACCCCACACCAATGGATTCTCTGTTAACTCACACTTGTACCTGTCACATGACAACCAAGGATGTGTGACAAACACAAAGAGGTTCCACTATCACCCCAGTACTCCCAAGGATCCCAACTGAGGGAAAGCCTCAAATATTGCTGAGAAGCCTCCTCACCTGCCTCTAATCCTCCCTGCAGTACGACACTCACAACCACTGTCAACCTAGGATGCTCCTACACCATCTTCTACTTCTCTGCTGCCCATGGTGACCCTCGACAATCAGGAACAAACCATCCTCTACTGAACCTTTGTGAAAACCCCAGCACTAAGGTTCTCCCTGCCAGGCACACAGAACCACAAATCACATTTGCCCCAGACCTTTTCTGGCACGAAGACTCAGAAACACCCCAGACACCATAAAAACTGACCACAAAATTCTGCGGAAGCCCTAGAACACAGAAGAGAGAACAGCCCCAGTCTGTCATCTTGTTTAAATTTTCAACGTCCTCAGCCATCTCTTCCAATCATCCCAAGCAACCTTGGCCATCATCAGCCAGATCTTTCTCTCTCCTTCACCCATGGTGACAATGCCTGACAACCACCACCACGTGCTGCCCAAGACAACCATTCTTCCACACAACGTAGTAGGATACTGAACCTACTAGCAGCTTTGTCATTACACTCTGTGTTCCGTTCCGAAATGGGATCCAAATCTCCACCCGGGTTCACATCACAGCCATCACTTCTCAAACCCTCCATCGGAAACTTTCCCTACTGTCCCAAGCTTTGCCATCGGGCTCCCTAGTTATTCCATGACTCATACTTCTCTGACACATCTGAGACTGTAAAATTCAGCACATCACCAAGGTCTTTGGTTATAATGCAAATGAACACACAAGCTGGAGTATTTATATATATATATATATACACATATATATACAATATTTATTAGCAATTTTCCTCTCAGAGACACAGCAAGAATGGGATGGAATGCGATCTGCTCATTCCTTCATGTGGGAGAGCCCGATGCTGCTTTCAAACCACCCCTTCGAGTGGACACAATGTCCAAGATTAAAGGTAATTAAACAAACATGGCACTTACTGATACATTAATCAGAGCAACACGGGGCACACAATTCCTGTGTGGTGACCTGGAAGCTGCAAATAGTCATCAAAGCATCAGGAGACCAGCAACACCCCTGTGGGACTGAGCCTTCCTGTGCGAGTCACCACCCAGAACTCACAACGTCCACTGTGGATCAACACTGCTCACATCCATGCCCTAACTGGGAACGGAAAGAGAGGTTCCAGGTACCCAGAATTTGGATGAGCAGTTGAGAACGTGAACAGCTCGGCATCATTAACCATGCTGGGGTGGTGATGTACGCACACCAGGAACTGCCAGGTGCCAGACACTGCCAGTGACTTCCATCTTGCGGTGACTGCACCCACATCAGAAAGCACTATGCAGGTTCCGAATTTTTCTGAAAATGGCTGGATCTTATGGGAAGTCACTGCACTGGGGACGTTCAGGGGAAGCACAGTCAATTCAGAGGTTGTCCTCCAGCCTAAACGCCACCAAGCAAGAAGTATGACCTGTGCTGTTTTAAATCCTTCCTGCAGTGTGAAGGCCGTAATGATGTGTCAAACCATTATGACTAATAAAAAGATTTCCCACATTCACGACACTCTAAGGCCTTTCTCCAGTGTGACGTCTCTGGTGACGATGGAGGGCAGAACTAGCCGTGAATGATTTCCCACATTTACTACACTCATAAGGCCGTTTACCTGAGTGAACCTTTTTGTGTACACTGAGGCTATCTTTTCGGGGAAAGGATTTGCCACATTCACTGCACTCATAAGGCCTCTCACCACTGTGAACACTCTGGTGAGCACGATGTTGATTACTAGTGATAAAAGATTTCCCACATACACGGCACTCATAAGGCTTTTGTCCAGTATGAAGTCTCTGGTGATAACGGAGGGCAGAACTAGCAGTAAATGATTTCCCACATTCATGGCACTCATAAGGCCTTTCTCCAGTGTGGACTCTCTGGTGACGACGGAGGGCAGAACTAGCAATAAATGATTTCCCACATTCATTACACTCATAAGGCCGGTCACCTGAGTGAACCATTTTGTGTATACTGAGGCTACCTTTTCGGGGAAAGGATTTGCCACATTCAGGGCATTCATAAGGCCTCTCTCCACTGTGAACTCTCTGGTGAGAACGACGTTGATTACTAGTGATAAAAGATTTCCCACATTCACGGCACTCATAAGGACGTTCTCCAGTGTGAAGTCTCTGGTGATAACGGAGAGCAGAACTACTAGTAAAAGATTTCCCACATTCACGGCACTCGTAAGGACGTTCTCCAGTGTGAAGTCTCTGGTGAGAACGGAGGGTAGAACTAGCAGTGTAAGATTTCCCACATTCATAGCACACATAACGCCTTTGCCCAGTATGAAGTCTCCGGTGAGAAGATAGGGCAGAACTAAAAGTAAAAGATTTCCCACATTCACGACACTCATAAGGCCTTTCTCCTGTGTGAAGTCTCTGGTGAGAACGGAGGGCAGAACGAGCAGTGTAAGATTTCCCACATTCACAGCACTCAAATGGCCGTTCTCCAGTATGAACTCTCTGATGATGAAGGAGGGCAGAACTAGCAGTAAAATTTTTCCCACATTCATTACATTCATAAGGCCTTTCACCTGAGTGAACTTTTATGTGTACACTGAGGCTAGTTTTTCGGATAAAGGACTTGCCACATTCACTGCACGCATAAGGCCTTTCACCAGTGTGAACTCTCTGATGATAACGTAAGACAAAACTACCAGCAAAAGATTTCCCACATTCGCTGCACTCATAAGGCCGAATTCCACTGTGAATTGTCTGGTGATAACGTAGTGAAGAACTACCAGCAAAAGATTTCCCACATTCATGGCATTTATAAGGCCTTTCTCCAGTGTGAACTCTCTGATGAGAACGGAGGCCAGAACTACTGGTAACAGATTTCCCACAATCACTGCACTCATACCGTCTTTGCCCAGCATGAGATCTCTCATGATCTGAGAGGGCAGACATAGACGGAAAGGATTTTGCACAGCTATGACACTTATACAACCGATCTCCAGACTGGACACTATGAGAAAGCAACACTGAGCTACCGCTAATAGATTTTGCACACCCGCTGCAAACATAACTCTCCACTCCACTGTGCCATTTCTGGGGATGAAGGAAGACAGATTCAGGGCCTAAAGATTTCCCACATTTGCTGCAGGTGTACTTCCTGGATCCACCCTGAGTCTTCACTTGTTCATTCAGGGTTGGTCGCTGCCCAAGGGATTTTCCACATGGACCAAACTCATGATGTCGTGCTCCAGTATGGTATCTCTGGTGTATGGCAAATAAGGATTTGTACCTGAAAGTTTTCCCACATTCACTGCACACAAAGGACTGTCTACCAAGGTGGACACCCTGCTCCCGTGTATCCGTGTGTTTGGGACCAAAAGCGTTCTTACATTGGCCCCAAGTGCCATGACTGCTTCCATGTTGTAACGTTGCCCTGCAGTGGGGGATCGTGTGTGGCTTCTCCCCAGTACGAGTGGCCTCTTGCCCCAGATGCCCCGAGCCAGACAGCAAGTCCTTCTCAACCTCTCCACAGGTAAAGGGCTTTCCCGAACCACTGGATCCCCAGCTCTTGACAGCAGAGGCCCTGTCCACACGGCTTCTGAATGGTTTTGCTCCCGTGGGCTGCTCCTGCTGCTGCTGCTGCTCCAACTTCACACTGAAAGAAAATCGTTTCCCGCAGGCCCCACACCTCAACCGTTTCTGGCTGTTTTCTTTCCCCTGGAGCTCAGCCAAGTGGAAAATGTCTCTCAAGACGGGACCGCACGTCTCACAGGGGTGGGTCTTCTGGGAAGACAGAGCAGCCCTGGGCTTCCAGGTCTGTGAGACGCCTACAGAAGCGCTCTGTGCAAAGGGGGCCTCCTCATCCTCTGCTCCGCAGCAGCAACCTGAAGGCAGAGAAATGCTGGTGAAATACGTGCTGGCTGTAGCGAGGGGGTGAGCCCATCACACACACGCACCCGACTCATCTAGGCAGGATGGTATAGCATGCTTTTCCACACACAAGGGAAAAAACTCAACTATAGGACAGGCCACTGGGCATTTCTGGGCCATTTCTGGGCCCAAGCCGCCAACGTACTAGGGAGAACACACTAGGAGGACAGAAAACTAGGGCAGGTCAAGGAAGAGAGCCAAGGTCTACAGCTTATTTTCTGCCCAAAGGTTTGTGTACCACGGTTGCTGCTGCTGGCCTCTGGCTGAGTAGAGGGCTGAGCACAAGCCAATCACCCGAAATGGACTACAGTCAAGGGCAGTTTAAGGACACGTGACTATCTCATTTCAAAATGCCTGCGTCTGAATGCTGAGATACACAGAAAGAGCAGTGATAGAAATGGGTGAGATTGGATGCCCGAGATGCAGGGATTATCCCTGTACCAGAGTAAACAGAATTACCAAAGGAGTAGAATCCACTTGACATGGGTGCCCGGGTGGCTCAGTAGGTTAAGCCTCTGCCTTTGGCTCAGGTCATGATACCGAGGTCCTGGGATCGAGCCTCGCATCGGGCTCTCTGCTCAGCAGGGAGCCTGCTTCCTCCTCTCTCTCTCTCTCTCTCTGCCTGCCTCTCTGTCTACTTGTGATATCTCTTTCTCTGTCAAATAAATAAATAAAATCTTAAAAAAAAGAATTCACTTGACAAAAAAAAAGTCACGCATTGACAAAAAAAGGTCAACAGTGACAAAGGTAAGACAGAAACGGGGGGTGGCCATCGGCAATAGCTCCAAACTCTGGCTGAGCAAAGAAAGGTTCCCAGTATGATCAAACACAGGCCTGATACCCCACTGCTGCCAGCAGCCATTCATGAGGAACAGGCTCCTTCTAAGCCCATCTGCTCATAAATGGGGCATGTCCATCCTTTGATACACAAGGCACTCCTCCTGGAAGCCCTAGCGGAGCAATTAGAGCGCAGCAGGAAGACAGACAAACTGATGGAAAACAGGTCAAGCCCACTGCCGGCATTGTTGTAGAGCTACTCAGGACACAATGGACACAGAAAAATGTCCTGTGGGACTGTTATCAGTGGGAAGGTGGAAGGAGAGATACGATCCTTACCTCCAAGAAAAATCAAGGCAATAGCTGGCCATGAATGACATGAGCCTCAGTGGGATCAACAGTCCAATTAAGACGGACCGGTACACAGGGGAGCGTCAAAGAGGGCACATGCACACAGAAAAATCCCTGCAGATTGTATCAGCAGAGACATGTGGCGATGGGTGGGCAATAAGGCCCGGGCTGTCTCCACCAGCCCCAGGGTAGGTGCGACTGAGGTCCCTGCTCAGCAGAGCCCCCAGCTTCCTGCTCCACAGGGGACACTGGGACATCTGTCACCAAATAACCAAAGCCCAAAGCCCAAGGAATCTTCAGAAAGAAGATCCAATCATTAGGCCACACATTTCGGACTTAAAACTGGACTGCAAAGATAGATGATGCTAAACAATAGGGTAAAGGCATAAAAACAGAAAAACGGAGGGGTGCCTGGGTGGCTAAGTGGGTTAAAGCCTCTGCCTTCTGCTCTGGTCATGATCTCAGGGTCCTGGGATCAAGTCACGCATTGGGCTCTCTGCTCAGCAGGGAGCCTGTTTCCCCCCTCTCTCTCTGTCTGCCACTCTGTCTACTTGTAATCCCTGTCTGTCAAATAAAGAAAATCTTTAAAAAAAGAAAATAAAACAGAAGAATGGAATGGAGGAAGGAAAAGCCCATAAGGATGGCCACACATACACAGTCCACTACTCTTTCACTATTATGCCAAGAACCTACACTGGGGAAAAAATACCCTCTCTCGCACTGCTGCGAAACCGGACTCCCCAAATGCAAACAGTAGGGGTGGATCCCCACCCACAGTACCTAGAAACACACGTGCAGTTGAAGCAAGACTGAAACCCATGACTGGAAACCATAAAGCTCCCGGCAAAAAGAGAGGGAAAAGCCTCTTTAATCTTAGCCCTGGCAAGGATTTTTTGAACAGGACACCCAAAGCATAGGTCACGAAAGCAAAAGCACCACTATGCCAAACTGAAAAGTTGCAGCAGAGCCAAAGAAACACACCAAAGAGTGAAGAGGAGATGTTCGGGCGCCAGTGCGAGCTCACACTCACTAACCGTCAGAGAAATGAAAACCAACACCACAACATATCACCTCGTAGTTCTCACAACAGCGATTACCAAAAAGCCAAGACGGGCTGGTGAAGACATGGAAAAAAGCACCCCCTGAATGCTGTTGCTGGCCATCAATTAGGGAAGTCACGATGGAAGACATTAGCGAGAGCACACAGAAACGGGAAAATTGAACTACCCTATGCCCCACCATTGCCATTTCTAGCTATGTGTGTATCCCAAGGCAACAAAACCACTATCTGCACAAACTACCTGCATGTCCATATTCACTGCAGGACCGTTCACAACACCCACAACAGCAACATCGTTCAGTCTGTGTCAAGGCTTAAAGTGACAACGAATATTATGGGGGGACTGCCAGGCTCAGCACGTAGAGCATGCGACTAGGGATCACAGAGTGGTGAGTTCTAGCCCCACAGGGGGTGCAGAGATCAACAAAAAAATGTAAAATTACTAAGTAAATAGTAAAATGACAAACAACATTTTGGAAACATGGGACGCCTGAGTGGCTCAGTTGGTTAAGTGTCTGCCTTTAACTCAGGTCATGACTCTAGGGTCCTGGAATCCAGTCCCACACTGAGCTCCTTGCTCAGCGGAGAGCCTGCTTCTCCCTCTGCCTATTACTCCCCCTCCTTCTATGGTCTATGGGCATGCACTCTCTCCCCTTGTATAATGAATGAATCAATTAATTAATCGAAAAAGTGGGGAAAGGACGTTTACTAAACACATGCATGCAGGAAATCTCACATATAAAAGATGCAACAGGGCGCCTGCGTGGCTCAGTGGGTTAAAGCCTCTGCCTTTGGCTCAGGTCATGATCCCAGGGTCCTGGGATCGAGCCCCGCATCGGGCTCTCTGCTCCGCCGGGAGCCTGCTTCCTCCTCTCTCTGCCTGCCTCTCTGCTTACTTGTGATCTCTCTGTCAAATAAATAAAATCTTTAAAAAAATAAAGATAAAAATAAAAGACGCAACAGGGTGCCTGGGTGGCTCAGCTGGTTAAGCAATTGCCTTCAGGTCAAGTCATGATCCCAGAGTCCCCGGATCAAGTCCCACACCCGGCACCTAGCTCCAGGGGGAGTCTGCTTCTCCGTCTGACCTCCTCACTCCCACTCTCTATGTCTCTCTCTCAAATAACTAAATAAAATCTAAAAAACATATAGGAATAAATAAATAAAATAAGACAATAAAAAATGGGATGCCTGGGTGGCTCAGTTGGTTAAGTGGCTGCCTTCGGCTTAAGTACTAAACCCCGTGTCCTGGGATCAAGTCCCACATCAGGCTCCTTGTTCGGCAGGGAGCCTGCTTCTCCCTCTGCTCTGCCTGCCACTCTGCTTCTTGTGCTCACTCTCGCTCCTCTCTATCTCTGACAAATAAATAAATAAAATCTTTTTTAAAAAAGACAATAAATGGATAAAAAAGGCAGCAGACTCACTGCCACAACATGGCTACACAGCGCCACCTGCCTCAATGTGAAGAACATTATGCCACGTGAAATCATTATGCAAAAAAGACAATACTGTATGGCATTATTAACAGATATGTCCTCTTTACTTTTGAGGAAAAAAAAAAGGACCCATTTATTTGGGAAAGAGAGACTGAAACAGCACTTGTGCACGTGAGAAGGAGGGCAGAATTTGGTCAGGGAGACACACTTTCAATGACAAAAGGATTCACTTCTGAGGAACTAACATTGGGCACGCTGACTACAGTTAATACTGCACTGTAGAGCTGCAATTTGCTCAGAGGGTTGATCTTCCGATTTCTCACCAGCACAAGAAAAGTATCGATGCCAAGTGATGGCTATATTGATTCACTTCATTTTGGTAAGAACTTGATAATGCTGAACTACATGAAATCATTATGTAACACTTTCAGTCATAGAATTTGATTTGTCCATCATACCTCACAAACATGAATGGAGGCGGCCAGGGAGAAGAACAGATGTAAACATTATAGAAAGATCCACACAGGACATTCTTGAGAAACGGCCCACGGTCCACTACAGCAGTGCGCATACCAATGCCTCCAATTTCAGGCACAGGCAGGCACAGGGAAATGTCACCTAAGGGAGGGGTCAAAACCTAGGCCATCGATGAGTCACGGACCTAGATACAGGGTCCCAGCCAGGGAGAGGGCAAGCAAGGTGCATTCCATCAGCCTCAGTGCAGGACCACTGACCTGTGATCCTACCCGATCAGGGCTCAGCGCAGCGGGTACTGGGGCTGCAGGCAGACAGAAGGGCACACCAACAACTCAGGGCCAGCAACAAAAGCAACTGCCCAGAAAGCTGGGGAAGCATGCAGTGAACACAGTCCACACCAGAGAAGGACAAACCCTCCCCTGAAGAATGGAGGAAGGGAGTCTTCAGGGTACAGAGTCCAGGGCAGGTCAAGGGGACGCTGAGGGCCTTACCCAGTGACGATACAAGTGCAAAGTTCTCCAGCATCACGTGGTGGTACAGCCGTCTCTGAGCCTCATCAAGAAGCCTCCACTCCTTCCAGGAGAAGTACACGGCCACGTCCTCAAAGGTCACACCACACTACCATGAAAGGAAAACATGGAACCCTGAGCATTCTCTCTCTGAGAACCCACCAGCGTTGCAACGCACACACCCACCCCGGTCTCTCCTGCCAGCCCAGCTCCCCTCCTCCCGTAAACACCAGGTCCTGGTGCCTCTAATGCTGCTCTCCTCTCACCTTCCCACCAATCACTATTCAGTGCTCAGCAATAACACGCAGGGGACACATGGAAGCAATCTAAGCTCTGGGTTTGGCCTGCAAGTCCCAAACCCCTGCCAGGATATTCCCATGGAGTCTCCCACACTGTGCCCTCAAGACAGCCAATTACAGGCTCTGCTCTACCAGGACCCTGAGGCCCTTAGCTCACACTTCCTCTCCATGTCTACATGATTCTGTAGACTGTACCTCTCTCATGTCTTCAGACCCCACAGATGAAAGCCCACACCTTCCCAAGGACTCTCCCTTGACTCACACTTGTCCTTGTCACATGACAACCAAAGGATTATGTGACAAACTGAAACAGGTTCCAACTACCACCCCAGTACTCCCAAGGATCCCAACTGAGGGAAAGCCTCAAATGCTGCTGAGAGGCCTCCTCACCTGCCTCTAATCCTCCCTGCAGCACGACACTCACAACCACTGTCTACCTAGGATCCTCCTACACCGTCTTCTACTCCCCTACTACCCATGCTGGCCCTCCACAGTTGGGAACCAACCATCCACTATTGGACCTTTCTGAAAACAACCAGCCCTAAGGACCTCTCTGCCAGGCACAGAAAAGCAAAAATGACATTTGCCCCAGACCGTTTCTGGCAGGAAGATTCCGAAACACTCCGGATGACATAAAAGCTGACCCCAAAATTCTGGTGAAGTCCTAGAACACTGAAGAGAGAGCAGCTCCAGCCTCTCAAATACTCGCAGGAGGGGCCGTCTGGGTGGCTAAATGGCTTCAGCATCTAACTCTTCATCTCCACACAGGTCCCCATCTCATAGTCCTGAGTTCAAGACTCCTGTTGGGCTCCACACTGGGAATGGAGCCTACTTAAACAAACAAACAAACAAACAAACAAAAACGCCCCATGTCCTCAGCTATCACTTGTCCCAGCATCCCACGGAAGGCTTGTCCATGTATCTGCCAGATCACTGCCTCTCTCCTTCACCTGTGTTCACAACGCCCAGCAACCCCGACCACGAGTTGAGCAGGAAAACCTCTCTTCAGCACACGTTACTAGGTCCCTCTGACCCACTAGGAGCATTGCCATGACACTCTGCATTCCCTTCCCAAATGTGATCCCAGTCTCCACCCTGGTCCACACAGCAGCCATCACTTTTCAAACTCTCCATCATGAATCTTTCCCCCAGTTTCCCAAAATTTCCTGTCCAGCTGCCCACTGGATGCCATCACTTACCATTTTCTGAAACACCTAAGTCACCTAACCCTGTGGAAACACGTTCGGACACTCCCAAAGATAAGCAACCTACTGTTAACTTCCATCAGGTTGATGGGACTTTCCCTCCCTTCAGCTGCTAGAACTGTCAAAATTAATGAGGGGAAACCTTCCTAAATTGGGGTCGGGAGGTTGCACTGGGGGCAGCTCTCAGACACTACCATACTGGGTGGTATCACCTGCGGGTCCAACAGAAAGAGATGGACTTGAACTTATTTGGGGATACTACTTCACTACCCCCCCCCCGGCCAATAACAGCCTTTTCATGATGGCCCCACCCAAGAGCTCAGCCAATGAGAAGCCACTATACTTGGACCTTCTAGTTTAGTCTCCTGGGCTTGGAATTCATAACACCTTTCATTCCTTTCCTTTATTTCCTTTAAAAAAAAAAAAAAAGACGACCTCTCTCTTCTCCACACTGGCTACGGCTTGGACTCGGTTTCTTCGATCCCAAACGCTGCTCCCTGTCGCTCCCACAGAAACAACATCTCTGCGGTAAAATCTCTGCAGTTTTCTCTTCAAGCGTCACCGACCAAAAGCCCCGGGGTTCCCTTCACTCCCCCCCGTTCGCCTCTCCTCTGCGACACGCACAATTCGCCTCAGCCCTTCTCCGAGTTTCTCCAACATCCAGAGCGGACACGGTGGCTGTCGGGCCACTACCAGCGACCATCGCGAGTCCCTCCTGCTGCGCGCCCTGCCTGCGCGCTCACCCCCGGCGGCGGCGCTTCTCCGCGGCCCGAGAAAGCCCCCTGACACCCGGGTTAGACCACCTCCCCTCACCGCCAGCAGACATGGCTTCGGCAGGCAGGGACGGCGCCGGCCTCATCCGCCGCGCCGCACCCTGCTCCTGACAGAACCAATGCAGCCGCGCCCTCCCCGCGTTGGTGACGCAGCCCCCCTGCACCCCCCGTCCCGGCGGCCCGTCAGCCTTGAGCCTCGCCCGCACGCAGCCCGCCGGCGCTCCCACACGGGCCCCCGCCCACCGGCGCCTCCTTGCCCCGGACACCCGGGCCTGGGCCGCAGGGCCGCGAGCAGGCGCCCCGCGCTCGGGCCTTCGGGGTCTGGGTAGGGGTCGGCGGGGAGGGCTCGCGGGATGAGCGTTTACCTCAGACGGGTCCTTGTGCACGGCCGCCGCCATCGGACCGGCGGGCAAGCAGCGGGCCGGAGGGTAGTGGACACCCGGGCTCAACTGTGTGCGGCGAGGAGGCGCCGCTAGTCGCGTCTTCAGCGTCAGTTACCACGATCCGGACCCGCAATCCCGAACCCCAGGGGATAAACAGACCTAACCTGGGACTACAACCCCGCTGGTGGGACGAGGCCGGAAGTCCCGCCCGCAGCGGATGCGCATGCCTAGATATGCCGTGTTCGCGGCCCTCATTGGCTCATCGCTGCGTCCTCAGGCGAAACGCTCTTCCGGGTGGGGTGGCTCTCATGCTTCTAGCGGTCTCAGAAAGGGTGTGGCACACCCTAGATTTCAGAACCTTAGGTGTCCCTTCACGTCAGGAGAAGCTGAAACAGGATTGTCACCTCAGAGACCTTTTCGCGTAAGACTTCACAAGTCTAGGAAAAGACAGAATCAAAAAAAGCATGTCACCATGGTAGACTAATGTGCCTGGATGTTGTGAGGCTGTTTATATCAAAATGTGTCATTTGTCATTCCTGAAACATAAGGATGAAGGAGATTGGAAACCGTGGCTCTCAACTAAAGGTCATTCAATAGGGGCGCCTGGGTGCTCAGCCTCTGCCTTCGGCTCAGGTCATGATCCCAGAGTTCTGGGATCAGGCCCCACATTGGGCTCTCTGCTAGGCAGGGAGCCTGCTTCCCTATCTCTCTCTCTGCCTGCCTCTCTGCCTACTTGTGATTTGTCTGTCACATAGATAAAACCTTAAAAAAAAAAGTCATTCAAGAAAAGAGTTAGAGGTCGGGGTGTTTCATCGGCTGCTTGCCAAGGTTAGTGTGTCTTTGCTGGGATAATAGAAATCATCCTTTTTTTTTTCTTTTTTAAAGGAGATTGAAAATCCTACCAAGAAAGCATACATTCTCATCGAGATAAAAAATATCTTTCTTCCTCTTGCTGATTATCCATGTCCTCCCTGTGAAAGTGCTTTCCATTTGTGGCCAACTGACTTCATTTTAAATGTGGCTTCCTTTACTAATTAACAGTACTTTGGAGGGAAAAGTAAAGAGCACATTTAAGGCCCCCTGATAAGTTAAAAGGAAAGATAAATGCAAATGTCATCTTTATTCATTGTCTACCAAATGTGCACTGACTCAATCTAGGTTTTCAGGAACTCTGGGTAGGTGTTAGGAGATATGCCAGTAGAAGACTGAAGTCCTGACTTCTTGTAGTTTTTACTATGTTCAAAGGACAGGAAACATGAAGGCAGAAATAGAAAGTATACGTTAAAATGTGCCGGGTGAGATGGGATCAAGTCATGTGGTTTTGGAATAAAAGGGAGATTCAGTACGTTGGAATGCAGAGGCTATGAACAAGAAAGAATTCTTGAGATGTCTTTGAAGACAAGTGGGGGTTTATTATTGCACAGGGACAGCACCCGAGGTCAGAAGGAGCTGCTGCCTAGGGTTGTGAGCAGTGGCTGATTACATTCTCTGGGGTTGGGGGAGGTAAGGAAAAGGGAGGTGTTGAAAGTACTTTGATATGTTACAGAAGACTTGCCACCGTCAAGTTAAGGTTGTTTACACCTCTAGTGAGGCATTAACAGTAAGAGAGTTGGGAGCTTCCTGGAAGAACATTACGTTTTGCCTGCTTCAAGTATCTGTCAAAGGGCTGCAGAATACAAGGACATTTAATTGTATATGAGTTCTCTACTGAAAGCTGAAACATTGAGAGAAATACTTTGTTCTAGTAAATTACTAAGGGTTCTGTAACCAAGGGAGACTCAGGCCTTGCAGGATTGTGAGCTTTCTTGCTAAACCATTTATTCTTCCTGTGGCAACCGGGAAGCCTGAGAAATGTCACATATATCCCATGGTTGGGGGAGTCACCTTCGGCTTTGTACTCAGCTTGCCTTCAGTTCAGTCCAAACAAGGAGAGGGTATTTCGTGAGAAGGGGGACAGGCTGTAGTATTACACTGAGGACAAACCAAGCCCTTGCCCTAAGAACATGACTGAGCAGAGATGAGTCATGTGGGTCTTTGTTAGTTCTGTTAAAGGATAAACTTAGCTGCATTAAAATTTCCAAATGGCAGCTCTTTCTCCCCACCTGTACTTCCCCCGTGCTTAAAGAAAATCATCTTTATGGCACCAAAAATAATTTGCTCCCCCAAAGAGTTTATTTGAGCAAACAGCAAATCCATTCAGGCAGCACCAAACAAAACTAGGGGAAACGCTGTTCTAGACCAATTGAAGGAATCCAAGCAAGGATGTTATGTGATTGGCTGTAACGTAGGGAACCGCCCAATTCAGACAGCCTACTTCCTGCTTGTGGTGGCCTGTCCTTAGCTTCCATTTCCGCTTCTTTCCCTGGAGGCTTTTACGAGAATTTGGTCCCGGTTTGGTTTCAGTTTGCTCAAGTAGTGGCTAGGGCAGGGAGCCACCTGAGTCTAACGGGCTCCTTCTGGATTTGGAGTTGGAAGCAACAGGGGCAGGTGGCTCTAGGTGGCTTCCTGTGGAGCCTTCAGCAGTCGGGTCCCTGGACCTCAAGTCCTTTAAGGCTTCAGCCTGCTTGGCTCACTGCAGAGGCACTCAGCAGCTGTGCACTAGCACCCTTCACTCTGCCGCTCCCCAATCTGTACGACCACAGCCGCCCTCTACCGGGGCCTGGAGTGAGACAGTGTCGTCTTCCCTGGAAAACTCCTTCCACAGTGTCATCGTTGCACTGACTTCCCCATCAGCATCACCTCAACTCATTAGAAATGGTGATTTTCTGCCCACAACTGAGACCTATGGACTCAGACTTTTGGAGAGGAGCTCCAAAATTACCCCCTTTTTGCATTAACCAGTTTCCATGTCACACGGGCACACAGTAAAACATTCCATCTCCTTCCTCTGGATCCTGTGGATGGGGCACCTAGTATTCTTGTGATTCACCAGAATCTCCTCTATAACTACAGGATTTCATGACCTAGGCTGTGAAACGTTCCAGCACACATCTATCTCTCTCCTGAAAAAGTTAATGTCTAAAATGTCTGTTTTTCTCCTATTAAGGGATTACGACTCTTTGATGAGCACAGAAAATGTTCATGGGAAAGGAATATGAGTTTTCATCAGTAGGCTGGGAAGAAGGTGGACTCCTGTTGCAGAGGCCAACTCCAACCTTTCTGCCTCACTCACGATTGGGTTTTTAAAGCTTAGGGCAGGGACGCCTGGGTGGCTCACTGGGTTAAGCGGCTACCTTCAGTTCAGGTCATGATGCCAGCGTCTTGGTATCCAGTGCCATGTCAGGCTCCTTGCTCAGTGGGGAGTCCCTTGCCCTCTCCCTCTGCCTATCGCTCTGCCTACTTGTACTCTTTCTCTGTCAGATACATAAAAACCTTTAAAAAAAAAAAAACCAAAAAAATAAAAAGCTTCGGGAAGTTAACCAGAAAAGGGAGGACAGAGGTCTGAAATGTTTCTGCACTACACACACACTCCATGGTGCAGCTACACACGTTACCACAGTGCTGGGCGGCTGTACAAGGGGTCTCCTTCCTTAGTGTCTACGGGTCGCCCAGAAGGCTCCATTCTGCTTTGTGGCATGCACAATGCTCAGCTCTTTCCGGGAGAGAGAGCATGACCTGTAGATGAACAGAGAGAGGTTAGTCCATCATGGAAGCATAGGACGCTTGTTAAACCTTCAGGGTTAATAGGTTGGCAGGAAGGCCCAAGGTGGCTTCACCCATACATACTGCTTTTCTCAGGACAAAGAGAGGACCTCGGCTGCCCCGGTTTTGATCTCGGACTATCAAGTTGGGCTCTTCTTTCCAGCTTGTCTCTTGACTCAGACGGAAGACCCTGCTGGCAAGGCAGCCCCAAATGGGAGTCAAAACCACCACGCCTCGCTCTAAGGATTGCCCTGAGCCAGCAAGTCCCCACCCATGACTGACTCCAGGACTATGATCTACTTGACCTTCACTGACTACCCGCATATACCCACCCACCTTAGCCTCCCGTTCTCCTTCTCTAAACATGGAAGTGACTCGGCACATTGGAGACAATCTTTGAGCGGTTTGGCTATTGTCTTCTCTGTGCTGGGCTTGCTGAGATGCCTTTCTGCTTTACCGCCTCTGCTTTCTCTGCAGGGAGTGGCCAAACCTACTCTGCTTGGGACCCCCAGGCTAGATTCTCTTGCATCCCCCCCCCCACCGCCCTGCACCATTAGTATAACAAAGTCCCATTTGTTGACCGCCCATAATTGTTGAGGTTTTTTCCCCTAAAGATAATCGTGGACAGGGCGCCTGGGGGGCTCAGTGGGTTAAGCCGCTGCCTTCGGCTCAGGTCATGATCTCGGGGTCCCGGGATCAATTCCTGCATCGGGCTCTCTGCTCAGCAGGGAGCCTGCTTACTCCTCTCTCTCTCTGCCTGCCTCTCTGCCTACTTGTGATCTCTGTCTGTCAAATAAATAAATAAAATCTTTAAAAAAAAAAAAGATAATCGTGGACAACTTAATCTGCAAGAGATTAGTCCAGACTTCTACACCTCATCGGTACCAGAAGGCGCCAGCAGACATGCTGGTCCACGTGGGAGGAATTGCAGACTCATCTCTGGACCGTGCTGTGTCTCATACCTGGACACAACCACCGGAGCTCTGGGCGGGACATTACCTTGGGGATCCAAAAGTGGGAACATCAGCTCCAGAGGAAGAAAGGGACTCAGCACAGAGGGTCCTTCCTGAACCATCTCCAGCTGTGTCACCCTCCTGCAGGTGCTCCCCTGTCCCCGCACCACACGTGCCCTCCCACCCAGCATCCTCGACCCCCTGCATTCCCACATGAACTCGCCTGACCTGGGGATGCTCTTCCTTCTGGTAGGAGCCCTGTTCCTGTCCTACCAACACAGAGGGAGGCCAGCACTGATCCCAGTCCTCTGGGTAAGGTCTCGCTTAACCTGGCTCCCAGTCCCTTTAGGCCAGGCAGCTGCCAGAAGTGGCCCTACTGTCCCTTCAGTCTCCCCCAGTCAGCTGTTTTTTGAGGAGTCGACTCCTACCAAGAGAGAAGGGAATAAATCACTTGGAGGGAATCACCTGCGCAGGAAAACCTTCCAGTGTACTGGGTGGGATCAGAGGAAGCGACTCCGAACTGAGAGGGTGGACACAAGCTTGTCGCTCCAAGGTGAGACCAGCTGGGTCTTCAGTCACCAGTCGGGGTGTTCGGAGACGTGCCTCCCCTCTGGCCCTTCAGGGTTAACGTCTCCTGCCTGTGAGGCTGCTGCAGACCTCCAGCCAGCTCCCAGCCCGCACAGCTGCTGTCTGCCCAGTGTTGTGAAGTCTCCTGCCTGCATATGCCAAAGGTTAGTTTTCCCCCAAACACCCACTTCGTCCTTCAGCACCTTCTCTGGGCACATCCTGCTCCCAGAGTGGCAGAATTTATACTTTGGAAGTCAGCAAGCAGCACAAAGCAGGGATGCATTTTTCTATTTCTGAATGCCTAGACTTTGCACAGCCTTCCCATAACAGTAGGAATGCACCCTGGACTTAAACGTGGTAAGGTGTTTGGGGCCATGACCTTGGGCAGGACACAAAGGATCTGAGGGGAAAAATGAGGAAATAGCCTTCCCGGATGACTAAGAATCCATGGAGAACTTTCTCACCGTGTGCAAATGAGGAAAATTCCAACGTATATCTTCGTTGTTATACATGTCGTATTTGTAAAGGAAAAGGAAGTAGTCCTAACTCCGAGGAAAGGAAAAACAGCACTGACGAAAACAGAAATTGTACCAAAAGAAACACACATGTGGCAAAGAAACACATGAAACGAGGCTGAAAGGCAGAAATCCCCAGGAAATGCAATTACAATATAGCAATGCACACATATTAAAAGTGCTGACAATAGGGCGCCAGGGTGGCTCAATGGGTTAAAGCCTCTGCCTTTGGCTCAGGTCGTGATTCCGGGGTCCTCGATCAAGCCATGCATCAGGCTCTGTGCTCAACGGGGAGCCTGCTTCCCCCCTTTCTCTGCCTGCCTCTCTGCCTACTTGTGATCTCTGTCAAATAAATAAATAAAATATTTAAAAAAGAAGGGGCTGACAGGGATGCCTGGGTGACTCACTCATTAAATGTCTGCCTTTGGTGCAGGTCATGATCCTAGGGTCCTGGGATGGAGGGGGGCATTGGCTCCCTGCTGTGTGGGAAGCCTGATTCTTCCTCTCCCATCCCTCTGCTTGTGCTCCCTCTCCCTCTCTCTGAAATAAATAATAAGTTAAATACTTAAAAAAAAAAAAAAGACTGATCTTGTACAGTAACCCTCTCAAGGAGTGTCAGGAAAAAATTCTGGAAGTCTCATACATACCTGATGAGAATACAACAGTGAACACATCAGACCCCATTTTGACCTTTCAGGACAATGTTCAGTCACCTACCTGTGACTAACCACAGTGCTTTGAGGTTTTTTCTACTTTTAAGTTGTTTTTTTTTTTCCTTTTTAAAGATTCTATTTCTTCGAGAGAGATAGATCACAAGTAGGGAGAGCAGCAGGCAGAGAGAGGAAGGCAGAGAGCCCAATGTGGTCTCAATCTCAGGACCCTGCAATCATGACCTGAGCCAAAGGTAGAGGATCAACCTACTGAGCCATCCAGGTGCCCGTCAGCCCTTTCAGTTTTAGCACAAATGAAATGAAACCTCTATCCACATAAGGAATTATAAAGAAAATACAGAGTGACTCCTTTGCAAAGAGTAAATACTAGAAATATCCTAGATGCTCCAAACAGATGAAGACACCAAGAGTGGTATACATGCAGAAGAAAACAGTACTGTTGAAAGGGACATACATTCAGGGCCCCTGGGTGGCTCGATCATTAACTGCCTTCAGCTCAGGTCATGATCCCAAGTCCTGGCACGGAGCCCTGCATCAGGCTCCCTGGTCAGCAGGCCTGCTTCTCTCTCTCACTCCCCCTGCTTGTGTTTCCCCTTCCTCTCCGTCAAATAAATAAAATCTTAAAAAAAAAAAAAGCTGGGAAGTCGACCTAAGGGACAAATGGTTTATTCAAGGACTTTGGGAGATATTAGACAAGAAAAGGACTCTGCACCACCTCCTCCAGTAAGATCTGCGTTCTTAGCCCTAAAGGCTGGGAGTATCTGGGAGACTACCTGAGAGGAGGGTGGTTCAGAACAAGTGTCTGCTAGTCCTTTAGGATTCCAACAAGTATGCTGGCTCGGAGAGGTCACAAAAGCTACATCCCTGGAGGATAAACTGTCCCTTGTCTTTATCTTCTTTCCTCCTGCACCTTGACATGTAAGCACCAGAGGGCAAATCAGAATTCATGGGTTATTTTACCATGATCTCTTACACAGGTTATGCGTCTGAATGTGACGAATTTATGAACGCTGATCCCGGCCAGCCAGGCACATCATCTGGAGATACCCTTTTGGAAGACATACACCCCATCAGGGGCCTGAGGTGTTCTCTGAGGTACCTAACTGCCCAATCATCTAGATTACCAATTACAGTCCCCCTGCCCCTGTGGGGGGTTCCAAGTGGAAACTGCACAAGGCTCCTGTGAAGGATGTGGGTAGAGATTCCACTCAACAGTGCCCGGCAGCCTGGGCTATCAGCTGTGGACAAGCAAAATATTCTTGTTTCCACAAGCACTGGAGAAGGTCTCAAGTGCTCCCTCTTCACGGTGACCTCTGGGCACACACAGCTTCCTGGCACCCAGACCACAAAACCCAGACGTGAATCTGAGGAGGCTGTACTAGCTAGAACTGATGTAACACACCACCACACTCTGGGTGACCAGACAAGAGAAATTTATTTCACCCCAATCTGGAGTCTCGAAATTGAACATAAGATGTCAGCTGGGTTAGTTTCTTCTGAGGCCTCTCTCCTTGGCTTGCAGATGGGGATTCCGTGTCCGCCCATGGTCATCCCTGGGTGCCGGATTCCTCATCTCCTCTTCTCACGGCATCAGCCATACCGCATGAGTCCATCCTAATAACCCACTTCAACCTCATGATGTCTTTAAAGATGCTCTAACTATCCTCACCTTGTGAGGTATTGGGGGTCATACTGCAAAATACGGATTTGGGTATACAATTCAGCTCATCACAAAGGTCTTGGGTTATAATGCAAATTAACACACAGGCTGGAGTATGTACATATGTATATGCACTTCAGTATTACTGATACATTTGCAATGTTCCTCTCAGAGACACAGCAAGAATGGGATGGAATGTGATCTGCTCATTCCTTCATGTGGGAGAGCTCGATGCTGCTTTCAAACCACCCCTTCGAGTGCACACAATATCCAAGATCAAAGGTAATTAAACAAACATGGCACTTATTGATACATTAATCAGAGCAACACGGGGCACACAATTCCTGTGTGGTGACCTGGAAGCTGCAAATAGTCATCAAAGCATCAGGAGACCAGCAACACCCCTGTGGGACTGAGCCTTCCTGTGCGAGTCACCACCCAGAACTCACAACGCCCACTGTGGATCAACAATGGTCACATCCATGCCCTAACTGGAACGGAAAGAGAGGTTCCAGGTACCCAGAATTTGGATGACCAGTCGAGAATGCGAACAGCTCGACATCATTAACCATGTTAGGGTGCTGACATACGCACACTACTGGGAACTGCCAGGTGCCAGAAACTGCCAGTGACTGCCATCTTGCGGTGACTGCCCCCATCAGAAAGCACGATGCAGGTTCCCAATTTTTCTGCAAATGGCTGTATTGTATGGGAAGTCACTCCACTGGGGACATTTGGGGAACCACGTTCAATTCAGGTAGGTGGCCACCTCAGAGGTTGTACTGCAGCCTAAATGCTACTAAGCAAGAATTTTGACCTTCTGTGCTGTTTTAAATCCTTTCTGCAGTGTGAAGTCTGTAATGATATCTAAAACCACTAAGACTAATAAAAGATTTCCCACATTCATTGCACTGGTAAGGCTTTTCTCCAGTGTGAACACTCTGGTGCGAACGGAGGGCATAACTAACAGTAAACGATTTCCCACATTCATTACACTCATATGGCCGTTCTCCAGTATGAACTCTCTTGTGATAACGGAGGGTAGAACTGGCAGTAAATGATTTCCCACATTCATGGCACTTGTAAGGCCGTTCTCCAGTGTGAACTCTCTTGTGTCGCCGGAGGGCAGAACTAGTAGTACAGGACTTCCCACATTCATTGCACTGATAGGGTCTTTCCCCTGTGTGAAGTCTTTGGTGCGAACGGAGGGCAGAACTAACGGTAAATAATTTCCCACATTCATTACACTCATAAGGCCTTTCCCCAGTGTGAAGCCTCTGGTGGTAACGGAGGGCAGAACTAGCAGTAAATGATTTCCCACATTCACTACACTCATAAGGCCGTTCACCTGAGTGAAGCTTTTTGTGTACATTGAGGGTATCTTTCCGGGGAAAGGATTTGCTACATTCAGGGCATTCATAAGGTCTCTCTCTACTATGAACTATCTGGTGAGTACGGTGCTGTTTACTAGTGACAAAAGATTTCCCACATTCACTGCAATTATAAGGCTTTTTTCCAGTGTGAAATCTCTGGTGATAACGAAGGGAGGAACTACTGGTGAAAGATTTCCCACATTCATGGCACTCATAAGGCTTTTCTCCAGTGTGAACACTCTGGTGATAACGGAGGGCAGCACTAGTAGTGTAAGATTTCCCACATTCATAGCACTCATAAGGCCGTTCTCCACTGTGAAGTCTCTGGTGATAACGGAAGGCCGAATTACCAGTAAAAGACTTCCCACATTCACGGCATTCATAAGGTCTTTCTCCTGTATGAACTCTCTGGTGACTACGGAGGGCTGAACTACTAGTACAAGATCTCCCACATTCAAGGCACTGATAAGGCTTTTTCCCAGTGTGAACACGCTGGTGAAAATGGAGGGAATACCTAGCAGTAAAAGACTTCCCACATTCATTACACTCATAAGGACTTGCACCTGAGTGAACCTTTATGTGTACACTGAGGCTAGTTTTTCGCATAAATGACTTGCCACATTCACTGCACTCATAAGGCCTATCCCCAGTGTGAACTCTCTGGTGGTAACGTAAGACAAGACTACCAGCAAAAGATTTCCCACAATCACTGCACTCGTAAGGCGTAACTCCACTGTGATTTTTCTGGTGATAATGTAGGGCAGAACTACCAGCAAAAGATTTTCCACATTCATTGGATTTATAAGGCTTTCTTTCAGTGTGAACCCTCTGGTGAGAACGAAGGGCAGACCTACTGGTAACAGATTTCCCACAATCACTGCACTCATACTGTCTTTTCCCTGTGTGAGATCGCTGATGATAACAGAGGGCAGACATAGACGGAAAAGATTTTGCACATATGCGACACTTATAAAACCTATCTCCAGACTGAACCCTATGAGTATTCAACACTGAGCTACCGCTGACAGATTTCACACACCCGCTACAAACATAATTTTTCCCTCCACTGGGCAATTTCTGGACATTAAGGGGGACACATTTGCCACTGAAGGATTTCCCACATTTGCTGCACGTGTACTGCCTGGATCCACCCTGAGTCTTCCCATGTTCATTCAGAGTTGGTCGTTGCCCAAGGGATTTTCCACATGGACCAAACTCATGATGTCGTGCTCCAGTATGGTATCTCTGGTGTATGGCAAATAAGGATTTGTACCTGAAAGTTTTCCCACATTCACTGCACACAAAGGACTGTCTACCAAGGTGGACACCCTGCTCCCGAGTATCTGTGTGTATGGGACCAAAGGCGTTCTTGCATCCGCCCCAAGTGCCATGACTGCTTCCGCGTCGTATCGTTGCCCTGCAGTGGGGGATCGTGTGTGGCTTCTCCCCAGTACGAGTGGCCTCTTGCCCCAGATGCCCCGAGCCAGACAGCAAGTCCTTCTCAACCTCTCCACAGGTAAAGGGCTTTCCCGAACCACTGGATCCCCAGCTCTTGACAGCAGAGGCCCTGTCCACACGGCTTCTGAATGGTTTTGCTCCCGTGGGCTGCTCCTGCTGCTGCTGCTGCTCCAACTTCACACTGAAAGAAAATCGTTTCCCGCAGGCCCCACACCTCAACCGTTTCTGGCTGTTTTCTTTCCCCTGGAGCTCAGCCAAGTGGAAAATGTCTCTCAAGACGGGACCGCACATCTCACAGGGGTGGGTCTTCCGGGAAGACAGAGCAGCCCTGGGCGTCCAGGTCTGTGAAACGCCTACAGAAGCGCTCTGTGCAAAGGGGGCCTCCTCATCCTCTGCTCCGCAGCAGCAACCTGAAGGCAGAGAAATGCTGGTGAAATACGTGCTGGCTGTAGCGAGGGGGTGAGCCCATCACACACATGCACCCGACTCATCTAGGCAGGATGGTATAGCATGCTTTTCCACACACAAGAGAAGAAACTCAACTATAGGACAGGCCACTGGGCATTTCTGGGCCATTTCTGGGCCCAAGCCGCCAACGTACTAGGGAGAACACACTAGGAGGACAGAAAACTAGGGCAGGTCAAGGAAGAGAGCCAAGGTCTACAGCTTATTTTCTGCCCAAAGGTTTGTGTACCACGGTTGCTGCTGCTGGCCTCTGGCTGAGTAGAGGGCTGAGCACAAGCCAATCACCCGAAATGGACTACAGTCAAGGGCAGTTTAAGGACACGTGACTATCTCATTTCAAAATGCCTGCGTCTGAATGCTGAGATACACAGAAAGAGCAGTGATAGAAATGGGTGAGATTGGATGCCCGAGATGCAGGGATTATCCCTGTACCAGAGTAAACAGAATTACCAAAGGAGTAGAATCCACTTGACAAAAGAAAGGTCAACGGCGAGGAAGGAAAGACAGAAATGGGGGGGTGGCCATTGGCAATGGCTCCGAACTCTGGCTGAGCAAAGAATGGTGCCCAGTATGATCAAACACAGGCCTGACGTGCCACCGCTGCCAGCGGCCATTCATAAGGAACAGGTTCCCTCTAAGCCCATCTGCTCATGTCTGGGGCATGTCCATCCTTTGATACACAAGGCACTCCTCCTGCAAGCCCTAGCGGAGCAACTAGAGCGCACCAGGAAGACAGACGAACTGATGGAAAACAGGCCAAGCCCACTGCCAGCACTGTCGTAGAGCTACTCAGGACACAATGGACGCAGAAAAATGTCCTGTGGGACTGCTATCAGCGGGAAGGTAGAAGGAGAGATACCATCCTTAGCCCCAAGAAAAATCAACGCAATGTGAAAGACATGAGCCTCGGCGGGCGCAACAGTCCAATTAAGACGGACCAGTACGGGGCGCTGGGTGGCTCAGTGGGTTAAAGCCTCTGCCTTCAACTCAGGTCATGATCCCAGGGTCCTGGGATCGAGCCCCGCGTTGGGCTCTCTCCTCCGCAGGGAGCCTGCTTTCCCCTCTCTCTGCCTGCCTTTCTGCCTACTTGTGATGTCTCTCTGTCAAATAAATAAAATCTTAAAAAAAAAAAAAAAGGGGCGCCTGGGTGGCTCAGTGGGTTAAGCCGCTGCCTTCGGCTCGGGTCATGATCTCAGGATCCTGGGATCGAGCCCCGCATCGGGCTTTCTGCTCAGCAGGGAGCCTGCTTCCTCCTCTCTCTCTCTGCCTGCCTCTATGCCTACTTGTGATTTCTGTCTGTCAAATAAATAAATTAATTAATTAATTAATTAAAAAAAGAGGGCACAAGCACACAGAAAAATCCCTGCAGATTGTATCAGCAGAGACATGTGGGGATGGGTGGGCAATAAGGCCTGGGCCGTCTCCACCGGCCCCAAGAGTAGGTGCGACTGAGGTCCCTGCTCAGCAGAGCCCCCAGCTTCCTGCTCCACAGGAGACACTGGGACATCTGCCACCGAATCAACCAAAACCTAAAGCCCAAGCAATCTTCAGAAAGAAGGCACATTTCTTTCTGAAGGCGGCACATTTCTGACTTCAAACTGGACTGCAAAGCTAGACGATGCTAAATAATCGGGTAAAGGCATTAAAACCGAACATCGGAATGGAGGAAGGAAAAGCCCATAAGGATGGCCACACATACACAGTCCACTACTCTTTCACTATTATGCCAAGAACCTACACTGGGGAAAAAATACCCTCTCTCGCACTGCTGCGAAACCGGACTCCCCAAATGCAAACAGTAGGGGTGGATCCCCACCCACAGTACCTAGAAACACACGTGCAGTTGAAGCAAGACTGAAACCCATGACCGGAAACCATAAAGCTCCCGGCAAAAAGAGAGGGAAAAGCCTCTTTAATCTTAGCCCTGGCAAGGATTTTTTGAACAGGACACCCAAAGCATAGGTCACGAAAGCAAAAGCACCACTATGCCAAACTGAAAAGTTGCAGCAGAGCCAAAGAAACACACCAAAGAGTGAAGAGGAGATGTTCGGGCGCCAGTGCGAGCTCACACTCACTAACCGTCAGAGAAATGAAAACCAACACCACAACATATCACCTCGTAGTTCTCACAACAGCGATTACCAAAAAGCCAAGACGGGCTGGTGAGGACATGGAGAAAAGCGAACCCCCTGAACGCTGTTGCTGGCCATCAATTAGGGAAGTCACGATGGAAGACATTAGCGAGAGCACACAGAAACGGGAAAATTGAACTACCCTATGCCCCACCATTGCCATTTCTAGCTATGTGTGTATCCCAAGGCAACAAAACCACTATCTGCACAAACTACCTGCATGTCCATATTCACTGCAGGACCGTTCACAACACCCACAACAGCAACATCGTTCAGTCTGTGTCAAGGCTTAAAGTGACAACGAATATTATGGGGGGACTGCCAGGCTCAGCACGTAGAGCATGCGACTAGGGATCACAGAGTGGTGAGTTCTAGCCCCACAGGGGGTGCAGAGATCAACAAAAAAATGTAAAATTACTAAGTAAATAGTAAAATGACAAACAACATTTTGGAAACATGGGACGCCTGAGTGGCTCAGTTGGTTAAGTGTCTGCCTTTAACTCAGGTCATGACTCTAGGGTCCTGGAATCCAGTCCCACACTGAGCTCCTTGCTCAGCGGAGAGCCTGCTTCTCCCTCTGCCTATTACTCCCCCTCCTTCTATGGTCTATGGGCATGCACTCTCTCCCCTTGTATAATGAATGAATCAATTAATTAATCGAAAAAGTGGGGAAAGGACGTTTACTAAACACATGCATGCAGGAAATCTCACATATAAAAGATGCAACAGGGCGCCTGCGTGGCTCAGTGGGTTAAAGCCTCTGCCTTTGGCTCAGGTCATGATCCCAGGGTCCTGGGATCGAGCCCCGCATCGGGCTCTCTGCTCCGCCGGGAGCCTGCTTCCTCCTCTCTCTGCCTGCCTCTCTGCTTACTTGTGATCTCTCTGTCAAATAAATAAAATCTTTAAAAAAATAAAGATAAAAATAAAAGACGCAACAGGGTGCCTGGGTGGCTCAGCTGGTTAAGCAATTGCCTTCAGGTCAAGTCATGATCCCAGAGTCCCCGGATCAAGTCCCACACCCGGCACCTAGCTCCAGGGGGAGTCTGCTTCTCCGTCTGACCTCCTCACTCCCACTCTCTATGTCTCTCTCTCAAATAACTAAATAAAATCTAAAAAACATATAGGAATAAATAAATAAAATAAGACAATAAAAAATGGGATGCCTGGGTGGCTCAGTTGGTTAAGTGGCTGCCTTCGGCTTAAGTACTAAACCCCGTGTCCTGGGATCAAGTCCCACATCAGGCTCCTTGTTCGGCAGGGAGCCTGCTTCTCCCTCTGCTCTGCCTGCCACTCTGCTTCTTGTGCTCACTCTCGCTCCTCTCTATCTCTGACAAATAAATAAATAAAATCTTTTTTAAAAAAGACAATAAATGGATAAAAAAGGCAGCAGACTCACTGCCACAACATGGCTACACAGCGCCACCTGCCTCAATGTGAAGAACATTATGCCACGTGAAATCATTATGCAAAAAAGACAATACTGTATGGCATTATTAACAGATATGTCCTCTTTACTTTTGAGGAAAAAAAAAAGGACCCATTTATTTGGGAAAGAGAGACTGAAACAGCACTTGTGCACGTGAGAAGGAGGGCAGAATTTGGTCAGGGAGACACACTTTCAATGACAAAAGGATTCACTTCTGAGGAACTAACATTGGGCACGCTGACTACAGTTAATACTGCACTGTAGAGCTGCAATTTGCTCAGAGGGTTGATCTTCCGATTTCTCACCAGCACAAGAAAAGTATCGATGCCAAGTGATGGCTATATTGATTCACTTCATTTTGGTAAGAACTTGATAATGCTGAACTACATGAAATCATTATGTAACACTTTCAGTCATAGAATTTGATTTGTCCATCATACCTCACAAACATGAATGGAGGCGGCCAGGGAGAAGAACAGATGTAAACATTATAGAAAGATCCACACAGGACATTCTTGAGAAACGGCCCACGGTCCACTACAGCAGTGCGCATACCAATGCCTCCAATTTCAGGCACAGGCAGGCACAGGGAAATGTCACCTAAGGGAGGGGTCAAAACCTAGGCCATCGATGAGTCACGGACCTAGATACAGGGTCCCAGCCAGGGAGAGGGCAAGCAAGGTGCATTCCATCAGCCTCAGTGCAGGACCACTGACCTGTGATCCTACCCGATCAGGGCTCAGCGCAGCGGGTACTGGGGCTGCAGGCAGACAGAAGGGCACACCAACAACTCAGGGCCAGCAACAAAAGCAACTGCCCAGAAAGCTGGGGAAGCATGCAGTGAACACAGTCCACACCAGAGAAGGACAAACCCTCCCCTGAAGAATGGAGGAAGGGAGTCTTCAGGGTACAGAGTCCAGGGCAGGTCAAGGGGACGCTGAGGGCCTTACCCAGTGACGATACAAGTGCAAAGTTCTCCAGCATCACGTGGTGGTACAGCCGTCTCTGAGCCTCATCAAGAAGCCTCCACTCCTTCCAGGAGAAGTACACGGCCACGTCCTCAAAGGTCACACCACACTACCATGAAAGGAAAACATGGAACCCTGAGCATTCTCTCTCTGAGAACCCACCAGCGTTGCAACGCACACACCCACCCCGGTCTCTCCTGCCAGCCCAGCTCCCCTCCTCCCGTAAACACCAGGTCCTGGTGCCTCTAATGCTGCTCTCCTCTCACCTTCCCACCAATCACTATTCAGTGCTCAGCAATAACACGCAGGGGACACATGGAAGCAATCTAAGCTCTGGGTTTGGCCTGCAAGTCCCAAACCCCTGCCAGGATATTCCCATGGAGTCTCCCACGCTGTGCCCTCAAGACAGCCAATTACAGGCTCTGCTCTACCAGGACCCTGAGGCCCTTAGCTCACACTTCCTCTCCATGTCTACATGATTCTGTAGACTGTACCTCTCTCATGTCTTCAGACCCCACAGATGAAAGCCCACACCTTCCCAAGGACTCTCCCTTGACTCACACTTGTCCTTGTCACATGACAACCAAAGGATTATGTGACAAACTGAAACAGGTTCCAACTACCACCCCAGTACTCCCAAGGATCCCAACTGAGGGAAAGCCTCAAATGCTGCTGAGAGGCCTCCTCACCTGCCTCTAATCCTCCCTGCAGCACGACACTCACAACCACTGTCTACCTAGGATCCTCCTACACCGTCTTCTACTCCCCTACTACCCATGCTGGCCCTCCACAGTTGGGAACCAACCATCCACTATTGGACCTTTCTGAAAACAACCAGCCCTAAGGACCTCTCTGCCAGGCACAGAAAAGCAAAAATGACATTTGCCCCAGACCGTTTCTGGCAGGAAGACTCCGAAACACTCCGGATGACATAAAAGCTGACCCCAAAATTCTGGTGAAGTCCTAGAACACTGAAGAGAGAGCAGCTCCAGCCTCTCAAATACTCGCAGGAGGGGCCGTCTGGGTGGCTAAATGGCTTCAGCATCTAACTCTTCATCTCCACACAGGTCCCCATCTCATAGTCCTGAGTTCAAGACTCCTGTTGGGCTCCACACTGGGAATGGAGCCTACTTAAACAAACAAACAAACAAACAAAAACGCCCCATGTCCTCAGCTATCACTTGTCCCAGCATCCCACGGAAGGCTTGTCCATGTTATCTGCCAGATCACTGCCTCTCTCCTTCACCTGTGTTCACAACGCCCAGCAACCCCGACCACGAGTTGAGCAGGAAAACCTCTCTTCAGCACACGTTACTAGGTCCCTCTGACCCACTAGGAGCATTGCCATGACACTCTGCATTCCCTTCCCAAATGTGATCCCAGTCTCCACCCTGGTCCACACAGCAGCCATCACTTTTCAAACTCTCCATCATGAATCTTTCCCCCAGTTTCCCAAAATTTCCTGTCCAGCTGCCCACTGGATGCCATCACTTACCATTTTCTGAAACACCTAAGTCACCTAACCCTGTGGAAACACGTTCGGACACTCCCAAAGATAAGCAACCTACTGTTAACTTCCATCAGGTTGATGGGACTTTCCCTCCCTTCAGCTGCTAGAACTGTCAAAATTAATGAGGGGAAACCTTCCTAAATTGGGGTCGGGAGGTTGCACTGGGGGCAGCTCTCAGACACTACCATACTGGGTGGTATCACCTGCGGGTCCAACAGAAAGAGATGGACTTGAACTTATTTGGGGATACTACTTCACTACCCCCCCCGCCCCCGGCCAATAACAGCCTTTTCATGATCGTCCCTCCCAAGAGCTCAGCCAATGAGAAGCCACTATACTTGGACCTTCTAGTTTAGACTCCTGGGCTTGGAATTCATAACACCTTTCATTCCTTTCCTTTATTTCCTTTAAAAAAAGAGGGGGGGGCACCCTGGGTGGCTCAGTAGGTTAAACCGCTGTCTTCAGCTCAGGTCATGATCTCAGGGTCCTGGGATCGAGCCCGAGCCCCACATCGGGCTCTCTGCTCAGCAGGGAGCCTGCTTCCCCCTCTCTCTTTGTCTGCCTCTCTGCCTACTTGTGATCTCTCTGTCAAATAAATAAAGTTAAAAAAAAAAAAAAAAAAAAAGACGACCTCTCTCTTCTCCACACTGGCTACGGCTTGGACTCGGTTTCTTCGGTCCCAAACGCTGCTCCCTGTCGCTCCCACAGAAACAACATCTCTGCGGTATAATCTCTGCAGTTTTCTCTTCAAGCGTCACCGACCAAAAGCCCCGGGGTTCCCCTCACTCCCCTCGTTCGCCTCTCCTCTGCGACACGCACAATTCGCCTCAGCCCTTCTCCGAGTTTCTCCAACATCCAGAGCGGACACGGTGGCTGTCGGGCCACTACCAGCGACCATCGCGAGTCCCTCCTGCTGCGCGCCCTGCCTGCGCGCTCACCCCCGGCGGCGGCGCTTCTCCGCGGCCCGAGAAAGCCCCCTGACACCCGGGTTAGACCACCTCCCCTCATCGTCAGCAGATATGGCCTGGGCGGGCAGCAACCGCGCCGGCCTCACCCGCCGCGCCGCGCCGCACCCAGCTTCTGACAGAACCAATGCAGCCCCGCCCTCCCCCGTTGGTGGCGCGGGCCCCCTACAGCCCCCGCCCCGGCGGCCCCTCAGCCCGGAGTCCGCGCCCGCACGCAGCCCACCGGCGCCTCCTTGTCCCGGACACCCGTTCCTGGGCCGCAGGGCCGCGAGCAGGCGCCCCGCGCTCGGGCCTTCGGGGTCTGGGTGGGGGCCGGCGGGGAGGTCCCGGGGACGAGTGTTTACCTTAGCCGAGTCCTTGGGCGCGGCCGCTGCCATCGGACTCGGATCTCCGGCAGCGGGCCGGAGGGTAGCGGACACCCGGGCTCAAAAGTGTGCGGCGAGGAGAGCGCCGCTCCTCGGGTCTTCACCGTCTGTTACCACGATGCCAACCCGCGCTCCGGAACCTTAGGAGACAAACCGACCTAACCTCTGGCTACAACCCCGCGGGCGGGGACGAGGCCGGAAGTCCCGCCCGCAGCGGATGCGCTCGCCTAGAAATGCCGCGTTCGCGGCCCTCATTGGCTCCTCGCTGCGTCCTCAGGCGCTACGCTCTTACGGGTGGGGTCGCTCGCAGGCTTCTGGCGGTCTCAGAGACTGGCGCACCCTGGAGTTCTGTAGCCTAGGTGTCCCTTCACGTCAGGAGAAGCTGATACACGGTTGTCACTTCAGAGACCTTTTCGCAAAAGGCTTCACAAGTCTAGGAAAAGGCAGAATCAAAAAGAGCATGTCATCGTGCTAGCCCAATGTGACTGGACGTTGTGAGGCTGTTTATATCAAAATGTGTCATTTGTCAATCGTGAAACGGTGAGGCTTATACTACTCTGAACCTTAAGTATAAATGGGCAGTTATATTTACTAGCAAACAGTTTCTTCAGGAATAGAGGAATTTCAGCTAGGAATAAATACACTGGGGCCAGCACAAGATAGTCTGAAGAGAATAGGAGATTAGCTTTTCTTACCTCTTAGAAGGATATCGGTGAGGGTGGCTACCTACGAAACGTCATGCAAGAAAAGAGAGGGGATGGCGGTTTCATTGGCTGCATGCCAAGGTTAGTGTGTCCTTCTGTGACCAGGAGAGATACTTTTCTTTGGTTTGAAGGAGCTTAGGATCCTACCAAGAAACCATCCTCCATTATCACGGAAAAAGTACCTTGGGGCACCTGGTGTCTCAGTCGGTTAAACTCTACCTCAACTCGGGTCCTGATTCCTGGAAGCTGGGATCAAGTCCCACATGAGCCTCCCTGTGGGGAGTCTGCTTCTCCCTCTCTCTCTTCCTGCCACTCTCCCAGGTTTTCGCGGGTGCTCTCTCTCTCAGATGAATAGTCTTTTTTTTAAGAAGGATTAAAAAAAGCAAGTATCTTCCTTTCTCCTGCTGATTCTGCATGTCCTACCTGTGAGAAATCTCCCCAGTCTGGGCCAACTGACTCCATTTTAAATGTGGCTTCCTTCACTAATTTTCATGGTACTTTGGAGGGAAAAGTAAACAGGACATTTTGGACAACTGGAAAAGTTAAAACTAAAGGTAAGTGCAAATGTCATATTTACTCACTGTTCTAACAAATGTGCTTTGAGCTCATACTGGGTTTTCAGAACTTTGGGTTGCATATATGGAGAAACATAATCACAAGACAAGTGGTCCTGCCTTAAGTGGCTTTTATTATGTTCAAGGAGGGACAGGAAACTTGAATGCAGAAATATGAAGTCTACATTAGGATGTGGCTGGTGTGATGGAACCACGTGATGTGGATTTGGATTATAGATAAGGTTCATTGGGGTGAAGTCTGGAGCCAATATCCAAGAAAGAATTCTTGAGATTTCTTTGGTGCAAAATGGTGGGGTTGTTTATTTATTTTTTTAAAAAATATTTTATTTAATTATTTGACACAGAGAGAGATCACAAGTAGGCAGAGAGGCAGGCAGAGAGAGAGAAAGAGGGAGAAGCAGGCTCCCTGCCGAGCAGAGCCCGAGATGGGGCTCAATCCTAGGACCCCGGGACTATGACCCGAGCCGAAGGCAGAGGCTCCAACCCACTGAGCCACCCAGGTGCCCCAAAATGGTGGTTTATTAAACATGGCGACAAGACCCGTGGGCAGGAAGAGCTGCTGCCTCGGGGTTGTGAGGGGTGGCAGGTATATACCATGGAGTTGGGGGAGGTAAGGGAAAGGGAGGTTTTGAAGGAACTTTCATATTTTATAGAATATTCACAGGATACCAGAGACCTTGCCATTGTCACGTTGAGGTTGTTTACCCCTCCACTAAGGCATTAAACAGTAAGATAGTTGGGACCTTCCTGGAGGAACATTACAATTTGCCCACTTCAAGTTTCTGTTAATGGGCTGCAAATTATAAGGACATTTAATTTTATTTACATTTTCTCCTGGAAGCTAGACCATTAATTCAAATGATTTATTCTTAAAAATTTCTTGTGGGGGCGCCTGGGTGGCTCAGTGGGCCGCTGCCTTCGGCTCAGGTCATGATCTCAGGGTCCTGGGATCGAATCCCGCATCGGGCTCTTGCTTAGCAGGGAGCCTGCTTCCCTCTCTCTCTCTGCCTGCCTCTCCATCTACTTGTGATTTCTCTCTGTCAAATAAATACATAAAATCTTTAAAAAATTTTCTTGTGTTTGGTAAACTGAGGAAGACTCCTATCTTGTAGGATTTTGATCTCTATAAGTTAACTATTTGTTCTTCCTTTAGGGCAACAAGAGTGCCTGAGGAATGTCACACATACCCCGTGGAGGGCTGTAGGTTTGTGTGTGGAGTGTCAGCTTCTGATTTGTCCCTTGTTCTCTTTCTGTCCCCTCAACATTTCCCCTGAACAATTTTGATTCTTAAATCTTTAAGGTTGTTGAAGGTGGAAGGTCTAATCTGTAAAGTCTACGGAAGTGGGGTATAGAGATGTCCCTACCTATGGGTCAATATTGGTCAGGTGGGGAATGTATAAGGGAGTTACAAAAGGGAGAGGCAGCTGATGCTAATGCGGTCAACATAGATGAAACTTCTTGATTAGAAAGGATCAGCTGTTTACTAGGAGTTACAGCAGTGAAGGAGTCTTGACACTAGGCAGGGAGACACCGGAAATGACAACAAAATAAGGTTCATATTACAAGGAGAAGTCTCAGTAAGACTCCTTTGATAGTTAACCTATTATCATTTTCATCCAGTCCAGGAGTTTAAATCAATCACAAAAGGAAAGAGGTCATTTAAAGCACCAGTTTGAGAATTCATGTCAGTTAGAAACCCAAAAATATTTTATGGTAATCTGGAACATATATATAGCATTCTGTTTTTATGCTAGCACAGGTTTCACCTTGTGTAACAGTTAAAACATCTAATGCCATTCTGTTATGTAGAACCACTTTACACATTTATGTTATTTTAGTATTTGATCGAGAAATGCTATTTTGAGTGTCATCTAGGGCTTGTACCGTGTACTTAAGGGTTTCTATATGCCAAACAACATCGTCCAATTCCAAAGAGGGGAAAATAATGGATGTTAGGTGTTCATATCAATGAGAGACAGAACATGTCCACCATCATTTTACATTTGGAAGGTTGGCTGGGTTGATAATTGTGGTTTTTTTGGTTTTTTTTTGTTTTTTAAAGATTTTATCCATTTATTTGACAGAGAGAGATCACAAGTTGCACAAGTAGACAGAGAGGCAGGCAGAGAGAGAGGGAAGCAGACTCCCTGCTGAGCAGAGAGCCCGATGTGGGGCTCGATCCCAGGACTTCGAGATCATGACCTGAGCCGAAGGCAGAGGCTTAACCCACTGAGCCACCCAGGTGCCCCGATAATTGTTTTTTTTTTTAAAGATTTTATTTGTTTATTTGACAGAGATCACAAGTAGACAGAGAGGCAGGCAGAGAGAGACAGACAGAGGAGGAAGCAGGCTCCCTGCTGAGCAGAAAGCCCGATGTGGGGCTCGATCCCAGGACCCTGGGATCATGACCCAAGCCGAAGGCAGAGGCTTTAACCCACTGAGCCACCCAGGTGCCCCGGGTTGATAATTGTTTTAATAATGCATCCGTGCATCCAGGCAAAACCCAGAGTGCAGTGGCCTATCCAGCCTAGGGGAAGCCAGGGTCACAAGTTAGAGCCATATAACCCTTAGATCCTATTAGGAGACAGCCATCTAATTCTGGGCCTCCTTTAACTGCTGTGAAGATATCAAGGTCTATTCCGTTTCGGAGGACCATCTTTTAAATTTGTGTAATTAAAGACAGTCCCTTGTCACATTGTAGGGACCAAGGGAATCCAACCCTAGGAATAATTTTTTTTTTTAGCAAAGTTTTTGTCACTTCCATGGCCTTTTTACCCAAATCAGTAGCCTGGTGTGAATCCTGTATTACCTTCCACTGGTTATTTTTGGGTATAAAGATTTTCCATTCATGATTAACAAGCCAGTCCTGTGCATTTCTTGGTTGGAAGAGACTGGACTTTTGGAGTTTATTGGAATTCAGACTGGTACAAGACTTAAAGTTTGTTTATTTTGTGCTGCCTGCTTGGCTGAAGAGTTTACCAAATTGTTTCCTTTAGATTCTAAGGTTGTATTTGTTGGGGTCTGCTATCAAAGGAACGAGACTGAGACAAAGTGAAAGTTATGTGAAGCTTTATTCTATGCCAAGCATTAGAAGTCAGACTGACCGGTCAGGGCCGCCTCCAAAGAGAGTGACCTCCTCCCAATCTCACAGGCTGGTTTAATAGGGCATAACTGCACACCCAAAGTACGTGGCTTCTATTGTTAAGGCGTTTACTCCCAGAATCAATACCCGGAATCATACCAGGAACTATGGGGGCATTTATTCCCGGAATGAAATCCGTGGATGTAAACAACAATATGGCTACCTAGGCAATATGGAGTTGCTCTGGCTAAGCAGGCCCTAATAGTTAAACAGGTTTTAACATTAAATCGGCCCTAACAGTATCCTTTGATGTCTTTTGGGGCAAAATTTGTCTTTTGTCTCAGGTGTACAGCCATAAAAAGAGTAACAATTTCAGACCCATATATAATTGGGGTATTATGGCTTGATAATAATACCCTTTTCTTCCAAATTGCTCCATGAGCATGCAGGACTAGGGAATCATATTTGGAGTCAGTATAAATATTAATTCTTAAGGCTTTGGCTCTCTGCTCAGCATTATAGCATACCCAGCTTTTCTTTCTTTTTTTTTTAAGATTTTATTTATTTATTTGACAGACAGAGATCACAAGTAGGCAGAGAGGCAGGCAGAGAGAGAGGAGGAAACAGGCTCCCTGCTGAGCAGAGAGCCCGATGCGGAGCTCCATCCCAAGAGCCTGGGATCATGACCCGAGCCGAAGGCAGAGGCTTTAACCCACTGAGCCACCCAGGCGCCCCTTCTTTTTTTTTAAAGATTTTATTTATTTATTAGACATAGATCACAAGTAGGCAGACAGGCAGGCAGAGAGAGAGAGAGAGTGGAGGAAGCAGGCTCCCCGCTGAGCAGAGAGCCCAATGTGGGGCTCAATCCCAGGACCCTGAGACCATGACTTGAGCTGAAGGCAGAGGTTTTAACCCACTGAGCCACCCAGGTGCCCCATACCCAGCTTTTCTTATTGCCTTTTCATGAAACTATTGTCATTGGTAAACCAGCTTTCATCTGTGTTTTCAACAGGGGCACATTTTAAATCTGGCTGACTAGCATAAATAATATCAGTAACCTCCAAACAGTTATGCTCTATAGAAGTACAATGGTCAGATCCAGGCATAAGTGAAGGTGGGTTTACAGTCTGATATGTTTCAAGTATTATTCCAGGCGTATATATAAGTGCAACCTGATATTTATTAAGTCAGTCTCCCATCATCCATTGGTGGCCTTTGGTTTCTAAGACACTCTGGATCTAATGTGAAGTCATTACAGTTAGAGACTGTCCCATAGTGAGCTTTGAGGTTCCTTTTACTGGGAGGGCTGTTGTATGCTTAGCTAAAGCCTTTGTTTGCAATTGGACCTCAACAAAGGTGACTTCTAGGATAAATAGGATGATGAGAGTTGAAGCCATCAAGAAACCCTTTTTGTTTAGGGTCCAGCCTTAGCAATATCCTAATTATAAGGAATCTCTGGCAAGTGGGAGAAGACTTGTCTCAAGAGATAAGGGCATCCCCAAGTGCATCATCCAATCCAATCATAAAGAAAGTGGGGTTATCTATTATCTCCACAAGTCCATAGTTAACCCTATGGAGTTGGTACACTCTGGTACACTCTGGTACACTCCTGACCCATTTAAGGAGTGATTTCATCATTCTAGCCACACAGAATTGGTCAAGGTGCTAGTTGAGTTATTCAGTTTTGGGGGAATCAATCCCATTTTCCAATTGTTCAAATAATCGTATGTCAATGGGATCCTGTTATTATCTTCAAAGAATAACAAATAAGAAGGTTGTCTATACATGAGCTACTATAGTAATTTCTCTGAACTCTACCTCAAGTTGTCTAGCTTAGGTAAACAACAAGCATTTAAAGATAATCAGCTATAGATTTAACATACACAAAGATATGTTATTGAAACACAATTTCTGTTTCTAAAATAACCCTCATTTTTAATCAGAGATAGCCAAATCAGGACTAATTTATTTGAAAAACAAGTCTAGTTTCAACAAACTTGGCCTAATCATTTACATAAGCTCAGCAAGAATAATGTTTGGTCATACAGATCTTATAGAATCTGTTTTGATGAAACTTTTTAAGGAATCTTTAGGCTGAACTTTCAGTTGCCTCTCCAGGCCAGAAGCCAAGCCAAGTACTTGCCATCAGACATGCCTCCTCTTCCTGAGGTCCTCAATGTATCCTGAGCTTCCTGCACCTGCCAGGAAGTGACAGACACTCTTTACTCACCTGGTGAGGCTGCTGAGAACTCTGTAAGCAAGGTACCAGGCCAACAGTTCCAAGGGGCTTTATGGACTCGGCTTCATAAAGTCAACCTTAGTTCCTTAAAGCTGTTTGATTATACCTGAGTCTATGCATGTCTTTCTTAAATATCATAGTCCAGTGAAAGCCTTGGTAAAATAACCAGTGTTTCCAGTGGTGTCCTGTTATAAGGAGAACAGATTCTTATTGAACTTCTGCAAATGATCATGATTGCCATGGAAGAAAGAATACTTACTGAGTCCTTTTGAATTTCAGAGGGTTTGGGTAGAGAGAGAAGTTAAATGTTTCAATTTGTTCACAAACAAATACTTTTTCACTTTTCTGTAAGTCATAGATATCTTAAGAGAAAGTTTCCTTAATCTTGAAGAGCAAAAAGTAGAGAACCAGCAATGTTTCAAGCAAGAGTCACAAAGTTATAATCATCTTTTTAATTCATTTAGTCCTGGGTTACTAGTTCTTCTTCAGTTTGAATGCAGCTCGTAGTTAGTTTTGGAAATTCTTACTCATTTCATTTTTATGATCCTAAAGATACTGAATATCCAGATTTTTCCTAAAAATCCTTTATACAAACCACTTTGAAGCTGAACATTCATTTTGCAAGTGAGTAAGAAAAATTAAAAATGACAAAAACTCAGAAATGAACATTGTAGATGATCTGATGAGAATTCATTATGATACAATTGACAAGAAAACTCAGTTATTCTGTGATACATAACATGTCAACAGCCAGAGTATCAAGTGATGATGACCGTATACTAGAATGTAACATACCAAACAAACAACCCTAATTAGTCAATGAGACATTGTTCATTATTTAAATCTTAGGGAAAGTTTTTTAAAACCTTAGAGTCTTAGAGATGCCTGGGTGGCTCAGTTGGTTAAGTGTCTGCCTTTGGTGCAGGTCATGATCCCAGGGTCCTGGGAAGGAGTCCCGCATTGGGCTCCTTGCTCAGGAGGGAGCCTGCTTCTCCCTCTGCCTGCCATTCCCCCTGTTGTGCTCTCTCTCTCTGACGAATAAATAAATAAGATCTTTAAGCGTGCATGTGCGCGTGCGCACGTGCGCACACACACACACACACAACCTTAGAAAGTTTTAAAGCACATACCTAAATAGGATTAGGAATGTTAAAGACCTGATAAAGGCAAAACATAGAAACTGTTTTTTTCTGGCCAGGCAAAGAGAAAACAACTATTTACATTTTCTTATCAAGAGCAGACCAACAATTCAAGAAAATTTGTCCTGTTGAAAAGCAAGAAAGCAGCCTTTCAGTCTTATACCAGTGTACTTTAAAATCCATTCATTTCAATCTTAGTCCATCTTGACCACACCTAAAATTCCATTCCAAAGTTTTTCCTTCACAAACCTTCTACAACTTTCTTTTGCATTCAGATTTTGTCACAAGTCATCTTTCCAAACAGCTGTATTATTTAGGAAAAAATAAGGTAACTTACCTTCTTGGGGCGCCTGGGTGGCTCAGTGGGTTAAAGCCTCTAACTTCGGCTCAGGTCGTGAACCCAGGGTTCTGGGATCAAGCCCCACACCGGGCTCTCTGCTCACCGGGGAGCCTGCTTCTCCATTTCTCTCTCTGTCTGCCTCTCTGCCCCCTTGTGATCTCTGTCTGCCAAATAAATAAATAAAAATCTTTTTAAAAATTACCTTTTTTTTTTAACCTTCAACAAAAATGCATCCCCATTCCTTGTATCTTTCCTACATATCTTCTACTTCTCTACATACAGAGTTGTTTCCTTTGTTCCATCAGTCTGATTTATGTTTAGCAGAATTTTGGACTCTTAGAAATCTTAGTCTCCAGGGATGCCTGGGTGGCTCAGTTGGTTAAGCAGCTGCCTTCGGCTCAGGTCATGATCCCAGCGTCCTGGGATCGAGTCCCGCATCGGGCTCCTTGCTCGGCAGGGAGCCTGCTTCTGCCTCTGCCTGCCATTCTGTCTGCCTGTGCTCGCTCGCTCTCCCTCTCTCTCTGACAAATAAAAAAAAAAAAATTAAAATAAAAAAAAAAAGAAAAGAAAAGAAATCTTAGTCTCCAGTGAAGACTGAGTAGTAACCAATTGTGAACTGTTACACCAGAATTATTTAGGTAGTAAATTTATGAATCAATTAAGCACAAAATATGTTTACCAACAGATTTAGATATCCTTAGTTTCTTTGCAATTAAAAAGTCAAAGGCATAAGCCTCCATCCAGTAATCAATGACTTAGCACTTTATCCTGTTTGGAAAAGACCTAGACGCCCAACAAATTTAATTCCATTTATCATCCAAGCAAAACTTTAAAGTTTCAGGTTATGAAAGACTTTGAAAGCTATCTTAACAATTACCCATGAAAATATTGATGAGACAGACACTTAACCATCATTTTAATCATCTTTTTGCTAACAAATGCAGCAGAGATAACATGAGCTATTTGACTTCAACAAACCTCGATAGAAGTTTCACATTTAGTGCTGATAACTTGAAAGACATGGCTACCTTAATTAAACCAACAAACTTAAGGTAGTTTAAATACTGAATTATGTTCTACCTGTATCCTCCCCTTTGTCAACTTTTACCTGAGACACAGGTGGGCAAATCTGGAGTGGATGGTCTTAGGTCCAGGGGGTCATCTTCTTCCTCCTTGACAGTGAAGGAAGAAGGAGCCATGGTGCCTGAATTAGAAGCCGGTTATACTATACATACACATACACATATACTATACTATACATATACATATATATGTATATGTACATATATACATATACACACATACACATACATATATACTATACTATACATATACACTATACATACACATACACATATACATATATTATACATAAACATATATACTATACTATACATATATACTATACTATACTATGCAATACTGTACTATACTACACAACTATACTATAACTAGAAGCCAGTTATACAGTTGGCACCCAAGGTGGTGCAGAAACCATGAGGCGGAGGGGGACAGAAGAGGCAAAGTCATGCCAGAAAGCAGAGAAAGTGTTCCCAGTTTTAGAGCTCATCAGCTCCAACAGAGGAGCAGACAGCAAGGGTGGAAAAGGCAGTCCGTATCAGGCCCCAAAATAGGGAGTTTGAGCTGTCCATATTTCCCAAAAACAGGGAGTTTGAGCAGCTGCTTGGGAATATTCCTTGAAGTCCCCCTCCAGAGGTGGACTAACCCCAAATGGCTCGAGTTATAGCCACCAACCCTGGAAATGAGTGAGGAAGAAGCCCCCACATCTGTTACAGGGAAGAACAGAAAAAGTGAGTCAGGGTGTCCGTTGCTAGGGAGGGCCTGCGTAACCCTTGCTAACTTGGGTTTACTAGGAGGCCCATTTAGGTAATTATCATCCAGCATGTCAGGAGGGAATTTACTAAACAGACACATTTGGGCAAACACATTCTGCCCAGTTTCCTGCAGAAGAGATCTAACTAACAGATACTACTGAGGCCACACAGTATTACAGGATTCAGTCTTTTCCTAAATTTTGTAATCCAAATAGTCTCCAGTAGGTTAAAAGACACCCGAAGGGAGAGTCCTTGGGAACTGAAGAAGAAGCCTACTGAGGCCGCGCTCCCTGAAAAGAAAAGAAGGTCCATTACCAAATCCCACCGACTCCCGGCTGGCACCCCATGCAGGATTTGTCAGAGATTCCTGTGTCAAAAGCAACTGGAGGCATCCCTCAAACAAAACGTCGCTATCAGTCATGATCCTGCCTTGCAGTGAAGACATTCCCACCATAAAAACCCGATAGGAGGGGTGTCTGGGTGGCTCAGTGGGTTGAGCCTCTGCCTTCGGCTCTGGTCGTGATCTTGGGGCCCTGGGATCGCGCCCCACATCAGGCTCTCTGCTCAGCGGGGAGACTGCTTCCTTCTCTCTCTGCCTGCCTCTCTGCCTACTTGTGATCTTGTCTGTCAAATAAATAAATAAAATCTTAAAAAAAGGGACGCCTGGGTGGCTCAGTTGGTTAAGCAGCTGCCTTCGGCTCGGGTCATGATCCCAGCGTCCTGGGATCGAGTCCCACATCGGGCTCCTTGCTCCGCAGGGAGCCTGCTTCTCCCTCTGACTCTGCCTGCCACTCTTTCTACCTGTGCTCTCTCTCTGACAAATAAATAAATAAAATCTTTTTTTTTAAAGATTTTATTTATTCATTTGACAGAGAGAAATCACAAGTAGATGGAGAGGCAGGCAGAGAGAGAGAGGGAAGCAGGCTCCCTACCGAGCAGAGAGCACGATGCAGGACTCGATCCCACGACCCTGAGATCATGACCCGAGCCGAAGGCAGCGGCCCAACCCACTGAGCCACCCAGGCGCCCAATAAATAAAATCTTTTAAAAAAAGGGGCGCCTGAGTGGCTCAGTGGGTTAAGCCGCTGCCTTCGGCTCAGGTCATGATCTCAGGGTCGTGGGATCGAGCCCCGCGTTGGACTCTCTGCTCAGCGGGGAGCCTGCTTCCTCCTCTCTCTCTCTGCCTGCCTCTCTGCCTGCTTGTGGTCTCTCGCTGTCAAATAAATAAATAAAATCTTTAAAAAAAAATTTAAAAAAAATAAAAAAAATAAAAAAAAATAAAAAATAAAAATTAAAAAAAAAATCTTTTAAAAAAAAATCTTAAAAAAAAACTCCATAGGAGGGATGTCTTCTTCCTCCCCCAACCTATTGCATCCTAGGCTGCAAATGGGTGCATGGTGAAAAGACTGAGATACCCAAGCGTTGCCGATCTATGCCCTGAAGGTTGTGTGCTGCCCTGCCATTTTTTAAATTAATAAATTCATTAATTTTTTTAAAAAAACATATAATGTATTTTTATCCCCAAGGGTACAGGTCTGTGAATTGACAGGTTTACACATTTCACGGCACTCATCATAGCACATACCCTCCCCAATGTCCATATCCCCACCACCCTCTCTCCTGTCCGCCCACCCCCTAGCAACCCTCAGTCTGTTTTTTGAGATTGAGTCTTTTATGGTTTGTGCCCTGCCATTTTTTTAAAAAGACTTTATTTATTTACTTGACAAAGAGATAGCACAAGCAGAGCAGCAAGCAGAGGAAGAGAGAAGCAGGCTCTCTGCTGAGCAGGGAGCCCGACATGGAGCTTGATCCCAGAATCCTGGGATTGAAGGCAGCTGCTTAACCCACTGAGCCACCCACGTGCCCCACTGTCCTGCCATTTTTTAATTTTATTTTATTTTATTTTTTTAAAGATTTTATTTTATTTATTTGAGAGAGAGAGACAGTGAGAGAGAGAATGAGCGAGGAGAAGGTCAGAGAGCGAAGCAGACTCCCCATGGAGCTGGGAGCCTGATGTGGGACTCGATCCCGGGACTCCAGGATCACGCCCTGAGCCGGAGGCAGTCGTTTAACCAACTGCGCCACCCAGGCGTCCCTGTCCTGCCATTTTTAACCCATGGAAAATAGCAGAAAAATTTTACAAGGGGGAAATTACCCAATTCCTTAAAGTAGCTTTAAGTAGTTAGTAGAGGACAATGACATCGAACTGTAAACATGGAAATCCATCCTGATCTAACTGACATTCCAATATATGTAGTCCTTACAGCCAACTTCCCTCAGAAAGGATCCCACTGGGTTTTAATTCCATTGAGAACTGGTTTCAGCTGGCTCCTGGTAGAGGTCCCACAGCCAGAAGTGGCTAGACCAGGGATATGGAGGGGATCATATTAGATAAGTCAGAAGGAAACCTCACATGGAATGTTAAAGATTGGCAGCCATCCTGGTGACTTAGGTGGCTGTCCCGTGCCCAAGACTGGCAACTTTGTATAAGGACATCATTAAAGAGAGAGCATCAGGGGTGCCTGGGTGGCTCAGTCAATCAGTGCCTCCCCTTGGTTGGGGACATGATCCCAGAGTCCTGGGATCCAGCCCCTGCACTGGGCTTCCTGCTTGGTGGGAGGCCTTTTTCCCCCGCTCCCACTCCCCCTACCTTTGTTCCCTCTCTCCGTGTCTCTCTCTCTCGCTCTCTGTCAAATAAATAAAAAAATATTTCAAACAGAGAGAGGGGAAGAGAGAGAGAGAATATCAAGTTTCTGGGTCTTATTACCATTCCAGCCAGGGTATAACTTCCAGCCAAAAGGCAGACTTTCTGCGACCCACGGAGTAGCCACAGGATAGACAGAGGATTGCAGCCTGAGCAGTGGCATGAAAGTGTTCCCAAAAGACCATACCCCTTGAAGGGCCCCTGAAATGAGAGTAAAGGAAAATAATTCACCAATTTTGCACTCAAGATCAGAGACCAGATATGAAGAATCGAAGCCCCACATTGAGGGCCATATAATGTGGTTTTGGAATACACGTGACGTTCAGTGGGGTGAAGGCCAGAGCTAACCATGGAAAAAAGAACTCTTGAGATGTCTTTGGTGAAAAATAGTGGTTTATTATTACCAAGGGAGATTCAGGCCTTGCGGGATTTTGAGCTCTCTTGGTAAACCATTAATTCTTCCTGTAGGGCAACCGGGAAGCCTGAGAAATGTCACATATATCCCATGGTGGGGGTGTCAGCTTCTGCTTTGCCCTCAGCTTCCCTTCTCTTCCCTCTGAACAAGGACAGGGTATTTCGTGAGAAGGGGGACTGGATGTAGTATTACATGAGCACAAATGAAACCCTTGCCCTAAGAACATGACTGAGCAGAGATGAGTCATGTGGGTCTTTGTTAGTTCTGTTAAAGGATAAACTGAGCTGCATTAAAATTTCCAAATGGCAGCTCTTTCTCCCCACCTGTCCTTTCCCGTGCTTAAAGAAAATCACCAAAAAAAAAGAAAATCACCTTTATGGCACCAAAAATAATTTGTTCCCCCAAAGAGTTTATTTGAGCAAACAGCAAATCCATTCAGGCAGCACCAAACAAAACTAGGGAAAACGAGTTCTAGACCAATTGAAGGAATCCAAGCAAGGATGTTGTGTGATTGGCTGTAACGTAGGGAACCGCCCAATTCAGACAGCCTACTTCCTGCTTGTGGTGGCCTGTCCTTAGCTTCCATTTCCACTTCTTTCCCTGGAGGCTTTTACGAGAATTTGGTCCCGGTTTGGTTTCAGTTTGCTCAAGTAGTGGCTAGGGCAGGGAGCCACCTGAGTCTAACGGGCTCCTTCTGGATTTGGAGTTGGAAGCAACGGGGGCAGGTGGCTCTAGGTGGCTTCCTGTGGAGCCTTCAGCAGTCGGGTCCCTGGACCTCAAGTCCTTTAAGGCTTCAGCCTGCTTGGCTCACTGCAGAGGCACTCAGCAGCTGTGCACTAGCACCCTTCACTCTGCCGCTCCCCAATCTGTACGACCACAGCCGCCCTCTACCGGGGCCTGGAGTGAGACAGTGTCATCTTCCCTGGAAACCACCTTCCACAGTGTCATCGCTGCACTGACCTCCCCATCAGCATCACCTCAACTCATTAGAAATGGTGATTTTCTGCCCACAACTGAGACCTATGGACTCAGACTTTTGGAGAGGAGCTCCAAAATTACCCCCTTTTTGCATTAACCAGTTTCCATGTCACACGGGCACACAGTAAAACATTCCATCTCCTTCCTCTGGATCCTGTGGATGGGGCACCTAGTATTCTTGTGATTCACCAGAATCTCCTCTATAACTACAGGATTTCATGACCTAGGCTGTGAAACGTTCCAGCACACATCTATCTCTCTCCTGAAAAAGTTAATGTCTAAAATGTCTGTTTTTCTCCTATTAAGGGATTACGACTCTTTGATGAGCACAGAAAATGTTCATGGGAAAGGAATATGAGTTTTCATCAGTAGGCTGGGAAGAAGGTGGACTCCTGTTGCAGAGGCCAACTCCAACCTTTCTGCCTCACTCACGATTGGGTTTTTAAAGCTTAGGGCAGGGACGCCTGGGTGGCTCACTGGGTTAAGCGGCTACCTTCAGTTCAGGTCATGATGCCAGCGTCTTGGTATCCAGTGCCATGTCAGGCTCCTTGCTCAGTGGGGAGTCCCTTGCCCTCTCCCTCTGCCTATCGCTCTGCCTACTTGTACTCTCTCTCGGTCAGATACATAAAAACCTTTAAAAAAAAAAACAAAAAAATAAAAAGCTTCGGGCAGTTAACCAGAAAAGGGAGGACAGAGGTCTGAAATGTTTCTGCACTACACGCACACTCCATGGTGCAGCTACACACGTTACCACAGTGCTGGGCAGCTGTACATGGGGTCGCCTTCCTTAGTGTCTACGGGTCGCCCAGAGGCTCCATTCTGCTTTGTGGCATGCACAATGCTCAGCTCTTTCCGGGAGAGAGAGCATGACCTGTAGATGAACAGAGAGAGGTTAGTCCATCATGGAAGCATAGGACGCTTGTTAAACCTTCAGGGTTACTAGATTGGCTGGAGGGCCCACGGTGGCTTCACCCATACATACTGCTTTTCTCAGGACGAAGAGAGGACCTCGGCTGTCCCGGTTTTCATCTCGGACTATCAAGTTGGGCTCTTCTTTCCAGCTTGTCTCTTGACTCAGACGGAAGACCCTGCTGGCAAGGCAGCCCCAAATGGGAGTCAAAACCACCACGCCTCGCTCTAAGGATTGCCCTGAGCCAGCAAGTCCCCACCCATGACTGACTCCAGGACTATGATCTACTTGACCTTCACTGACTACCCAAATATACCCACCCACCTTAGCCTCCCGTTCTCCTTCTCTAAACATGGAAGTGATCTCGGCACATTGGAGACAATCTTTGAGCGGTTTGGCTATTGTCTTCTCTGTGCTGGGCTTGCTGAGATGCCTTTCCCCCCACCGCCCTGCACCATCAGTATAACAAAGTCCCATTTGTTGACCGCCCATAATTTGTTGAGGTTTTTTTCCCCTAAAGATAATCGTGGACAACTTAATCTGCAAGAGATTAGTCCAGACTTCTACACCTCATCGGTACCAGAAGGCGCCAGCAGACATGCTGGTCCACGTGGGAGGAATTGCAGACTCATCTCTGGACCGTGCTGTGTCTCATACCTGGACACAACCGCTGGAGCTCTGGGCGGGACATTACCTTGGGGATCCAAAAGTGGGAACATCAGCTCCAGAGGAAGAAAGGGACTCAGCACAGAGGGTCCTTCCTGAACCATCTCCAGCTGTGTCACCCTCCTGCAGGTGCTCCCCTGTCCCCGCACCACACGTGCCCTCCCACCCAGCATCCTCGACCCCCTGCATTCCCACATGAACTCGCCTGACCTGGGGATGCTCTTCCTTCTGGTAGGAGCCTGTTCCTGTCCTTCCAGCACAGAGGAAGGCCAGCACTGATCCCAGTCCTCTGGGTAAGGTCTCGCTTAACCTGGCTCCCAGTCCCTTTAGGCCAGGCAGCTGCCAGAAGTGGCCCTACTGTCCCTTCAGTCTCCCCCAGTCAGCTGTTTTTTGAGGAGTCGACTCCTACCAAGAGAGAAGGGAATAAATCACTTGGAGGGAATCACCTGCGCAGGAAAACCTTCCAGTGTACTGGGTGGGATCAGAGGAAGCGACTCCGAACTGAGAGGGTGGACACAAGCTTGTCGCTCCAAGGTGAGACCAGCTGGGTCTTCAGTCACCAGTCGGGGTGTTCGGAGACGTGCCTCCCCTCTGGCCCTTCAGGGTTAACGTCTCCTGCCTGTGAGGCTGCTGCAGACCTCCAGCCAGCTCCCAGCCCGCACAGCTGCTGTCTGCCCAGTGTTGTGAAGTCTCCTGCCTGCATATGCCAAAGGTTAGTTTTCCCCCAAACACCCACTTCGTCCTTCAGCACCTTCTCTGGGCACATCCTGCTCCCAGAGTGGCAGAATTTATACTTTGGAAGTCAGCAAGCAGCACAAAGCAGGGATGCATTTTTCTATTTCTGAATGCCTAGACTTTGCACAGCCTTCCCATAACAGTAGGAATGCACCCTGGACTTAAACGTGGTAAGGTGTTTGGGGCCATGACCTTGGGCAGGACACAAAGGATCTGAGGGGAAAAATGAGGAAATAGCCTTCCCGGATGACTAAGAATCCATGGAGAACTTTCTCACCGTGTGCAAATGAGGAAAATTCCAACGTATATCTTCGTTGTTATACATGTCGTATTTGTAAAGGAAAAGGAAGTAGTCCTAACTCCGAGGAAAGGAAAAACAGCACTGACGAAAACAGAAATTGTACCAAAAGAAACACACATGTGGTAAAGAAACACATGAAACGAGGCTGAAAGGCAGAAATCCCCAGGAAATGCAATTACAATATAGCAATGCACACATATTAAAAGTGCTGACAATAGGGCGCCAGGGTGGCTCAATGGGTTAAAGCCTCTGCCTTTGGCTCAGGTCGTGATTCCGGGGTCCTCGATCAAGCCATGCATCAGGCTCTGTGCTCAACGGGGAGCCTGCTTCCCCCCTTTCTCTGCCTGCCTCTCTGCCTACTTGTGATCTCTGTCAAATAAATAAATAAAATATTTAAAAAAGAAGGGGCTGACAGGGATGCCTGGGTGACTCACTCATTAAATGTCTGCCTTTGGTGCAGGTCATGATCCTAGGGTCCTGGGATGAAGGGGGGCATTGGCTCCCTGCTGTGTGGGAAGCCTGATTCTTCCTCTCCCATCCCTCTGCTTGTGCTCCCTCTCCCTCTCTCTGAAATAAATAATAAGTTAAATACTTAAAAAAAAAAAAAAGACTGATCTTGTACAGTAACCCTCTCAAGGAGTGTCAGGAAAAAATTCTGGAAGTCTCATACATACCTGATGAGAATACAACAGTGAACACATCAGACCCCATTTTGACCTTTCAGGACAATGTTCAGTCACCTACCTGTGACTAACCACAGTGCTTTGAGGTTTTTTCTACTTTTAAGTTGTTTTTTTTTTTCCTTTTTAAAGATTCTATTTCTTCGAGAGAGATAGATCACAAGTAGGGAGAGCAGCAGGCAGAGAGAGGAAGGCAGAGAGCCCAATGTGGTCTCAATCTCAGGACCCTGCAATCATGACCTGAGCCAAAGGTAGAGGATCAACCTACTGAGCCATCCAGGTGCCCGTCAGCCCTTTCAGTTTTAGCACAAATGAAATGAAACCTCTATCCACATAAGGAATTATAAAGAAAATACAGAGTGACTCCTTTGCAAAGAGTAAATACTAGAAATATCCTAGATGCTCCAAACAGATGAAGACACCAAGAGTGGTATACATGCAGAAGAAAACAGTACTGTTGAAAGGGACATACATTCAGGGCCCCTGGGTGGCTCGATCATTAACTGCCTTCAGCTCAGGTCATGATCCCAAGTCCTGGCACGGAGCCCTGCATCAGGCTCCCTGGTCAGCAGGCCTGCTTCTCTCTCTCACTCCCCCTGCTTGTGTTTCCCCTTCCTCTCCGTCAAATAAATAAAATCTTAAAAAAAAAAAAGCTGGGAAGTCGACCTAAGGGACAAATGGTTTATTCAAGGACTTTGGGAGATATTAGACAAGAAAAGGACTCTGCACCACCTCCTCCAGTAAGATCTGCGTTCTTAGCCCTAAAGGCTGGGAGTATCTGGGAGACTACCTGAGAGGAGGGTGGTTCAGAACAAGTGTCTGCTAGTCCTTTAGGATTCCAACAAGTATGCTGGCTCGGAGAGGTCACAAAAGCTACATCCCTGGAGGATAAACTGTCCCTTGTCTTTATCTTCTTTCCTCCTGCACCTTGACATGTAAGCACCAGAGGGCAAATCAGAATTCATGGGTTATTTTACCATGATCTCTTACACAGGTTATGCGTCTGAATGTGACGAATTTATGAACGCTGATCCCGGCCAGCCAGGCACATCATCTGGAGATACCCTTTTGGAAGACATACACCCCATCAGGGGCCTGAGGTGTTCTCTGAGGTACCTAACTGCCCAATCATCTAGATTACCAATTACAGTCCCCCTGCCCCTGTGGGGGGTTCCAAGTGGAAACTGCACAGCCGGTCGGTCACAAGGCTCCTGTGAAGGATGTGGGTAGAGATTCCACTCAACAGTGCCCCGCAGCCTGAGCTATCAGCTGTGGACAAGCAAAATATTCTTGTTTCCACAAGCACTGGAGAAGGTCTCAAGTGCTCCCTCTTCACGGTGACCTCTGGGCACACACAGCTTCCTGGCACCCAGACCACAAAACCCAGACGTGGATCTGAGGAGGCTGTACTAGCTAGAACTGATGAAACACACCACCACACTCTGGGTGACCAGACAAGAGGAAATTTATTTCACCTCAATCTGGAGTCTCGAAATTGAACATAAGATGTCAGCTGGGTTAGTTTCTTCTGAGGCCTCTCTCCTTGGCTTGCAGATGGGGATTCCGTGTCCGCCCATGGTCATCCCTGGGTGCCGGATTCCTCATCTCCTCTTCTCACGGCGCCAGCCATACCGCATGAGTCCATCCTAATAACCCACTTCAACCTCATGATGTCTTTAAAGATGCTCTAACTATCCTCACCTTGTGAGGTATTGGGGGTCATACTGCAAAATACGGATTTGGGTATACAATTCAGCTCATCACAAAGGTCTTGGGTTATAATGCAAATTAACACACAGGCTGGAGTATGTACATATGTATATGCACTTCAGTATTACTGATACATTTGCAATGTTCCTCTCAGAGACACAGCAAGAATGGGATGGAATGTGATCTGCTCATTCCTTCATGTGGGAGAGCTCGATGCTGCTTTCAAACCACCCCTTCGAGTGCACACAATGTCTAAGATCAAAGGTAATTAAACAAACATGGCACTTACTGATACATTAATCAGAGCAACACGGGGCACACAATTCCTGTGTGATGACCTGGAAGCTGCAAATAGTCATCAAAGCATCAGGAGACCAGCAACACCCCTGTGGGACTGAGCCTTCCTGTGCGAGTCACCACCCAGAACTCACAACGCCCACTGTGGATCAACAATGGT